>NC_089266.1:35734498-36037047 GCF_963930625.1 Muntiacus reevesi | reverse complement strand
AACCCAATGCAAGAGCCATAGACACAGATATTCAGCAAACAAGCACAGAACTGAACTGGGGGCTGTAGAGACCCCCAGGGCAGAGACCCCCATTCTGTCATGCACCCCGTTCCCAACTTGAACCCTAACTCTTCTCTCCTCCTCCACCATAGGGCACCCTCCTGGGTTGCTGGAGTCCCCTGGGTGCTCATGTAGAGAGGCTGCCTGTGGAAGATGAATCTTGCTGGCCATTCCACAAATTCACAGCTTTGCCTGACAGCTAACAAGCTCTGTGGCCGGGAAGTGCAGCAGAGCGGAGGCCCAATTACAGCAGAGGAGAGCCTTGTACAAAGGGCTTAAATGCACTAACAAGGCATTTCGGAAGGCCAGGGAGCCCCTAATGGCCTGCCTGCTGTCAGAGAGGGAGCAAAAGGCTGGGAGGGAACAGACCTCTCTGTGCTGCTGCCTGATGATGTTTGTCACGAATCTCTTTTGTTCGGAATGAGTCTAGTTGTCAAAAACCAAAAAAAAAAAAAGGTTAGGGGAAGCAGGGGAGTGGGCATCAGTGTCAGGCAAGGAGACAGGCCCAGCTATCAGGGAATTTATAGCTGCACTATAAAGTGCAGCTCTGGATAGCATTCCTTCCCCTCCTCAAATACCTTCTTGGTCCCCCATCACCTGCCACATAAAATACCAACTCCCCCAACTGATGATCAGAAAAGTTTACTTCCCTATGGCTGAAATTTTTAGAGGACAGTGTGTGGGTCGTGGGCACCAGAACTGCCCAGCCCCTTGCTTAAAAGGCAAATGTGTACACCCCCTCCAAGTTTCCTTGATTAGAGTCTTGGGGTGGAGTAGGGGCTGGATTCTGCTGTTTAAGCAGCTTCCCTGGGTGGTTCTCAACATAGCCATTCATTCATTTAATCACTAAGTATTCTGTGAGCTGTTACTCTGCCCCAGGCACCATGCTGGGTGCTGGGGAGAAGAGGTGAGCAAAAAGCACTCACTCTCTGCTCCCCCAGGAGCTATCAGGGGGCAGACATGAAGCGAATAATCATACACGCAGATGCCCACCTGTTACTTACTTTGGGTAGAGCCAAGGGCACACTTGGTGCCTGCAATGGTGGCCTAAGCTGGGGGTTTCAAGCCCAACTCTGAAGTCAATCCTGGGCTCCTCTCAGCTCTTCCTCGGCCTGTGTGACTAAGTTATGGTCCTTCCCCAAGTCTCACTTTCTTCCCCTGTAAAATGGGCCTATAACCATGCTTCCCTTCCTGTGAAGATTGGCGTTTCGTAGGTACACAACTGATAATGGCCTTGTGGGGCGGGGAGGTGGCAGCAGGGGTCCGACAGGCATCTGTTATGATGCGACATGGCCTTACCTAGTGCTCTGTCAAGGTCGGAGGAATTGATCTAAACGTTTACAACTTCTCCTAGATATAATTTCTGCCTTACCAAGATTGAGGAGAAGTTGACCTGGGTTTCAGAGCCACTTCTTTTCCTTTGGAGGGAACCACTTTAATCACAACAAGGATCCAGTTTCCTCCTCAGATGCTTGGTGGGTTGAGATTCTGTCTCATGACCTTGGCCAAGTCACTTGCCCTCTGATCAGGGGCTCCTCACCCAAAGAACAAGTAAACTGGACTCAGTGAAGTCTAAGAGCCTCGGCATGGGCACCAGCCTCTCATTTTGCCAGACAGGATTTTTTTTAATCTGCAGAAATTAGTATTTCATTGAATAATAACATGTTAGCACTAAAAGAGTAGGAAGGACATCGACGCAGAAAATAAAAAGATAATGTTCCACAAAAAGAAATATTGGCAACACTCTCACTTTGACTAAGTGGTGAAAGCTTCCCTCCCAGACCAGCCACAGTCCAGAGACCCACATTAGGGGCTAAAGACCTAGTCCAATGATGATGGTGATGACAACAACAATGATGACAAAGAGACCTACTGCAGAAATTTACGTGGCACTCATTATGTACCAAGCTTGCTTCTAAGCACTTTGTATATATTTTAACTCATTTAACTCTCACTACTACTCTATCAAATAGATCTATCATTGGCCCCATTTTACAGAAGAAATACCTTCCCTCAGGTCTCACTGCTAAAAAGTAGTGAACTTCCTGAGGGAGTCAAAACATTTTTAATAGTTCATCATTTGGATGGCTCGATAGTTCTTTTCTGTCAGAAAGTTCCATCTGGTGGTCCATGTTGCTTAACAAGCAGTCAAGGACCAGTGGATTCTGCTAGGCACATCTGCTTTGTCACCAGGCAAGTGAAGCTAGGATGGGATGGGCTGACACTGCAGCATTCCTAGGCAGAGAAGTGAAAGAAAGGGACATTATTAATCACTCAGTCATGTCAGCGGAGAAGGCAATGGCACCCCACTCCAGTACTCTTGCCTGGAGAATCCCAGGGATGGGGGAGCCTGGTGGGCTGCCGTCTATGGGGTCACACAGAGTCGGACACGACTGAAGCGACTTAGCAGCAGTAGCAGCAGTCATGGCCAACTCATTGCGACCCCAGGGACTATTATAGCCTATCAGGCTCCTCCATCCATGGGATTCTCCAGGCAAGAATACTGGAGTGGGTAGCCATTCCCTTCTCCAGGAGTTCTTCCCAACCAGGGGTCAAACCCCAGTCTCCTACATTGCAGGCAGGTTCTTTACCATCTGAAGAAACTACCATAGACTTTTACATAGCACTACCCCACCAGGGAAGCGCTGGTGAGAAGCCCAAGCGGAGAAGAGCAGTGTTCAAACATCTCCTCAAAGTCATGGTCAAACAGCCAGCCACCTGGCATCTTCATAGAAACTCTGCAACATGCCTGCGCTTCAGTCACACCCAGAAGCCCAGGTTGGGTCCCTTGGTTGCTGAGGGGGAAAAATGTGCCCTTGCCTCTCCTCTCTTCTCTACCTCTTCAGTTTACAACCAGTGAGCTTCTGCTGTGTGTCAGGGGCCCCAAAGATGCTCCCAAGCCAGGCCAATAGCGGCCCACAGCTTAGAGGAGGAACAGAATAAATCCGCAGGTGACTAAGAGCCATGTGGACCACGTCACAGCACACAGGAGAGCAGACGCTGTGGCAGCCCAGAGGAAGACACACGTCAGCATGAAGGCTTCAGCAAAGATTGGATCCCCCCAAGGCTTGAAGGATGAGTGGCTGATGCGGGCAAGGTAAGGCCATTAGCAGACTCCTGAGACTGCTGAGCCCTGGAACTTCACATCCTCAGAAGCAGGGTGAGAAACCATCTGAGCCCTCCCTAATCCTCTGGGGGACAGCCAGCCTCTCATCCCGTCACACATGAAAGATGCAACTTACCCAGCTGGGCCACGCCAGGCCACCACTCAGAGGGTGCTTAATCGTGGGTAACAGTACAGAGGCACAGATGGCCGGCCGGCAGGACCCGCTTCTTTAGCCTGAAGCATTCTCGTATTGTACTTAGATTCACAGAAGCATAAAACAGGCAATTTGGATTTGACCTCAGAGGTGACTCTTCGATGCTGGGAAGTATCAGTTGGGCCCAGCAGAAATAACAATCTTTTAAATTTGCCTAACATCATATAGTTACACTTCATTTCATTTGCCTGGTACCTGCAGATGTAATCAGTGTTCACACTCGCCCCGTCATTGCCCAAATGAATTCTCTGTGTCACATGGCATAAAGCACACATCCAGCCACCAGTCAGGCATTTTTGCCCTCATCTTATGGTGCCCAAGTAGCTAAAAACCTCTAGGTTTGAGGTTTGGGGGGAGCCAAGATGCCGGTCCTTCAGAAGAATGAACTGTCCTCAGCCACTGAAGGGAGTCAGAAATAATAGCCCGTCCTAATGAACAGTTCACACAACGCCCAGCTCAGTGGAATAGAGTGGACCTGACAGGAATTGTCTCATCTCCAAACACAAATGCAGGGTCCAGCAGAAAGCTAGCGGCATGGAGGGCACGCTTCACCGAGAAATAGAAAAATGCCTGTGACTGAAGGGAAAAGCCCAATTACCCCGAACTTGGCAATTGATCCTTCCTGCACAAACAAAACCCAGGCCAGGCCTGGGGACCCACGAGATGTCTCGGGAGAGGGATGGTGGGGAGGGGTGCTAGGGAAAGGGCTTCAAGTCTACTGGCTGCACGTCCCTGCAGAACTTTGGAGAACACAGTGGATTGGCGCCTGACTCACATCTGAGAAATCTAAAGGGCAAAAGTTTGGCTGAATTGGCCCAAGGCAGCCTCGTTGTGAGAGCTGAGGTAAGATGGATGGTTCAGTGGCGGGTTGGGGGGGAGGGTCCTTAAAAGACATTTCAAGAGAGCCACCTGGAGGGGCAAGTAAAAGTGAAAGTCGCTCAGTCCGACTCTTTGCAACTCCATGCACTATACAGTCCATGGAATTCTCCAGGCCAGAATACTGGAGTGGGTAACACTTCCCTTCTCCAGGGGATCTGCCCAATCCAGGGATCGAACCCAGGTCTCCCACATTGCAGGGCAGATCCTTTACCATCTGAGCCACCAGGGAAGCCCAAGAATACTGAAGTGGGTAGCCTATCCCTTCTCCAGCAGATCTTCCCAGCCCAGGAATCAAACTGGGGTCTCCTGCATTGCATATGAATTTTTACCAACTGAGTTATGAGGAGAAATGAGACCTCAAAAGATGGTCTGTGGGTTTCCCTGGTGCCTCAGTAGTGAAGGCAATTGCCCCTGCCAATGCAGAAGACACAGATTCTATCTCTGACCCAGGAAGATCCCATATGCTGCGGGGCAACTAAGCCGGTGTTCCGCAACTATTGAGACTGTGCCTTAGAGCCGGTGCTCCACCACAAGAGAAGCTACCACAGTGAGAAGACATACACCTCAACGAAGGGTAGTCCCCCACATACCACAACTAGAGAAAGCATGCATAGCAAGAAAGACCCAGCAAAGCAAAAAATAAATTTAAAAAATATATGTTTTTAAATAGTCTGTGAGGAAGAAGATCAGTAAGAACTCATGGCCAAGGGAATACCGTAACTACCCACCCAACAAGTTGGTGAGAGAGATGCTAGAACTGGGATGAGTAAGACAAACAAGTGATAGGTTCCAATGATTCACTTTTTAATAGTAGAGTGGCACAATTACTCTCTGGCTTGTGCCTCATAGGAGCACAGTCCTCTGCCACAGTGCTCGACTTGAGCTGGGTCAGTGACTTGCAACAGCCAAGGTATGCTCCCGGAGCAGGGCTGCAAAGTGCCTGCTCAGTTAGGCCTTCCCTCTTGCTCTCCAGGGACCCATCGGGGGAAAATCTTCTCCCGAGTGGCCCTGAACCTGGGCCCCAAAATGAATATGGAGGAATCAGATCCATGAACCAGACCCACAGCGTGGAGCTGACCCACCAGCTCAGCATGGTCTCAATAAAAGACTCACAATCAACCTACAGACCCACAACCATGAGAATAAATGCTGATTTTTAAGCCCTTGAGTTTTGGTGCCATTTGTTAAGCAGCAGCATCCAGTGAAGGTTGATGTACCAGAGATACACAAGCTCTCAAAACATCTAGGAGGGAAATGGTCAGCTGTAAAGAGCAGTCAACATTAAAGGAAATAATTGCCAGATGCCCCACCAGTTGTGAAGACCATTTCTGCCCTCTGACCTCTTCTCTTGCCCCAGTCCACCTCCCTCAGTTACCTCATTACCTAGCAGGATGAGGAGGGGAAGAGTGTGATGGTCAGGGTTATGTATCAGCTTGGCTAGGCAGCAACCCTCAGTCATTCAATCAGATACGAAACTAGGGGTTACCATAAAGGTACTATGTGTGTGTGTGTGTGTGTGTTTGTGTGTGTGTGCATGTGTGTGTGTGTGTGCACGTGCATGCTCTCAGTCACGTCCAGCTCTCTGCAACCCCATGGACTGGAGCCCGCAGGCTCTGTCCATGGAATTCTCCAGGCAAGAACACTGGAGTGGGTTGCTACTCCCTTCTCCAGGAGATCTTCCTGACCCAGGGATTGAAGTGGAGAGGTACTTCATAGATGGGATTAAAGTCCATAATCAGTTGACTTTAAGGGATTCTGTCCTAGAAAATCTGAATGGGCCTGATTCCACCAGTTGAAACCCTTAAGAGCAATGTTGAGACTTTCCTAAAGGAAAGGAAATTCCACCTCCAGAAAGCAGAAAGCTCATGCCGGAGAGCTCACCTTGCTCTTCCTGACGGCTTGCTCTACAGATTTCAGCTCTGCCCAACTAGCCCCATAATTATACGAGCCAATCCTGTTCAATAAACATCTTAATACAACTTTCCCACTGGTTCTCTTTCTGTGGTTGAACTCTGAGTGATACAGATTTTGGTACCTGAAAGTGAGGGATCACTGTAACAAACACCCAAAAATGTTGAAGTAGCCTTGGAACTGGACAGTGGGCATAGGGTGGGAGAAAATTGAAAAGCATGAGAGAAAAAGCCAAGATTGTCTGGAACAGATTGTTAGTGGAAATATGGGTGTTAAAGACTCTGCCAGTGAGGGTCTAGCAGGAAGTGAGGAGCATGGTAAGAAAACCTATATCTTCTTAGAGAACACTTAAATCATCGTGAACAGACTGTTGGCAGAAATATGAACGTTAGGGATGCTTCTAGCGAGGGCTCAAAAGGAAATGAGGCACATGTTATTGGAAACCACAGGAAAGGGGATCTTCTCTGTCTAGTGGCAGACAGCCTGGCTGAATTGTGTCCTGCAGTGCATGGAAGGCAGAACTGGTTAAGCGATGAACTTGGAATCTGAGTTGAGATTCCCCAGCAAAGTGTTGAAGGAGCAGCATAGTTTCTTTTGGCTGCTTCTAGTGAAATGGAAGATAAAAGAGAGAAACTGAGGAAAAGTATTGTTTGGAGAATGGTTGGAGAAAATCTCAGCCTATTCACTTTGCAGATGATAAAATTAGGGGATTCGCTGTTGGGAAAGCATGCCCTGGAGACAAGGAGCTGTGACAGAGGCAGAGATTGGAAAGGTATGGAAGCCACAAGCCAAGGATGGGCAGCATCTAGAAAGTGAGAAAAGGCAAGGTAATGGATTCTCCCCTAGAGCCTCCACCAGGAATGCCTTCCTGCTGACCCATTTCAGATTTCTGAACCGTAAGATCACAAACTCAGAATTTTCAGATAAGACCTTTGTGTTGTTTCAAGTCACTGAATTTGTGGTCACTTGTGACACAGCAGTAGGAAACCAATACAGAGAGATGAAAAGAGCAAAATCTCTGGCAACTCCCTTTTCTGATTGCAAGCTTGAAATTCAGCTTGGAGCTCTGGGTATCACTCCAGACTGGACATTTGAATGACTGAGCTGAAACTGTTTTGAAGGCTAAGGTGACCAGAGGATATTTTATGATCCAAGTTTAAGCAGAAAAATATGGGGTTCCTGGTGATCTCTTCAGGAGCAGGGGGCAGTCTGGTCCACAGAGAGTGTTTCCAGGGGAAAAACTGAAGGTGCTTTATGAAGGGGTCCAAGAGTCCTGCTCATACTGGAAAATATGGTTGCTTGGATACTCAGTGAAGAAGAGAGATGTGGGGATTTGATCTCAGTGTGAGGAGGATGTGGGGGAAGTGCAAGGGCTCCTGGGAACTCAGGGATGCCATCTCCATGGCCACAGCAGGATCCCATGGGAGAGGAAGATGCTCCTTCATTACATCAGCTCTCCCAGACCCTCCCCATGGGCCTGGTCACATGGCTCTTCATTCTGTGAATTTGCTTCATCCTTTCCTGGACGTTGTTTTCAGCCTCTGTAACACCCTTCCTGAGCCCTCAGAGCTGCCTCCTCATGGAGCGGGTGGGCCACACAAATTCCCTCAAGCCCAGGAGCATCAGAGAAATAATCAGCCAGGGTCCTACCCACTTAGTTCAGGTCTATTTTGCTAAACTTATGACAGGGACACCTTGGGATGCCACAGAGGACAGACCCCACACAGTGAGGCAGAAGTCTGAGTGGATTCAATAATCAGACAGTACTGACTCCATATCCAAACTCGGCCACTTTTCAGCAGTGTATCTAGAACAAGAGACTGAACTTCTCTGTACCTCGGTTTCCTTAGTGTAAAGATCATAGCGCCCAGCTCATGGGGCCTTAGTGAAGATTAAAGGGGAGAACATAGGGTGAGCTGTAAATGCTCGGTGAACAGTAGCTGCAATAATAAAAAGAATTAATGTTCTGATTAGCAGGGCCACTCCCTCCTGCATCTTCAGTGCCTTTGTCCCCTCTGCCACCACAGTTCTGACCTGCTCCAACCCTAGCCCAAACCCACCCCTACCTCAGCTAATGCCAGGATTCCCCTCCTGAAAGCCCCACGGCTGCAAACAGTTAATGTGATTATTGCATTTAGCCCAAATTTGCAATAGCTTCCTCTCTTTAATCACTTTGAAAGTGTTTCAAATTCCCTTCCTACGTGACTGAAATCAAAGTGGCACCTGTGAAGGCAGAAAGCCTGGCTGCCAGTGTGAGGTGGAGATGTAAAACAGTCAGGCTTTGATGGGGAGAAATTATGTCTTTCTTAATTCCTTTTACCCTATAATTACAGGCACAACCACGTGGGTTAACAGCAAAAATAACTTGAACAGAAAGACATCGTCTGTGCAGTCCTGGTTCGAGTCCTCATGGACTCGATGCTCCAGGGGAACCCCCACCCAGGCACCTTCCTCCCCAGCTCTCCAAGGCCACTGACCCCCAGCCAATGAGGGTCAATTGAGAGGTGTCCTTTTTGCTGCCTCCTCCACCCTTCTCGACAGTATCTGACTGTGACCCCTTTCTCCCCTTTACTGGTCCAGCGCCCCTTTGGCCGTTCTCCTTGTCTCGCCTCCACCCTCTGTCTCCTTTGCAGTCTCCCTCCTCCTCCCTTTGACCACCACCCCCCCAGGCAAACTGGCCTCCTTAAGGTCCTCACAGCATCTCTCTTCACCTCTTCTGCTCCCTTTCCTCTTTCTTTGCTTGTTTCTCCTCCCTCCCCTTCACTCCCACCGTTTCAGAGAGCCCACCTACCCTGAAGAACCTCAAACCAGCCTCCCCACCATGATCTCCAGACTCCAGGACCTCCAACACCCAGATACTGGCTCAGTGTCACCACGCTGGGATGCCCTGCTGAGTCCAAACCAGCTCTCCCAGACTGCCCTCTCCCAACCTAAAAATCCACTACCAAGATCAAAACTTGTGAAGCTCCTCCATCTTCTCTTTCTCCTGAGTCCAGATCCAATCCCATCCAATATCACCCATGCAAGAGATATTGCAGTATGGTTTAGAGGAAATTGTAGGAATTTTGGAGTCATATGAACCCAAGTTCTGGTGGTGAACTTGGGCCAAGTCATTTCAGTGTCCTTATTTACAAAATAGCAATGATACTTTCTGCCACCAAGAAGCTTTTCTTTTTTTTTCTTGGTCATGCCACTTGACTTATGGGATCTTAATTCCCTGACCAGGGATTGAACCCAGACCCTTAACAGTGAAAGTGCGGAGTCCTAACCACTGGACAACCAGGAAATTCCTGAGTCATTTTTTTTTTTAGAACTAAATAACATAGTATCTGAATATGGTTCATACATTCTCCCCCTCCCCTTCCTGCTGCCTCTATCCTAGTACAGACATCATTTTTCACCAAGTCAATGGCAACAATCTCAGAACTGGTCTCTCTGACTTCAGACATTCCTCTTCCCACCCATCAGCCAACCCACTGCCAGAAATTTCTTCTTGAAACTCATTTCTGACCATGTCACCTTGCTCAGAACCCTCAGCGGCTGCCTGTGGTGCGAAGGTTAAATTCCAAAGCATAAGCAGCATGAGTTGGATGGAGTGAGCAGGACACTGAGTGTGGAGTCCTCCAAACTAATTCCAAATCCTCACTCCCCAACTAATGAACAGTTTAGACTTTGGTTTCTACAGTTTGATAAGACTAATATTTCCTAACTCACAAGATTGCTGTGGGGATTAAATGAAAAAGCTGAGGAAAGCACCTGCCAGAGTTTCATAGTAGGTGTTTAGCAGATTCTGGTTCTCTTTCCCTCTCTCTGCTCACCTCTCCCAAACCCTTTGTGGGGGGCAGGAGGGTAAGTGGTGATGGACATGGTGCTTCAACCTTCATTATCAAAGTTTTTTCTTTTTTAATCTTTAAATAAAACCTCTGGATGACAAACAGCAAAATTTGGCTGTTCCCGGAGGAAACCTACAGCTATAAGCCACGTTGATGAAAGCAAATAAATCCTAAATATTGACCACCTGCCTCCCCATGAGAACCCAAGCCAGGCAATGGGGACAAGACCCCAGATTAAAGAACATCTCAGAGTGGGGCATCTCAGAGGGGGGCATCTCAGAGGGGGGTCCACCCTTGGGCGAGAATTCCTACAGGGGATAAAGTAGTAGTTGACTTAATTGCCTGATTCACTAAAAAAGATACTTAGATGTCTATTTTTCCCTAAAAGAATGTTTATATACTGTTCACAGTTTCATGCCATAGATCCACAATTTGGGAAGAAAATGTCTATGGTTCTTGCTTTTTCTTCTGAGAAAAGTCATTTTCGTCTAAGCATTTTTTCAGGTTGCTACCTCAGGGTTCACTATTAGAGCTGTGATCTCAGTTTCCGTCCTGACTTGCCATCCTTAATTGCTCTGTAGAGAGTTGCCCTCTTGGCATCTACAAAACTTTTCCCTCCTTCTTCCTTCTCTACCAACAGCTCGCCAGCCAGGCCTACATCCATCCATCCTTCCACTTTCCCCCGCCACCCTTTTTAATTGGACTTCTACAGGTCTTTTTTTTTTTTAACTATGTTAAAAGACACATAACATAAACCTTCTAGCATTTCTCCTTAGAGGGAGCTATCTGCCAATTTAAAAAAGAGAGTGGGCCATCTGGCATTTTTCCTGATAGAACTCTGTTTCTTTGCCCAAGAAAAGAGGGCTGACCTATCACACTGTCTTCTCAGAGCTCTGTCTCTGTGTTGAACTGGGGTGGGGGTGGGGGACACACCCTGGAGAGGGTCCACCCCTCAGCATTTGTCCTTAGAAAGAGCTATCTCCCAGTCTGAAAAAGAGAAATAGACATCCTGCATTTCTCCTCAGAGGGTGTTCTCTCCGGTCTGAAAAAGTCCAGCCATTCAGCATTTGTCTTCATTGATTGAACACTGTCTCTTTAAAAAAAAAAAAAAAAAATGTGCTTTCCCTCCAGTTTTCCCCTATAGAGTGCTGATCTTCTGTCTTAGCCCAAGGGCTTGACATCTAGCACTTCCCCTCATACAGCTCTGTTCCTCTCTTTGAGAAAGTCAGCTGGCCATCCCAAATGTTTCCTCACAGGGTGCTGACTCTGACTGAAAAGGAGGTCCGAGGCTATAGCATTTCTCCTCCTAGATCTCTGTTTCTCCCTCTTAACGATCAACATTTCTCTGCATACAGTGCTATTTCTCTGTCTGAGGAGGACTGGTGGCCCAGCCTCTCTCCTCATAGAGCTCTGTCTCTCTGTCAAAAAAGGAGGGCCAAATTCCTGTGATTTCTCTTCATATGGTAATGCTTCTGTGTTGGAGGAGGAGGTCCAAGTCTCTGGCATTTTTCCTCAGAGAGGGTTGGTTCCTTGTCTGAAAGAGGGAGTTGGCCATTCAGCATTTCTCTTCACAGAGAGATGTCTCTGTCTTAAGAGGAGGGTGACATTCAGACATATCTCCTCACAGAACCCTGTTTTGCTTTATAAAATAAAAGGCCAGCATTTGGCTTTTCTCCTCATTGTGCTCCATTCCTGTGTCAAAAAAGGAGAATCAATCCCAGGGCATTTCTCCTCTTAGAGCAAAGGAGACCTAGGCATCTGGCATAGTCTCCTCAAGAGCACTCTCTCTGTCTGTTTGTCGCTTTTTCTCTCCTTTTTTCTCTCTCTCTCCTTCTCTCTCTCCTCTCCTCTCTCTCTCAGTTGGAGTACTGACCATCAGACATTTTTCCTCATAGACTCCCGTGTCTCTCTCTGAGGTGGAGACCTGACCACTCAGAATTTCTCTTCACAGGGCTGTCTGTCTGCCTGAAGTAGAGGGTCAGTCAACAGATAGACATTTCTCCTCAAAGAATGCTGACTGTCTGTCTGAGGTGGAAAACTGGCATTGGGGCATTTCTGCAAATAGAGGGTTGTCTTTCTGAGGTGAGGTCTACCCATCTGGAATCTCTCCTCATAGAGTACTTTGTTTCTGTGGAGGGTGCTGGGCTCGCCATTGGGCATTTCTCCTCATGGAGAGCAGTCTTTCTCTTTGATAAAGCATACCCAACCATCAGGCATTTTCCTCTGTCAGAGCTATTTCTCTGTTGAAGGAGGAGGCCAAGCCCCCGGCATTCCACCTCATAGGAAATGAAAAAGAGAGCTGGACATGTGTCTTTCTTCTCAGAGTGCTTTCTCTCTGAAAAGAAGGCTGGCCGTTAGGGACTTGCCCTCATAAGGTGCTGTCTCTCTTTCTGAAGTAGAGCACTGGCAATCTGGTGTTTCTCCTCGGAGTGTGGTCTATCTGAGGTGGAGGACCAGGCAACAGGCACTTCTTGTCACAAAGCTCTGTCTCTCCATTTGAAAAAGTGAGCTGGCCATCCCGAATTCCTCCTCATGGAGAGTTCACTGTCCCTGTCTGAAGAAGAAGGCTGGCTCTCCAGCATGTCTCCTCCCAAAGCACTTTCTCTGACTGAAGGGACAGTCCAACTCTCTTGCCTTTCTCCTCCTGGAGCTCTGTTTCTCTGTTTGACATGAAGCGCTGGCTATTAGGCATTTCTCCTCCTAGAGGGCTGTCTCTCTGTGGAAGTAGGAGGGCCAACCCTCTGGCATTTCTCTTTAGAGGGAGCTATCTGCCAGTTTAAAATAGAGAGCTGGCCATCTGGCATTTCTCCTCATAGAGCACTGCCTCTTTGCCCAGAAAAGAAGGGCCAACACAGCACACTGCCTTATTTCTCTTAACCCAGCTCTTTCTCTGTCTCCATGCTGGGGTGGGGCTGGGAGTGGGGTTCAAGGGGAGAGGGTTAGGATTGGCTCAGCAGCAGGAGACACGGGTTCCATCCATGGGTCCAGAAGATCCCCTGGAGGAGGAAATGGCAACACACTCCAGTATTCTTTCCTGGAAAATCCCATGGACAGAGGGCTACAGTCCATGAGGTCGCAAAGAGTAAGACAGGACTGAGCGAGACCAAGCAAAAAACCAAGTGAGACTAAGCAACAAAACAACTGCATTTCTCCTCAGATGAAAAAGGCTGGCCATTCCACATTTGTCTTCATAGATTGAGCACAGTCTCTGTCTGCGGTTGGACATGACTGAAGTGACTTAGCACACATGCACACTTGGAAAGCCGTGGAGGTCGGCTTTCCCTCCATGATTATTGCCCATAGACTGCTGGCCTTCTGTCTGAGGCCGAGGGCCTGACATCCAGCATTTCTCCACACAAAGCTCTGTCCCTCTGAAAAAGTCAGCTGGCCATCTTGAATGTCCCCTCACAGGTTGCTGACTCTGACAGAAAAGGAAGTCCAAGACTGCAGCATTTCTCTGCTAGAGCGCTGTTTCTCTCTCTGAGGTGAAGGGCCAGACAGTCGGCATTTCTTTGCATACAGTGCTGTCTCTCTGTCTGAGGAGGACAGCTGTTGACCCAGCCTCTCATCTCACAGAACTCTGTCACTCTGTCAAAAAAAAGAGGGCTGGATTCTTGCTGTTTCACTTCATGGAGCGCTATCTCTGTTTTGGAGGAAGAGAACCAAACCTTCAGCATTTCTCTTATTAGCCAGCTCTCTCTCTCATTCTGTCTCTCTCTCTTTGCAAATATATGTCTCTTTGTCCATCTCTCCCTTTGTCCATCTGTGACTGTGACTCTGATGTATCTGTCCTTTTTCCAAATCTTTTTTCTCTGTGTTTGTATCTCTGCCTCTCTCTACCTCTATATCTCTCTCTTCCTCTATATCTCTCTCTTCCACCCTCTGTGTTTTGTCTCTATCCCCCTGTCTCGTTTGTCTCTCTCAAACCTCTCTGTGTGTTTCTGTGTCTGTCTCCCTCACTCTCTCTTCTCCTCAAGACCGAGTGTGACCCTGCCAACTTTCCCAGTTCATTGCAGGGAAAACATTGAACAATTATTCTTTGCTCGTGCAAGGAGCTCGACAGCTGGAACAAACATTGAGAAATTCAGAATTAATTGGGTGCTGATTATTTGCCAGCAGGAAAAAAAAAATCTTGAGATACACATGAAACAAAAGACAACCTAGCAACAGTGGAAACCTCAGCTCGTAGCAACGAGAACAATCCTACAAGCATGACCATGCCAATCCGCGGAGAGCTGGCTGCTGACCACTGCTATAGGAGGAAGGCAAACAGATGTTAGAGCTGCCAGGAGCCAAATGAGGCCATTCTGGGACACTTTGGGCCCCCCAAAAGCCCAGCTCCAGCCTCCGAGAATCTCTGCAATGGAGACACCAGGAATCTCCACTCCCAAGTCCCACATGTGGAGCCCCATTCACTTATTCTCCAGAAAAAATTCTCATAAGCACCTACCTGGGCACTAAGGAAGTGAACTTGACCCAGATAGGATCCTGGGTATGCCAAGAACACCCAATCTGGCCAGTGGGGGAGAGCAAACAGACAGAAAACTATAATATAATACAAACACCTGGCAACATGAAGCCCAGAGTGTGCATGTGTGCTAAGTCACTTCAGTCATGTCTGACTCTGTATGACCCTATGGACTGTAGCCCGCCAGGCTCCTCTGTCCATGGGATTCTCCAGCAAGAATACTGGAGTGGGTTGCCATTCCCTTCTCCAGGGGATCTTCCCAACCTAGGGATCAAACCCTGATTTCCTGCATTGCAGAGAGCTTCTTTACCATCTGAGCCACCAGGGAAGTCCCAAATGGATATAGTATTAATAACTCTACTCTTGAGAGCCAAAACAACGCAAACGTCTATCAAGGGAAACATGGATAAACAAAATGTGGTGCATACAAACAATGGAATGTTACTCAACCACAGAAAAGAATGAAGTGCTCACTCTATGCGAAAGAAGTTAGACACAGTCATACATCGAGTGAGCACATTTGCATGAAATGTCCAAAACAGACAAATCCACAGAGGCAGAAAGTAGACCAGTTGTTGCCAGAGGCTGGAGAGGAAGGGAAGGGGAGTGATTACTAGTAGGTATGGGGTTCCCCTTTGAGGTGATAAAGGTATCTTGGAACTGGATGTTGGTGATGGTTGCACAACACTGTGAACGTATTAGATGTCACTGAATTGTACATACTTAAATGGTTAGTGGTTACTCTTAAGTTATGTGATGTTTGCGGAAATAAAATCAAATAAAAATAAAAGTGGAGAAACCATAGCTGAGGTTTAGCTGACAGGTGGGAGTTGGGGGGGACCAGATCGCCAAGGGCTGTCAATGCTGCTGCCTTTTGCCTTAGGGGTGACAAGGGGCTCTTAAGGACCTCAAGCCAGTCTCAGAACATTCAGTCAGAGGAGTGACATCTTTTCAGGTACTTTTGGATATTTTCTGTGGTTGCAAACAGGAAGGGCCAGGAGGCGTGCAGGAGAGGCAGCAAAACCCATCGGGACGCTGATGCCAGATGGGAGTATTTTAAGGGAGAGCTAGAGAGGTGGGTGGGTAACAAACACAGCTGAAGGATGAGCACCGACTGTTCCACAGGAATGTGGGCTTGGACCTCGAAAGCCCTTCAGAAGCCTTGGAAAGGCAAAGCCCACTCCCTTCCTGAGCTGCCTGCTTCAGGGAGGTCTTGGCAGACTGTCTACTGTGTCTCCCCAAAGCCCTGGCTCTGGGTTTCTGGGGGTGGGTGGTCCGGCAGGGGAGCAAGAGGATCAGGACCCTGAGACCTGGGCCCATTGCTCTGTAGCCAGGCTGCTCTGGGAGGAGCTAAGGGAGTTGGAGCCCGGGTGTGTATCCTCACCCCGGGAGGAGTGTCCGTCTCGGAGATTTCCGTTCCCTCTGGGGCCAACTTCCAAGTTCTGTGCTTTAAAGATTTGTTTTAATTAGGCCCGCCTTAGTCAGAGGCATTGAACGTTATCTCCATCTCAGCTGGCTCCTTTCCTTTGCTTCTTTTCTATTGACTTTCAGAAACTCTGCCAGCCGCATTTGGGCTTTGATTATTTTTTCATAAAGGGAAAAAGCAGAGCTAGTTGTCAGAGGCAAGGAACCTGCCCCTCTGGAGAGAAGAATGGAGAATGGTGGGTGGGCCCGGAGCTGACTCTTCCAGAGTTTTAAGACATTGCTCCACACCTCCCCCCACCCTCCCCCAGGCTGGCCCTCATCCATGCATTTCTCTGGCTTTGATCATGAGTGGCACTCCTGGAGGTTCCTGGCACATGGCAGGCCAAATCTGAGGATGTCAGGGACCAGAAACCAGTCAGACCTGTCAGCACACCCCAGGCAGCTGAATAGGAACACCAGGCAAAAGTATAAGCCGGTGGATAGGAGCCCAGGACAGGCAGGCTGGGACCAGAGGTGCCAGGATCAGGCATTGGAGTATGACAGTAAAGGGATCCAGAGATCAAGCCAAGCCCATTGTTACCAAAATGAACCCCATCTAGGCATCCATCCCCCATTTACCGTTCATCCACCATCCATCATCACATTGTACACCCACCAAGCCATCCAGCCATTCTTCCACCATGCCATTTCCCACCTATCCATCCAATTACTATTTACCAAGTGCCCACTCTGTCTCATAACTGTGCATTAATTCTGCAGAAGATTGGCTGGAAGATCAAAATATGAATAGACTAGGTCCAGGGAACAAAGATACCCCAAACTCCCAGAGGAACTAAAATACACATGAAATTTGGGGTCAGATGAAACATAAGAGGCCTGAAGTCATAGGGGAAATGGAGTCAGATTTCAGATGGGGCCACACCATCACAGCAGAAGACCCTGATGGGAAGTGGTCTACAAGGTCAGAACTGGAACTACATCCCAGAACTGGGGTGAAAGATTTAAGATCCCTTCTGACTGGGCCCAGGATGGATCCTGGATCTTTAGAGAAGCTGAGCCCACAGGTGGGGTGAGCAATGAGCCCCAGGGGAGAGATAGTGAGGTTTCAGGACAGAAAGAGGATGGACGTCACCCTAGTCACTGGACTAAGAGGAGAAAAGGTGAAGTGAGATGTCGTGGTGGAAGATAGGAGAATGGATGCAGGTAAAATGCCAGCTCTGCCCCATAGAGGGTCCCAATGGAGCATCAGAGTTCAGAGAGAATGAAGCCTCTGCCATCCTAGTGTTGTGCTGATGGAGCCCCATGAGCTCTGATGCACTGCGCACAACCATCCCAGCAGTGGACCGGAATGGTCACTCAGGATCAAGGGGAAATGAGGCAGAGAAGAGTGCCTGGGCCACCCCTTGCACCTCCTCTTTGTACAAAGACCAGACACGCCACCAGCCTACTTCCCACCAGCCAGGAGGGCTGGCCGCTACCAGCCGAAGGTCAAGGGGAAACGAACCTCCCCTTCCCAAAGTGAAAGAGATGTTGCAACTCTGGGAAGTCTCAGCAAAGCTGTAGGAAAAGGTCACAGTGGAATAAATTATAGAGATTAAAAGAATGCCCAGATCTACAGAGGCTGGGCCTACACAGCAACCCCTCAGTTTTCCTCTTTCATCATCAGCCTCTAATTCTGGGACATAAAATTACAAGCACATTGATAATGATCAGTGATTTACCCGAGAAAGCCCAGCCCTAATTAAGAGCAGGAGAAGCTGACACTGCTTTTCAACTTCCCACCAAGGTCCAGCAAGGAAATTACCTGGTTCTGCAGAGCAAATAACGTCAACGGGCACTCAGGGGCCCGGGCTCCCAAATGCACACGTTCTTGCTGAATTAATATGCAGAGAGAGTTGCCTCGAGTGTTTGCAATTTGCTGGTAATTGGGGCATTGATGGAGGCTAGGGGGACGCAGCCAGCCAGTGTGTGAACACAGAACTGCACTGTCTGCTCTTCCAGGGGACAGAAGCTTTAAGACCCAGTCTGGCTGGACCCCGGAAACATCCTAAAGCCTTCAGAGGAGCTGAGGAGGTTGTGAGAGTTCAGGACATTCCTAGGAACGTCGTCTCGTCTCATCCCTGGGACCCGGGACCATCCTGATCTTTGAAATCTGAGTTGCAGATGTTCACAGATGGGAACAGAGAGCCGGGCCAAGCAGAATGATTGGATTTGGGAAGGGGACAGGACAGAAAGGCAAGAATAAGAATTTAGATCTCAGAGGGTTTATAAAATTGCCAGGTGGGTTTGGAAAAATGAAAGTATCAATTGTTCAGTCATGTCTGACTCTTTGTGACCCCTTGGACTGTATGTAGCCTACCAGGCTCCTCTGGCCACGGAATTCTCTAGGCAAGAAGACTGGAGTGGGTTGCATTTCCTTCTCCAGGGGACTCTTCCCAACCCAGGGATTGAACCTGGGTCTCCTGCATTGCAGGCAAATTCTTTACTGTCTGAGCCACCAGAGAAGGCTTAGAGTCAGGTCTTATATCTACACCTAGGTGGTATCTAGGATTCTTTCCAGCTTGATTTTCATTCAAAAATATTAATCTTAGCAATACCAGCTCAGCAATAATTATGATCATGTGGGTCTCTTGTCAGGAAAGTGGTGTTCTTTCCCTAATAAAAATAGTAAATAATAACAATTACTATTGTTATTTAACAATAGTTAAAATACATCAAAAGTTTATTAGCTGTTGTCTTAGCTCAGGTTTGCTATAACAAAATACCATAGGTTGGGTGACTTAAAGAGCAGAAATTTATTTCTCATAGCTCTGGAAACCGGGAAGTCCAAGATCAAGGTGTTGGCCAATTTAGTTTTTTGTAAGAGCTCTCTTGCTGGTTTGCAGATGGTCACCTTCTCACTATATGTGCACAGAGAGACAGGGAGCAAATTCTCCAGGGTCTTTTCTTATAAGAACATTAATCCCATCATGAAGCCCCCTCTTCTTTATGACTTCACCTAAACCTAACCATCTCCCAAATGCTCATCTCCAAATACCATCACATTGAGGGTTTGGATTGCAACCTAAGAATTTGGGGGAACACAGTTCAGTCCCTAGCATCTGCCACACACACAGTAAGCACTTTGCATGCCGTATTGCTTTAATCCTCACAAGCCAATGAGAAAAGTGTTATTATCACCCCTATTTTACAGATGAGAGACTTGAAGGCTTAGAAAGGTTAAGTAACTTTGCCAAAGCCACATAGAGATAACTGCAGAGCACAGAGGCTTAACCAGGAGACAGGCAGCAGGAGATGCCCAGTCTCAGCCCAAGTTAGAGTCAGCCTAAAACTAAGTCATATCTGGGCCAGTCTGAAGGTCTTATGCATGTATTTATGTAAAGGATGCGGGAATTTCCCACGGAAGAGCGCACTCCAACAAGAGTCAGACCCACATGCAAAATTCAAATATCAAGAGCCCAGGTTTGGGGGAGGGATTCTGAGTATGGGTGATGTCACTCAGTGATGCTCAAGGACCCTAAGGCCCCCTTGTGATCTTAGGGTAGAGAGATGCTACTGAAGCATAAGAAAACATTGGAAGAACCTCTCTAGCCATTTCTGGGGACATCAAGAGCCCAGGACAACCTGGCAGTAACTCCCACAGGTGAAGGAAGGACCACACCCTCAGCACCAACTTCAGCACCACATGTCGGCTGTCCTGACCTAGGTGGCACGGGCTCTTGCCTGGCTGCTTCCCCTTGGGGTGGACAGAGTCACAACACATCACCACCAGGAGCAATATGGAAGGGAAAGATACCCAGCTCCACAGGGCCCCTGAAAGGACTCACTACAGAGCACCCAGAATCCACCCACTGGGCACTCTTAGAATTGTCTGAGAGGAACTGAGCCCAGACTTGCTGTAGGCCATCCAAAGTGAGAGCTGACTCTAACAGAGATCTTATTTTCACCTCTGCCAAGCCAGACCCAGAAAACATGAGCTACATTTACATCATTTTCTTGCTTTAAAATATACACTCTGTACTAGTCAGCTCAAGCTGCCGTGACAAAATACCATGGAGACCGGGTGGCTTAAACAACAGACATTTATTTCTCACAGCTTAGTGGAGGCTGAAAGCCCACGATCAAGGTGCCCAAAGATCCAGTCCCTGGGAGAAGCTGCTCTTCCTGACTTACAGAGAGATGTCGTCTTGCTGTATTGTGGGGAGAGAACTCTAGGGTCTCTTCCTCTTCTTGTAGGACGCCAACCGTATTATCTCAACCCTTATGATCTCATTCAGCCTTTATCACAGGGCTTCCCAAGTGGCACTAGAGGTAAAGAATCGCCTGCCAATTCAGGAGACGTAAAGTGATGCAGGTTCAATACCAGGATTGGGAAGATCCCCCGGAGCAGAGCATGGCAACCCACTCCAGTATCCTTGTCTGGAGAATTCCAGGGACAGAGGAGCCTGGTGGGCTACAGTCCATAGGGTCGCAGAGAATTGGACATGCCTGAAGTGACTTTACACACACACACACACACACACACACACACACACACACACGGCCTTCATTACATCCTTTCAGTTTCTCCCTCTAAATCCAATCACATTGGGAGTTAAGGCTTCAGCATATGAATTCAAGAAGGATACATTTAGTTCATCGCATGGACACACACAACCCTCTCCCACTGAGTCTTAAGAGTAAGATCAGGCAGGTGTTACTGTTCCCGCTTTGAACATGAGTTAACTGAGGCTCAGAGAATTCAGTGACTTACCCAAGACCATAATTAATTATGATTTAATATTTTTAAAACATTTCTCTCATTATCTCTAAATCCTCATGTAATAGACCTATCAGTGTCCTGCCCCATCCCCTCAGCACACTGCCATTCTGGTGTGTGATGAGACTGTCCTGCTGCAGTCACCTGGGGGCTCAGTGCCCCTGATGCTGCCCTCACCATGGAGGATGCCAACTAGAGGATCAGCACCACAGCTTCCTGGTCCCTCTGATACATAACTTTAAAAGGCTGTCCTCCATGATCTCCAGAGCTGCCCAACAGGATCAAACCGCCATTGCCCATGCTGGTACCCTGCTCAGTAACCTGCTGGTAACCTGCTCGGTTACCCTGCTCAGTAACTGATTCCATTGACTCCCCCACCTTTCTGTCCTATCTCCCCACCCCCCAACCGGAAGCCCCCTCCCAGACAAATTATTTGCCCTCAAATCCTTGTCTCAGCATTTTCTTCTGGGGAAATGCAATCTAAGCCTGTGTTTTTGGACAAAATTTAGAAATTATAAAACTCCAAAAAGAGAGGATAAATGTATACATGTGGCTGATTTACTTTTCTGTATGGCAGAAACTGACACAGCGGTGTGAAGCAGCTACACTCCAAGAGAAAAAGAAAAAGACAAAGCTATACTCAATTCCGCTCAACAAACACTTTGAGTACCTGTGTATACCAGGAACTCCACTAGACATCAGAAATTAACGTCAAGCCAGATAGACTATTTCTAAACCTCATAAAACTTGTAGTCTAGAAGAAATCAATATCTTCTCTATCGTACAAACTAGAAACAGCCACTGTTATTTTCCCCAGATACCAATAATTCCAATTTTGTGATTCCATGTAATTATATATACATATCCAGTTACTAAATCTGTATTGCGCCATGTAGTTTTGAATCCAGACTTTTTTCTTGTAATGGTACAAGTAATTTTTCATACCTTTAATTAGCCTCTAAAACATGAGCTTTCATGGCTATGAAATATTTCCATATCCTTACCAGCATTTATTTAACCATTCCCCAATTGTTTCCAATGTTCCATAATTACAAATAACACCGTGATAAAATTTAAACAGATTATAGGTGTGCTGTGATATAATCATATTAGCATTTTAGAAAAATCTCCCTGGCAACTCTAGGGAGGCATATTCAAAGAAAATGGGAGCAACAAGACCAGAGGTACTGGTTGAAACATTCCAGGCCAGAGATGATGAAATCTAAATCCCACTGTTGGCACTGGAGGTGATGGAGATGGAAAATAAGAATTAGAAAAACCAGTCTCCTGAGTGGCTTCTCATCTCCACTTACAACCTCTTGTCATTAGTTTAGAGCTTACATGTTCTTTAATTGTCACCTTGTTAGTCTTGGCTTCCGTACTTAATCGTCAGTCTCTTCACGGAGAAGCCTGTCTTGTCCTCCAAAATCCCCTAAGATCTAGTACAGGTCTAGACACATACTACTGGAGTGAAATATCCTCCTTCCTTGGATAGAAATAATTCTGGAAATGTAGTTATGCTTCTCAAACCAGCCTTTAGATATCGAAATTATTTTTTTTTTAAAAAGTCCACCAACGAGGGTACTTACGTTTGAGTCATCCAGGGAACCTGGTAAGGCAGGCAGAATTGGTCATTTGAGCAGGAAAGGACTTGATCATTGGACACAAGATAGGTCAATCATCTCTGTTCTGCCAATAAGCCATGATCTAGAGGATGTCGTGGGAGTCAGCAATACAAATTTGGAGAGAGATACTCTGGGTACCATGCAGACTGAGGGAGGTGAGAATGAGCCAGGGTCAAAGCAGCCTTCCTAGAGCCTCCCTTCAGGGTGTCCTGGGAGGGAAAGGGAGGCAAGTGTGAGCTTCGGACAAGTATATAAAACCCGGATGAGAGGGAGAAAAGATTTCCTCCCCCAGGGAGGCCACGAGCTAAAGGGATTTGCCAGGAGAGTGGAATAGCAGTAAAGTGAAAGTTCAGCAGGGTCCAGAGCAGCCCCCAGAACAGCAATTATTCCCTGAGCAGCATCTGTGCAGCCAGACCCTGCGCAGGGTGCTGGAGACACAGTGGTGAACAATACAGGGAGGATCTCTGCCCCCGTGCCATTTACAATCTACCAGGGGCAGGCTAACGTGTATCAAGGAGACTGGCTCCCGGGCACCTCCCCAGAAATGATCTCATGTCATCCTCTCACAACCGTTCTATGAAACAGGTACCAGGAGGCTTCCCGTTTCACAGGTGTGCAAATCGAGGCTCAGAGAAGTTGTTAACCAGCCAGACATCACAGCTGGTGAGTGATAGGATCAGAACTTGAAGATATGGCTAACTCCAGAGTTCTCCCCTGCTTTCAGCTAGAGCAACAGTTTTCAAACAAAGGCGAGGTCTCTCCCCAAGGATCTTTAGCAATATTTTGGGTTGTCAAAACTAGGATAGATGAGCTACAGGTGTCTAGTGGGGAGAGACCAGGGGTGTTGTCAAACATTCTTCAAATGTACAAGACAGGCCCTCAAAACAAAGCATTGCCAGACCCATGGTATCAGTAGTGCCAGTGTGGCTGAGTCCTGGGTTGGCATTTGGGTCATGAAGACCAAGAGCAGGGACTCAATCCCCCCTCCCAAAACCCTCAGGATTTATCTGAATGCACGGCCAGTCTGACAGATGAAGCCAGCTCCAGGCCCCACGCGTGAGTGGCTGTGGTGGCCAGAAGACCAGCCCTAAGACACAAGGAGGGCATGATGGGGAAAATGCCCTGGGTCCCAGATGAATGACGCCTTCAGGAGGAACAGGAGGTGAGGTGGGAGCTCCCAGAGCAGCTGTCCCTCCTCCCACCACTCCCCCCAGATGTTTGTCCTCAGCGGCATATTCATCAGCTCCTTGAAGGATACAAAAACACAAACAGTGCTTGGAGCATTTGCTCTCCCTGGACAACACTGAGCTAATATTTGTTTTAGCAAATGGCTGAGCTGTTCATCTTCTCTGGCAAAGGGGATTTGTTTTCCTCTTGGGAAATCTCTGAGATTCTAAGTCAGAGAGGCCTACGTCTGGAGGAACCAGCATCTCCTTTATGGCCTGAGGAACAGGAAAGTGTGCTGTATGGTGAAGAGGAAGGAACAGAACCAAGTGGAGGCAATCCTGGCTGTGGTCCTAACTGTGTGCCAGGTTTTATATGCATGGCCTCATTCACAAGAGCCCTGAGAAGAATGGGATTGATTTGGGAGGGCAGGGTCCCATTTCACAGAGAAGAAAATTTCAACTCTGAGAGGTTAGGTAACTTGTCAAAGACTACACAGCCTGTGAGGGACATGGATGGAATCTGAAGCCCATGTGCAGTTGACCCAAAGCCCCTACATATGCAGGTCAATGCTGCACCAGCCACAGAGCCTTGTCAGCAGAGAGGACCTCATTTACATCTCTGATGGGACAAAGCAGTGTCATGCAGGGAGCAGAGATTGAGGCGCCAGTCAGCAGAAATCTCTATAGACTCTGATCCTGCCAGGAATATTTGTTCCAAATTAAGAAGCACAATTCGAACTGGTCTAAATAATATAAAAATTTATCCACTCAGGACTTGGAAGCTCTTGAGGAAAGACAGACTTCAGAGCTGGTTGGATTCAATGGCTAAACAATATCATCAGGGACCTGGTACTCTCTTTTCTCCTCTCTGCCTTCTTTCGAGTCATCTTCTCTCATGGTGGCAAAATGGCTGCAGAAGTTCCAGATATATCTTCTGTATTCCACCATCTGGAGAGATGAGGGTTAGCTTTCAATGGATCTCTCAGGCCAGTAAGGAAACTTCTTTCCCATAATCACATGGGAAAATTCTCCTTACATCCCGATGGTGGTGGTGAAGTCACTAAGTCATGTCTGACTGTTGCGACCCCATGGACTGCAACCCGCCAGGCTCCTTTGTCCATGGGATTTCCCAGGCAAGAACACTGGAGTGGGTGCCATTCCCTTCTCCAGGGCATCTTCCCAACCCAGGAATCAAACTCAAGTCTACTGTATTACAGGTGGTCTCCTGCATTGCAGACAGATTCTTTACTGACTGTTGGCCCAATTCGGGTCACATACCCATCCCTGAGCCAATCTATTTGGCCAGGGGAAGGCCTTGTGCTGACTGACTGGGTTAACTGAACAAGACACTGTAGCAATGGGTGAGATTAGGAACTCGACTGAGTAAAAGGAAATCAGAATAAACTCTTGGAACTAGAGTTGGGTTGATGCTCTAAAAAACAACGCGGTCACTGCATGTAGCCATTTCACTCATGCATGAGCGATGGAGGACATTTGGGGGAGGGAACCACCAGGTCAAGGGTGCCAAGCAGACCAGGTTCTGTTTGGAGTCAGACTGGGGTTGGGAGGTTAGAGAACGTGGCTGAGACCTGAAACCTGCTTGACAGGTCAGTCAGTGCAGCTGCGGGTAGTGAGAGGCAGTGAGAGGTAGTGAGAGGACTAAGAAATGCAGATGCCTTCAGATATGCTACGTGTGTGTGTGTGTGTGTGTGTGCATCCCTCTCCTGCCCCACCTCTCCCGCCCCACCTCTCCCTATCTCTCCCACCCAGGTGTTCTTCCATCTCCCAAGACCACAACAAATTTCAAGAGACTAGAATACAAATAAATCTGAGCTGAGAATCACCCTCAGATCAGATCAGGAGCATCTCATTGCCTTTCTCCAGGTAACCCACTCAAAAAAGTGGCAGCCAGGAGATAATCCCCAAACCAACAAATGCCTACCTCAGTGCTGATGCCCCAGGAATGAAGGAAACCTGTCTTCTGCCAGCTTCTGAGCAGCTCAGACCCAGGGCTCAAGTGTAAGGGCTCCTCTGGAGGTGCAGGTTCCATCCTGGGGTGAGTAGAAGCAGGGAGGATGGGGGAGAATGAAGCCAGCCACCTGTAGAACCAAGCCAAAGTCCTGTCAGATGTCAGGGGGACGCCCACTCCTCAGCATCTCCCAAATGACTAAGAAACATGAAGCCATGACCTCCTACAGGCCTTCCAGTAAGAAAGTCCCTGAAAGAGAGACAGGGACAAGACAAAGACACAGAGACAGAGAGACAGAGTGACAGGAATAGAGAGAACCAGGGTCGTGTGCATAGAGACAGAGGAGGTCTGTCTTCTTGCAGCAGGGGCAAGGGGCAGATAAAGCATAAGAGCCTCTGAGATGTGGGGACAGAGATAGGGTCGTGATAGGAATTGAGATGTAGGAGAGGAAGGGAGGTCATGGATGGAGAGGGGAGAAGGGGCAAGACAAGACTCAGGGTCAGAAACAGGGGGAAGTCCACACAGATGAAGGTCAAAGACCATGGGAATAAAAGACAGTGATGGGAGGGGTGGGAAATATTCTGAAAGAAGGGTGAGCTTGGACCAGATTATCCACACTTTTCTATCCAGGCTTCAAGTTCTTGTTTCTCTGACTTCAAAGGAGGGGGGAAAAAGACTGAAGAAAAGGGTAGAGAGACAGGGAAGGGGAAGGTTGAGAAACTGAGGTGCTATAAGGGGAAATGAGGGCGTGAGAAGAGAGGGGATGTCAGCCCATAAACTCGGCTCAGGGAAATGTCGAGGGGAGGAGGGAGAAACTTGGCATGTTTGTCTTGGGGTCCCTGGACCTCCCTGATCTGCAATAAACACATCTAAGCAGTGCCAAAGGACAGGCTCCTCCTTCAAGGAGTCTGGGGCTCAGGTCCTCACATTGCAGGAGTGTTGATGGGGTGTGGGGGTCCCCCACAGGTGAATTTAGGGATCTGGCACCTCCGAAGGGTGTCTGTGAGCATAGGGACCTCGCTTGCTCTCCCTAGGAAGGTGGTTCATGGTGGTTGGCTTCATTTCCTGACTTTCTTCTGCAACTGACTTTCTGATTCTGTCTAGCACTTATTATTTTTAAATGAAAGTGTATTAAAATTACTTTTATTTTGAGAATTATCTGAGAATTTCACAACCCCTCTGGAGAACATCAGTGGTATCCTAGGGGAGCTGTGAACAGAACTGGGAACCCTTCTGAGGCAGACGTGTGCCATCTGCCAGCTCCAGTGCTGACGCCAGCAGTCAGTGGTGTAGGCCCCTGGGCGGGGGTGGGGGTGAGAAGGGACCCTGAGTGACAACAAGCTTTCACCCAGAGGCGAGAGCCAGTATGTGGCTGGCCTGATGGGAGGGCCAGGTCTGGGCTCAGCCTGTGACTGTAGCGGCTTTATATGTGGCCAAGGTCCTTTGTCAGGCAGAGTCCACTCTCTAAGGTCGAGTCATGAGGCCACAAAGATTCCTACAGGAGTGCTGTCCTGGCTCAGCCTTCATCACCTGCCCATTTTCCAACATAGCTAAAGTCCCATCAAAGCTGGTAGCCAAGCCTGCATCCCCTCAGGCTCACATCAGCAGCCTCAAACCTTCCAGAGAGCTGCTCCTCCAAGCCCCTGCCTCTCCTTTTGCCACTGATCTCCCAGAAATTCTCTAGTTTTATAAAAATCAAATCTGCCCAATGACAGGCACTATCACTCACAGAAGTTCCAAGAAGGAGCACTCCTGTCTCTGGCAGCCCAGAGTGCCTTGTCATGGCAGACATCCTCCTTGGGGGTCTGGCTAAAAACAATCAGGTTCAAGGACAGATCAGCTCAGCATGTGAGACTGTTTCCTTTGATCCATCAGATCTGCTCCAAGACAGGACAGCAATAATGCATATGGAACCATCTCTGAGTCTGTACTGGATGGTGACAACTCAGTCCATCCTCTGACAACCCTGGTGACAAATATTAGTCTATTGTCTCTCTTTTACAGATTGGGGTATAGAGGCTCGAGAAGATGTGTGAATTGTATATGTAACAAAATAAGTTGGACCACCATTCACCCTGCAGGAGGGAGGGTTGTAAGTCGGGTCTGTCCATCAAGCTTCAAATGGGGTGCTTAACCCGATGGACTCTGAGGTTTCACTCAGCCCCAGCTTCTGTGAATCTAAGGTTGTAAGTATCCCATGTGTGTGTGCTCAGTCGCATGAGACTCTTTGTGACCCCATGGGTTGAAGCCCACCAGGCTCTTCTGTCCATGGAATTTTTCAGGCAAGAATAATGGAATGGGTTGCCGTTTCTTCCTTCAGGGGATGTTCCTGACCCAGGGATTGAACCCTCATCTCCGGTGTTTCCTGCATTGGCAGGCGGATTCTTTACCACTGCACCACCAGGGAAGCCCTATGAAAGTATCACAGGCAATGAGGATGGTCAGAGAGTGGGTCAGGTGTTCTTCTCCCAAGGAGAAGCATCTTTGTGCAGAAACACACCTCCACAGGTGCTGGGTTTTGAAAACAATACCATCTGTGCATAACCTGGAAGATCCGGACCTGGATAAAGAGTCAGGTGACTGGCCCTGTGTGAACTCCAGGGGAAATGGGGCCTGGGGGAAGGAGCCAGAGAGATAAGAAAGGAAGGCGACAGAGCCTGGAGCCCAACGAGACAAGGATACCAGAGCAGTTACTTATTATTCAGGAACAGCCCAGGGCTTCTGTGCCCAGAGATTCCTAATATCCATGTTATGTCCTTTACTGTGTGAATCTGAGAAAGAAACTTCCCCAACGTCCCAGCACTTTCCTGCGTTGTACCTCATGCATGCCTTGATGCTGTGGCACTCTCGGGGAGTGAAGGAGTTGGGGAGTGCCCAGTGAGGTGATGTGATCCCCAGATAGGTAATTCAGCTGAGAGAAGGGACAGAATATTCAGGACGATCAAGAACTCGGCAGAGACTGGAGCTTAGCACCTGCACCCAAGAATTCTTGAGGTGTTCAGAGAGATGCTGGAATGCACCTCTGGTCTCAAAATGGTAGCCCATGCTGCTGCCCACCCCACCCCCAAATCCACAGAAATCATGTAGATGGTATAAAAACAGACATGCTGTGTGTATGGGGGTAGGGAGTCTATGGGAACTCTCAGTGCTTTCTGCCCAATTTTGTGGACCTAAAACTGCTCTGACACATAAATTCCAACTGAGATGTTTAAAAGAAGAATAAATACAACATAAAAATAAGCATGTGCATACATAGCCTGTAATGCAGGAGCCTCAGGAGACACAGATTCGATCCCTGGATCAGGAAGTTTCCCTGAAGGAATGCATGGGAACCCACTCCATGTTCTTGCCTGGAGAATCCTCATGGACAGAGGAGCCTGGCAGGCTATGATCCATAGCATCGCAAAGAGTCAGACGTGACTGAAGCAACTTAACACACTTGTATGCACTGTGTTGTGCATAGCCACACTTGAAAACTGGGGAGGGACTTGTTAGAAACCTGGAGACTGAGAAGATTTTATACAAGAAGGAAAGATGTAGAAGGGATCTTCATTTCCAAGGTAAAGAGGGAACTGCCAGCTTCTGGTAAATAGGAAGGAACACGGAGGAGAAATTGTAACACAAGAGGAAAACAGTTGGCAACAGCGGAGGCAGGTCAGGGAACTCCATGCTCCCAATGCAGGGGGCCTGGGTTCTATCCCTGGTTAGGCAACTAGATCCCACATGCTACAACTAAAATATATATATATACACACACACACACACACACACACACACACACACACACACTGCATGCTGCAAATAAGACCCAGCACAGTCAAATACATTTAAAAAAAAACTTTTTAATAAATTTAAAAATAGAGGAATAGGACATGGACTGTCTCTAGTTGGTGCACTGAATGTGGGGACTTGGGGGCAGAGAGTAGTCCTCAGGGAAGCTGGCTGTAACTTGGAAGGATGGGGACCACTCACCTCCAAAGCACCAGCCACTGAGGTACCCTGTCCAGGGGCATGACCCATCCCACCATCCTCAGTGCTCATAAGAAAGAGCCAACTTCCTACTAAACCCCATGTGAGGTGCACAACAGTCTAAGAGGAGATCTCAACTCTGAAGACGGGTGCAGAGTCGAGAATCACCATACATGAGAAAGGACTTGAACCAATTTTAATTCACTCTTGAACCAACTTTAATTCAGCCCAAGGATGAAAGAACCTTGGGCTAAGGATTCTCAGGAACTTCTAAGAAGCAGCTATGGCTTCTAGAACCAACCTGCACTGCCCTTGGCAGAAGCAGACCCTAGGCTGGAAGTCCTTCAGACTATTGAGATGGGTGTTCTGGGTGATGCAAGGAGGAATGGATGGGGAAGTGGGAGGAAGTAATGAAATCAGCACTGGATGATGCGGGTCCAGAGAGCCAGGCTTGGTTCTCCGGACACTTCATACCCACATGTCCCAGAATCTCTTCTCAGCTCTGGCAGAGCTCCCTAAATGAATCCTTCTCATTTTCAGAACATTCTTGACATAACGTTAGCATCTTCAGGTGCCTTCAAATGTGAAATGGAATGCTGGAGGTGAGTAGACCACAGCGGGGGAGATAATGGATCACTTTCTAAATATCAGTTTCTATTAGCTGCAAGCTGAAGTCTATATTGCAAATGGGGTTTGTGCTTGAGGAGAGAGCAACAACGTGGTTAAAGTCCAGCCACTGACTGAGGACTGCAAACAACCACCAGCCTCTCTTGGAGCGAGGCATCAGCGTCACCGCCTGGGGTTGGCTTCACTGGCCAGCCGGCCCATCGGCACTGTTCTGCCTCAGCAGCTTCCAACTCAAGAACCGTGGCCTATTGCAAAGGACTGTTGAACCTGTATACATTCCAGGGATTGTCTGCAACCTCGATAAACTGTATGCTTATGTGTCAATGCACAATCATGTCTCTAGCAGATACAGATGGTTCCAAGTTCCTGAATTCAAGGCAGCTTTTCTTAACATTAAGTGTTTGTTCAATCAAGAATTACTACAAGGACTTCTCTGGCGGTCTAGTGGTTAAAGACACCATGCTTCCACTGCAGGGTTCAATCCTGATTGGGAAATTAAGATCCCACATGCCACACAATGCAGCGGAAAAATAGGAAAAATAAAATTACTGCAAATATTGCTGTTAACATGTGAGTCCATAACATTTTTTAACAAAACAAAGGGGTCCCTGTATCCCAAAAGATGGCATCCAGGGCTCTCCCCAAGAGGTCCCCCTGTGCCTAAGATCAATTTGTTTTGGAGGAATCAAGAGGAATTAGATAGTCTTGGGGATTAGATATGCTTGGTTATGAACAGACATGAGAGGTAGGCTGGGTATAATGGGCAGGGAGAATAGGGGAGGCATAACTTAGACATGGCACAAGGGTGTATAGTGGTTGGGCCTGGTGGACAGGTGGGTAGGAGCAGCTGTGGGTCAGAGTGAACGTGGGTAGGTGTGAATGGGTGTGGGTGAGTGTGAGTGCATATAAATGAATATGAATGGGCTTGAGTGGGCAGAGACAATGATGCTCCCCCAATCGTCCAGCCACCCCTCACACCTCCCAGCCACTTCTTGCAGTGAGGCAGGACCTTTGTGACTACTCCATAGACTATGGGAGGAAGCGACTTGGGCCCCTTCTGGGCAAAAGCATGGAAGAGCCAATCTGCGACCCTCTAGGTGAAAATCCCATGGGTGGAGGAGCCTGGTAGGCTGCAGTCCATAGGGTCGCTAAGAATCAGACATGACTCAGCGACTTCACTTTTCACTTTCATGCATTGGAGAAGGAAATGGCAACCCACTCCAGTGTCCTTGCCTGGAGAATCCCAAGGACGGGGAAGCCTGGTGGGCTGCCGTCGATGGGGTCGCGCGGAGTCGGACACGACTGAAGTGACTTAGCAGCAGCAGCAGGTGTCTCTTCAGGTGCTGCAGTGACCACAGCATTCCAGATAGTGGGACTTCATCACTTTGTGTCCCTGAGGGACCGTGTGTTTTCAGCCCTGCCCCCTGCTTACCAAAGCTGGATATGTTGCATCAATAAGAAATAAGCTGTAGTTGTATTAAATGACTGAGATTTCAGAGTTAATTTTCCTGCAACATGACCTAACCTGTCCTGGCTAATGCAGTAGTTAGGGGAGGATGGGTGCCTGAGTGGAGAGTACACGCCGTGATACATGAGTACAGGGAAGATTTCATTCATTCAATCCATTTATCCAACAGGTTTTTATGAGGAACTTACTAGGGATTCATCGGGCATTCCTGGTAACTCCGTGGTAAAGAATCTGCCTGCCAACCCACCTGCCAATGCAGGAGACACAGGTTCGATATCTGAGTCAGGAAGATCCCTTGAAGAAGGAAATGGCAGCCCATTCTAGTATTCTTGTCTGGAGAATTCTATGGACAGAGGAGGCGGCCGGGCTTAGTCCATGGGGTAGCAAAAGAGTTGGACATGACTGAGTGACTAAACAGCTAGGGGTTCATTAGTGGACAAAATGATCAAAATACTGGTCTTAGGAGGAGTTTCCATTCTAGTGGAGGAAGAGAAAACAATAAACAAAATTAAATAAATAGTATACTGGAAGAGGATCCATGGAATGGGGGAAAAAAAATAAGTATCTGAACTGTAACCTTGACTAACAACAGTCGTATGGTTAGACTGCCCTTAACAGAAAATGGGCAGAAGGGGCTCCAGGAACCAAGTCTGGGCAAAGGTCACGACCTCTCTCCTGGCCTGGCCTAGAGATCCTTTTTCCCTGAATGAAACCCTGAGAGAAAGGAAGAGGGGGGCTTCAAGGCCCTCAGTGAATGCTACAGCTCTGGCTTTCGAGAACAAGTCCATTTCATGGACAAATGAGGGGGCCATCCAGGCCACATAGAGTTTTAACTGAGTGGAAGGAGGGAGGTTTTCTGTCCAAATGTGTCTGATGTGAATTTGTCTCGTACCTGAGACAGCAAGGTGGGCAATGAACGTGTGCTGAGTTTGAACTGTGCCATATTTTATCTGTTTACTTTCTTCCCATTCCTGAGCTTGGGTCTCAAGGTCTCCAGATTTTAATACCTGGAAAGGGGAGAAAAGTATGTTAGTCGCTCAGTCGTGTCCGACTCTTTGCGACCCCATGGACTGTAGCCCACCAGGCTCCTCTGTCCATGGGATTTTCCAGGCAAGAATACTGGAGTGGGTTGCCATTCCCTTCTCCAGGGAATCTTCCCAACCCAGGGGTCGAAGCCCGGTCTCCCGAATTGTGGGCAGATCCTTTACCGCCTGAGCCACCAAGGAAATGGGACGGGGAAGTGGTGTGAATCTGTTATTGCTTCCGTCTTCTGCAGCCTAAGAGCATAGACTGGCAACCACTGTTTCCAAACTTTCCTTTACTCTCTCCAGGATAAAGATCTCCCAATTTGGAAATTACAAGCAGCATCCCCTCCCCTCCCCCCCTCACCTCCTAGAACTATAGGCAATAAATAAGAAGAGTGTTGCTGAACCTGGCTTAGTGGGAGAGCAGGAAGGTGTTTGCAGAAGGATTTTTGAGACCACGTGTTGCCGACAGCACCAGACAGACTGTCTCAGACCCCTGGGAGGAAGATGCAGCCCAAGGCCATCACTTGAAATTAAGTACAGTTCATTAAAACACAATATTTAGGTATAATAATTCTGGAGGAGCAGCTTTGAATAATTGAAGGTGCATTTAATTTACTGTATTGCTCTGTTGTGAATACTAAGAGCAAGACAATAGCAATTTTTAAAGTTGAGTAAATAATGATTAATAAATTTTCAACATGGAAGTTCCTTGCTACTAGGCTTAATTCTCCATACACAGGACTTAGCCCATGCACCCAGATGTTTGGTGACTATGTGTATTTTAATTCCTCCATGCGCCCCATGGTTTCATATACCTCCTGTGCATCAGTTTCCAGCCATGAACCACAGACTCTGATCCCTACCTTCCTTTCAAGATAGATTCTGTAAGCTCATAGAATCCATATTTATTTCCAGTTAACTTTTTAAGTATCAACTTCATAGTAAAAATATTGATAATTTTGTCAATAGTATCAAACTATACAGATCCTTCTTTTCTGTTTCATTCTATTTTTACTCCCATGTGTTTCTGATCCACAACGTGGAGTGGGGACCACTCAACCAGGAGCTCAGGTGCAGCTCTGAGAAGGGGCAGGGGTATGCAGCATCCTTGTCTTGTTCCTGACTTATTAGGAATCTCAGAAACATTTATTGTCTTACTTTGTAGGTCTCTTGTAAATATCCTTTTTCTAATAAAGCAAGTTTTCTACTGTATCTAGTTTGAAGAGATTATTTTTAATAGGGAATGAAGTTGTTTTTGACATTTTTTTTTTTGGATTGGAGTGTGGGGCTTCCCTGATAGCTCAGTTGGTAAAGAACCCGCCTGCGATGCGGGAGACCTGGGTTTGATCCCTGGGTTGGGAAGATCCCCTGGAGAAGGGAAAGGCTGCCCACTCCTGTATTCTGGCCTGGAGAATTCCATGGACTGTATAGTCCCTGGTGTCTCAAAGACTTGGACACGACTGAGTGACTTTCAATTCAATTCAATTCAATAGCTGATTAACAATGTTGGGAGAGTTTCAGGTGGACAGCAGAGAGACTCAGCCATACACAAACATGTATCCATTCTCCCCCAAACTTCCCTCCCTTCTAGGCTGCCGCCTAACATTGGGCAGAGTTCCCTGTGCTACACAGTAAGTAGGTCCTTGTTGGTTATCCGTTTTAAATATAGCAGTGTGTACTTGTAGATCCCAAACTCTATTTTGTATTTGTGTTTCATCTAGCTTCTTGGACTAAAAGATTAATTTGACTTTAAGCGCTTTCACTTTTATAAAAGCCATCTATATGGTTACACATTTTCCTCAGAACACTTTTTTTTTCTATAACTCACTAATTTTGTTACACAATATTATTTTTCTCAATATATAATGAGATTTTAATTTCCATTCTGATTTCTTCTTTAACCTGAGTAATTCAAAATGCACATGTGGTTTTCTAAAGCTTTTATATATATATATATATATATATATATATATATATATATATATGATTGCTTGATCATCTTTTTAATTCTACTGGATTTTGCATATGGAAGTGGCCTGTTTAAATCAGCCTGTATGAAAAATGGCCTGCTTCTGCCTTTCAGAGTTTATTGAAATTTCCTTTGTGGCCCTACTTGGATTGATTTTTAATCTAAAATATAATCACAAGTAATATAGTTCAAAAGAAAACTATATTGTGCTAGGCACAAAACTAACAAAATCAAAACTTTCACTTTCTGATCAAGTTTCCTATTTTCTTAATTTTTTTAATCTATTTGCTATGTCAATTTATGAGTAAAGTATCCAATTTTGTCCATTTTTTCCTAGCATTCACATTTTAGTTTTATATATGATTGTGGCTTTGTATATTTCTCCTTGTGTTTCTATCTGGTTTTGCTTTAATATTTCAAATCTATGTTGCTGTCATGTGATCATACTTTGATGGATTATTCCTTTTATCTATAAATAGAGCTTTAATTTGCCCCTTATAATGCTTTTTACCTTAAATTCCATTCTTCCTGATATTAATATCACTATTCCAGATTTGTTTGCTAATATTTTTGCCTATTTTCAACATTCCTTCATCACTTTGTTAACAATTTCTCATGCAAATAATATATATCTGGATTTTATTTCTTTTCCTCATTCTGTGAGTCTCTGTCTCTTAATAAGACAATTTAACACATTGTTGTGGCTACTTAGACTTACTCATGTCAAATAATTTTGTGTTTTCCACACTTTCTTCTTGTTTTTATTTTTTCCTTTCTTTGGCTGAACTGACAAAATCTGCTTTGTTTCACTTTCCTTCCAGGTTTAGAATTTACATATTTTATTTATTCTCTCACTGGTATTCTCAGCTTTTCCTCACAAGTATTTAACTTACATTTTTTAAACGATAACAATAATAAAGGGAATGAGAGGAGACTTTGGGAGGTGATTGATATGTTTATGGCCTAAATACTAGTGATGATTTCATGGGTGTATTCCTCGTCCACAGACTCATTGAGTTGTGTGTATTAAATGTGTATAAATATGGCAGCTTTTACACATCAACCATACCTCAGTAGAGTTTTTTTTTTTTAAACTTACATTTTTCTAATACTAGTCATTAGCATCATGTAAAAGAAGAAAACAGGGAAAATGATTCTTGACCTTGGTCTTGGCAATGATTTCATGCATAAGATACCAAAAGCACAGGCAACAAAACTAAAATAAACAAGCTAAAAGCTAAAATAAACAAACTCCAGGGCTTCTGCACTGCAAAGGAAACAATCAATAAATTGAAAAGGCAACCTACAGAATGGGAGAAGTATTTGTAAATTATATATTCAATGGGCTTCCGTGGTAGCTCAGACAGTAAAGAATCCACCTGCATTGTGAGAGACCTGGGTTCCATCCCTGGGTCAGGAAGATCCCCTGCAGGAGGGCATGGGAACCTACTCCAGTATTCTTGCCTGGAGAATCCCCATGGACAGAGGAGCCTGGTGGGTTATAGTGCTTGGGAGCGCAAAGAGTTGGACTCGACAGAGCAACTAAGCACTGCACAGCACATATATCCAATAAGAGGTTAACATCCAACATAAATACAGAGCTCATACAACTCAATAGCAAAAAAAGAAAAAATCCAATTTTATAATGAGCAGAGTACTGCAGTAGATATTTTTCCAAAGAAGACATGCAAATGGCCAATAAGTATATGAAAATGTGCTCAGCATCGCTAATCATCAGGGAAATGCAAATCAATACCATGCAATATCACCTCACACCTGTTAGAATGGCTATTAACAAAAGGAAAAGAGACAGAAAGTGTTGATGAGGATGTAGAGAAAAGGGAACCTTTGCACACAGTTGGTAGAAACATAAATTGGTGCAGCCACTATGGGAAACAGTACGTCGGTTCCTCAAAAATTTTTAAATAGAACTACCATCTGATCTAGCAAACCTATTCCTGAGCAAATACCCTAAGGAAATGAAAACAGTATCTTGATACAATATCTACACACCCATGTTCAATGCAACATTATTCATAAATAGCCAAGATATGGAAATAATGTAAATGCTCTTTGGCAGATGAATGGATAAAGAAAAGTGATCTCCTTGGACTGCAAGGAGATCAAATTAGTCAACCCTAAAAGAAATCAGTCCTGGATATTCATTGGAAGGACTGATGCTAAAGCTGAAACTAATATTTTCGCTACCTGATGTGAAGAAGTGACTCCTTGGAAAAGACTCTGATGCCGGGAAAGATTGAAGGCAGCAGAAAAGGGGACGACAGAGGATGAGATAGTTGGATGGCATCACTGACTCGATGAATATGAGTTTGAGTAAATTCCGGGAGTTGGTGATGGACAGGGAAACTGGTGTGCTACAGTCCATGGGGTCGCAATGAGTTGGACACAACTGAGCAACTGAACTGAACTGAACTGATACACACACACACACACACACACACACACACACACACACACACTGGAATATTACTCAGCTGTTAAAGAGAAAGAAAATCTTGCTTTCCACAACAACATAAATGGAACTCAAGGGCATTCTAAGTGAAATAAGCGAGACAGGGAAAGACAAACACTGTATGGTTTTACTTATATGTGGAATTTTTTAAAAAGCCAATTTTATGGAAAGTGAGAGTAGAATAGTGGTTGCAGGGACTGGAGGAGGGGAAAAATGAGATGTTGATCAAAGGGTACAAACTTTCAGTTTTTAGAGTAAGTTCAGAGTAGCTAATGTACAGCATGGTGACTATAGTTAATAATACGGTATCCTATACTTGAAAGTTGCTGAGAATAAACTTTCAGCATTTTCAGGACTTTCCTGGTGATCCAATGGTTAGGAATCTGCCTTCCAACGCAGGGGACACAGGTTCACTCCCTAGTCGGGGAACTAAAATCCCACATGCCACAGGGAAGTTCCTACATGCCATAACTGAGACCTGGCACAGCCAAATGAATTTTTGTTTTTAAATCTTAGGCATTCTCAACAAAAACACTAAAAGAGTTAACTATATCAGAAGCTAGGTTGCAGGTTGGGGCTACCCCATATTCATTGTCCACCATATTGAACTGGTTACCTAGTTGATTTCTCAAGTTTCTTTATTCTCAGATTGCCAGAACATGTCAACAGAGGCTGTTATCTTGGGGGAGGATCATGAAGCAGAGAACAGATAGCACTGCAGCATTCATACATTTGTCTCTGTAAGCAAACAGGGACGTTTTGGCGGCCAAATATTTTGACAAAAGCTTTGCAACTTCTTTCTTGTAATCTCCCTAAGGAATAGTTTCTCTTAATACCAGAGAGTCTGTGAATAGTGGCTGGCCTAAATATATGAATATTTTATGCGTGCTAAGTTGCTTTAGTCACGTCCGACTCTGTGCGACCCTATGGACCAAGAGGAGCCCGCAGCTCCTCTGTCCATGGGATTCTCCAGGCAAAAATACTAGAGTGGGTTGCCATTTCCTTCTCCAAGGGATCTTCCTGACCCAGGGATCAAGCTCACATCTCTTAAGTCTCCTGCATTGGCAGAAAGGTTCTTTACCTGCAGTGCCACCCCATATTATGAATCATATTTTCCTAATTCTTCTCATGCCCAATAACTTTTTACTAGATACACAATTTTGTCAATTTTACCTGGTTGAGTGCTGGGTATTTGTATATTCCTGTAAATATTCTTGAGCTGTGTTCTAGGAGGCAGCTGTGCTCTAAGTTATTTGCAAACAAACATTTAATCCTTTCAGGTTTTGCTTCTCAGATTTGTCAGGCAGGACCAGAGCAGAGCTCACTCTTCCCTCCTGCTGGGGCTGGAGCCTTCCTTGGGTTCCACTCACCCCCTTGTGAATCTGGCTTGTGGGAAGAGGCGTTCTTCTCAGCCCTGTGTGAGCACCAGGCTCTGTTACTTCTGACCCTTTGGATGGTGCTTTCCCTGGTGCCAAGTAGTTTCCCCACAGCAGGCTCTGGTCAGTTCTCAACTGAATACGTCAGTGGGACCCTGGAGACCTCCAGAGTTCTCTATGCAGCTCTCTTCCTCTCCACGTCTCCCGGTCTCTCAGGACCAGCTTCCCAGCTCAGGAAATCTGTTGGGATCTTGGCTTCCCTCCCTATGCTGAAGCCTGGAAACAATCAATATGTGTGTGCTGCTGTGTTCTTAGTCGCTCAGTCGTATCTGAGTCTTTGCGACGCCATGGACTGTAGCCTGCCAGGCTCCTCTGTCCATGGGATTCTTCATGCAAGAATACTGAAGTGGATTGCCATTTCCTCCTCCAGGGGATCTTCCCAACCCAGGGATCCAATCCGGGTCTCCCATATTGCAGGCAGATTCCTCACTATTTGAGCTACCTGGAATTAAAAGTGAGGAAAGATGGGAGGGCCTTGGATGTCCCAGGTAGCATTAGTGGTAAAAGAGTCCGCCTGCCAATGCAGGAGATGTAAGAGATGCCAATTCAATCCCTGGGTCGGGAAGATCCCCTGGAGGAGGGCATGCAACCCACTCCAGTATTCTCACCTGGAAAATCCCATGGACAGAGGAGCCTGGTGGACTACAGTCTCCATGGGGTCACAAAGAGTTGAACATGACTGAAGCAACTTAGCACACACACAGGGAGAGTTCCAGATACCAGCACACAAGACATATAGTCAGAGTCCTGATATTAAAAAAAAAAAAAAAAAGGCTTAATAAGGAGCTTAAACTTCATTCTGGAGGAAATGAGAAACCATCAAAGCAAACAAAAAGATGTGAGTAACAGTAGGCATCATCAAATCTACCTACTAATAATAGCATTAGCATTACCTACTAATAATGTTAGCTAATGTCATTGGGTGTTTATTATCAGTCAGAGCCTTTTCTACATCCTTCCCACATACCATTCTGTAAATTCACACAACAACCTTACCAAGTAGTTCCTGTTATCTTTATTTCACTTACAAGGAAAATGAGACACAGAGAGTTTAAGAAGTGTGCCATAAGCAATTCAGAACCCATGTCCCCCGACATACCATCACTCTGGCTGCAGTATACGGACTGCTTGGATCATGAACAGAAATAGGACCATCAGGGGGAAGAGATGATGCCTGAACCAAGGCAGTGGAATGGGATTGGAGAAAAGGAGATCTCTGAAGGAACAATAAGACTCAGTCCAATCAACAACTAACAATACAAGCTGCTTTTTGTAGGATGAGTGAGAAAAGGAATTGGCAATAAAGATTCTCAAGATGGTGCCATTCACTGATACAGGGAACATGGAGGATGAAAGGAGAAGGGGATTTCATTTGGGTGTTCCAAGTTTGCATTCCTGTGGCTGGGTTTACATTCTTGGGTCATGTAGAAGGTGGTGTCTGGGAGATAAACAGATCTGGAGCTCAGAAGAAGAATCCAGGTGGGACAGAATATCATCTATGTCTAGGCATTAGTAGCTGGCATGGGATAGGTCACCTCGCAGGAAGTGGTAGACAAGATGACTGGCTTGGTCTGAGATGCCTACTAGGGACAGGGCTGTAGAATCAGGATTAGAGTTTGAGCCAGGAACATCATCTCTTTTTCTTTATTCCTAACCAAAGAAATGAACCATAAGAACAACTTCCATGGTGTACCTGGTGACAGCCCATCACACTCCAAGGCTGACTGTACACCACATCACACAAGAGGCAGCAGGGTGTGATGAAAAAAGCCAGAATTCAGGGGTTTCCAAGGTGGCTCAGCAGTTAAGACTCTGCCTTCAGACGGGGGGAAGGGATAGTTAGAGAGTTTGAGATGGACATGTTCACACGCTATAGTTAACATGGATAGCCAACAAGGACCTACTATAGAGCACAGGAAACTCTGCTCAGTGTTCTGTGACAGGCTGGGTGGGAAGGGGGTTTGGAGGAGATAGGATACGTGTATGTGTACGGTTGAGTCCCTTCACTGTTCACCTGAAGCTATCACAACACTGATAGTCAGCTATACCCCAATACAAAAATAAAAAGCTTACAACAAAAAAAAAAGAATCTGCCTTCCAATGCAGGGGACACAGTTTCAATCCCTATTCAGGGAACTAAGCTCCCTCATGCCATAGGGTAACTGAGCCCACACACCACAGCTACTGAGCTCACAGGCCACAACAAAAGAGCCTGGGTGTTGCAACAAAGACACAGCGCAGCCAGAAAAAGCAGTCAGATTTCAGAGTCAGACAGACCCAACCTTGAATCATGGCTCTACCATCTATTAATTGTGTGACCTTAGATAGCTCATTTTGTATCTCTAAGGCTCCATTTTCTTTTTTTAAAAATGCAGATAACAATGCCTAACTCATAGAGTGGTCCTTCACTAATAGCTCAGTTGGTAAAGAATCCACCTGCAAAGCCAGAGACCCTGGTTCGATTCCTGGGTCAGGAAGATCCTCCAGAGAAGTGATAGGCTACCCACTCCAGATTCTTGGGCCTCCTTTATGGTTCAGCTGGTGAAGAATCCGCCTGCAAAGTGGGAGACCTGGGTTCAATCCCTGGGTTGGGAAGATCCCCTGGAGAAGGGAAAGGCTGCCCACTCCTGTATAGTCCATGGGGTGGCAAAGAGTCAGACATGACTGACCGACTTCCACTTTCAATACTTCAGCTCATAGAGTAGAAGTAAGGACTAAATGAACAAACGTATGGAAAGCACCAAGTAGAAATTGAGCAGACACTCAGAAAATTATAGATCAGCCATCTCTCCTCCAACCTCAGCAGCTTCCTTCTTCAGAGCACATTTGATGTCCTTTCAGTTTTAGAATATCTGCCAACTAGGTCCTTCCCAGCTCCTTCATTTGTGCTGAAAGAAAACATGAAAGCTACCCACATGGCAAAGAAATCATCCTTAGAGAAGTAATATATTTAGTGGGAAACATTTTAATCAGACAGTTCTGAGTTCCAGTACAGACTCTGACATTTGCTAACTACATGGTCCCAAGAAAATCATCTAACCAGTCTGAGCCTTAGTTTCCCCACCTGTAAATGGTGGTTATAACCTTACCTCACAGGACTGTTTGAAGGATTGAGTGAGATCCCAGATGCCAAAATACCCACCACGGGGTCTTACATACAGCATGTGTTCAATAACTGCTAGCGACTACCACGTGAACCAGCAATTCCACCCTGGCTATATACCCAAAAAAAACAAAACGCAAATTCGAAAAGATAACATGCACTCAAATGTTCATTGCAGTACTATTCACAATTGCCAAGATATGGAAGCAACCTAAATGCCTATGAATGGATGAAGATGGATGAATGGATAAAGATGTGGTGTGTGTACACACACACACACACACACACACACACACACACACACACAGAGTGGAATACTACTCAGACATTAAAAAGAATGAAATCTGCAGTAACATGGATAGACTTGGAACATATTAAGCTAAGTGAAATGAGTCAGACAGAGAAAGATAAATACTGTATGATGTTACTTATGTGTGGAATCTAAAAAATACAACAAACTAGTGAAAAGAACAAAAAGGAAGCAGACTCACAGATACAGAGAAAAAACTCGTAGTTACCAGTGGGGAGAGGGAGAGGGGAGGGCAAATACAGGGATAGAGAATTAAGAAGTGCAAACTATTAGGTATAAAATAAGCTACAAGGGTATATTGTACAACACAGGGAATATAACCAATATTTTATAACTATAAATGGAGTGAAAATGTTAGTAACTCAGTCGTGTCTGACTTCTAGGGTTCCCATGGACTGTAACCCACCAGTCTCCTCTGTCCATGGAATTCTCCAGGTAAGAATACTAGAGTGGTTAGCCATTCCCTTCTCTAGGGGATCTTCCCGACCCAGAGATCAAATCCAGGTCTCCCGAATTGCAGGCAGATTCTTCCATCTGAGCCACCAGGGAAGCCTCATAAATGGAGTATAACCTTTAAAAATTGTGAATCACTACACTGTAACTTATATAATGTTGTACCTCAGCTATACTTCAATTCTTAAAAAATAGAAAAAAAAATTTAGTTCCCATCAACAGCTTTATTTCTATTCTTTGTCCCCAGAAACAAAGTCAGAAGTTGCCCTTCCATCTGGAAGTCCAAGGCACTATCTCTTTTGAAACGAATGCTCACATTCTGTTTCCTGTGACCTTTATTTCTGAGAAAATTCTGCCTTCCTTCCAGACAGAGAGCTGCCTGGGGGACAGAGACTGTGTCTGACCCACCTCTGTCTTCCCCCAGACTGCCTGGTTCATATGAGGTACATAGTAAATGTGCACAGAATAAAAGGATGAATGAGTAACTAAATGAATGATACTGCCGTTACATCAGAAACTGTGAGTGAGAGAAAATTAATTTGCAGATGGAATTATTACATTGTGTACCCAATCTTGCAAAACAATGAGGCACAGCTTGTAGGAGTTTCAAACACTTTTTCAGAAATTTAATTGCCAGTTAATTTTCCTGCAAAACACAATAACCTCTATAAGCTAAAGGGAACAAGACACAGTTCTGAAAACCTCATTAGGCTCTGCCTGAAACTGCCGTGGCTTTTTCTGAGTTAGAAACTTGAAAATGCAAGCTGCCGTAATTGTCACCATCTTTGGCTGTGAGCAGGAGGCCTGTACCCTGATTCTTCCTCTCCTCGTATCCCACCGAGAGGACAAGGATCCCACCTGCGACTATAGAAGTGGGGGTGGCCTGAGCTGAGCCATCCTCAATCCTCTCACCATGTTCTCTTGTGATCAGAGCTCAGCCTGTGAGCAGGATGAGAACTCAGTCTATGCCCATGATCAGGGCAGTCTGGGGCCAAGATCCAAGCTCAGCCTCCATCCACAGTCACAGCTCTGGTCACACATCCAGACAGTTGCAGCTGAAATTAGAGGTGAACCGATAGGACAGACCTGACATCAATACCTGAGTTGTCTGCCACAGGACTCAATACCTAGCTGTTGAATTGACTTAAATAAATGCTAGATGATTCCTCAGAGTTATAAGAAGAGGTGACACACGGGGAGGAGATTGGAAGGAGGATGTCATTGGCCCTCCTGAAAAGAAGGACCCAGAACTCAGATGTACCAAAAGAGTTAAATCTTGCCCTGACCCATTTAAGCAAGTTCTTGCCCAAGGAGCTGGATTTGTTACCTCGGGCTGCACAGTCACCCAAGTAGAGATCACAGAGCCCCAGACAGCCCACCCGGAGACATATGCCCCCAGGCCAGACTCTGTCAGCTCCAGGAGCGGTCACCCGCTTGACCATCACAGCTAAGTGGGTCAGCATTTCCCGGCCACTCTGCTGATTAACAGTGTGCAAAGTGGCCATCTCTCTGGCAGTGGCTGGGGCACCCTGACTGGAGCCTGGGAGAGGCCGCTGCGCCAGCAATGAGCTCATTCCGTGAGCACCTGGGAGGCTCTGAGAGTGTTAAATTTCTCCATCACTCCTCTTTTTGGGTACTTGTGAATTCTCTGCATTGGTTTGCCCCCTGCTTGGTCTCCCCTCTCTGCCTCCTGGAGTGTCCCATCTGAAGGACGCCTTTGAAATGAGGGATGAGACATAATGAAGCTAGATATAAAATTAATCAAATATGACACAAGAATTGATGTGGAATGAAATCCCGCTGGCATATTATTCACCTCCTCGGGATGGAGTTTCTTTGTTTACTGTTTGCAGCATCTGTGAAGGACTTGGGCAAGGAGCAATCCCAGAGATTACTTTTCAGAATGAGGACTGGAGAGAGAAAAATCAGTGAAAAGGAGGGTGGATCCAATGTTTAAGTGCACTGGGACTGCTGTCGGTTGATTTTCCTTGTTCTGATCTAGTTGTAAAAAGTGTTCAAAGATAGCTTCAAAAAACTTTATTGCCATGTATTATAGCAGAAGTCATTCATTTCTTTGTTCATTCATTCAATGCTATTTCATTCAATGCTATTTACTGAGTATTGACTCTGTGCCTGACCCTGTGCAAGCCAACCAAAATAATAGTAGTTTTTGCATTAATAACAGTAGTGGTTGTTAGCTCACATTGAAGATTTATCATGCCCTAGCACTTTGTAAGCATCGTCTTATTTTATTTCACATGTCCTAGGAAATAGCTACTATTAGTGTCCGCACTTTACAAATGAGGAAACTGAGGCTGGAAGCCACTAAGCAACTTGCTCAGGGTTTAGCAAGTAGGCAGGGGTTACGTCCATGGCACAAGCAAGGTCATTCAGATCTTCCTCCCTATCACTTCAATTCTAAACAGAGTGAGTAAAAGACTCAGACATAAGCTGGGATCCATTTGTTCCCCAGGCAGAGCCTAGGCAAGACATTCCCATTCTTCTGCCTCTGGGGATGCAATGGTCCTTTTCTTATGCCAATAATACCCATGACCTCATACCAATAAATCTTCTGTGACTTAAGTTATTCAGAATTGGCTTCTGTGGCTTAAAGTCAAAGAACCCTAACCAGTTCAGGGCAGTAAACTCCCCATCAGACGTGTGGAGGCCATGTAGACATGTGTTAGGCTACAGAGAAGGGATTCACATATAAAATGGTATGTATGCTGTATTTCCCAAAGTTGGCTCAAATGATGTCTGCTGCCCCACATCCTCTTCTAGAATCTTGCCTCTTCTCCACTGAGGGATGGGATCAACATTCCCTCCTCTTGGTCCTAGTAGACACTTGGGACTGCCTCAGCCAATGGAGCATGATAGACGTAACATTATGTGACCTCCAAGGTTAGAACACAGGGTACCATGCAGGGTACCAAGTCCAGGAACTGAAAAACCAAGCCCACGTTCTCAGCTGACAACCCATTTGCTAAGAAATTTCAGGCCTTGACGGAAAGAAGCCCCTTCTAGGGAAGTATCCCATTTGGAAACTAGAAGAACAAGAAGGGAATCATAAATTCCTCTGAAGGGTGCATCCTATTTGTTATTCAGGAAAAGAGCATTTGTAACTAAGGAACATCAAACAAACCTTTATGGGCCAGAGAGAGACAGAGCAGGTGAAATAAACAGGGTATGCAAAAAAATGATAGCATCAGGAAGTTATCTAGAGAGAAACAAAATGTCCTGAGCCAGCTGAGAATTTCATTAAAGTGAGTCTCTGTTAAAAGTAACACTCTGTTCTTGTCACCGCTGCAATCAGGCCATCTCTTTCCTGAAAACGGAATGGTATTCACGCTGGGGACAAGGTCAGTCGAAACTCTCTCTGTCTCTGTCATGCGTGCGTGCGTGACCTCATCTCCGGCCCTCTGTGGTTGTATCTTTGTGTTGTGACTAAGAGTACAGACTCCTGAGTCAGGAGGGCTGGCCTCAAATCCTGTGTGGCTTTGGGAAAGTTACTCAACCTCTCTAGGCCTCAGTTTTCTCATCTGAAAAAAAAATCATAATAGCATCTATCTAGTGGATTTAATGAAATATTAGCACAGGGGCTTCCCTGGTGGCCTCGTGGTTGAGAATCAGCCTGCCAGTGCTGGGGACACTGGTTAGATCCCTGGTCCAGGAAGATCCCACATGCTGCGGGGCAACTAAGCCCACGTGCCACAACTACTGAAGCCCATGCCCTAGAGCCCGTGCTCCGCCACAAGAGAATCCACTGCAGTGAGAAGCCCATGCACTGCAGCAAAGAGTAGCCCCTGTTCGCTGCAGCTAGAGAACATCCGAGTGTAGTAATGAAGACCCATTACAGGCAAAAATAAATAAATAAATTCAATAAATAAATAATTCTTTAAAAGAAACATTAGCACAGTCCTTGACACTAAGGTATTTCAGTTTATTATCTTTATCACTATTTACCGCATGATTTCCCAGGTCTGTAGGATGCTTGGTTGTTAGGGCCTCACATTGCTGTATCCGTCTGACTGCTTTTACTTCGTTCCCCACCTCACTGACACCCAACACTTCCTGTTTGATCAGTATCTGAAACGTGACCCTTCCCTCTTTCCTGGATGAAGAGAGTTGGGAACTACTGAAGTGTCATAGAAGGGATAGGAAAACTATGAGCCAGCTGGTTTATGGTCCGGTGATTAACTTCAGCTTCTGTAATTAACAACTTCAAAATCTGGATGGCTTCATGATAAGATGCTCAATATCACTAATTATTAGAGAAATGCAAATCAAAACTACAATGAGGTATCACCTCACACCAGTCAGAACGGACATCATTAAAAAGTCTACAAACAGCAAATGCAGGAGAGGGTGTGGAGAAAAGGGAACCCTCCTACACTGCTGACGGGAATGTAAATTGGTGAAGCCACAATGGAGAACAATATGGAGATTCCATAAAAAACTAAACACAGGGCTACCATATGATACATAAACCCATTCCTCAGCATGTGTCCACAGAAATCTCTAATTCAAAACCATACATGCACCCCAGTGTTCATAGCAACACTGTTTACAATAGCCAAGATCTGGAAGCAACCTAAATGTCTGACAGATGAACGCATAAAGAAGACATGGTTCATATATATGTATGGATATATACATAATGAAATATTAGTCATAAAAAAGAATGAAATAATGCCCTTTGCAGAAATATGAATAGGCCTAGACATAATCATACTAAGTGAAATAAGTCAAACAGAAAAAGAGAAACATATGATATCATTCATATGAGGAATCTAAAAAATGATACAAATGAACTTATTTATGAAACAGAAACAGACTCACAAACATAGAGAACAAACTTATGGTTACCAAAGGGGAAGAAGTGGGGAGAGAGAAAGCAGGAGTTTGAGGTTAGCAGATACGCAGTATTATATATAAAATAGATAGACAGCAAAGTCCTCCTGTATAGCACAGGGAACTCTATACAATATCTCATAATAACCTACATGGAAAAGAATCTGAAAAAGCACATATATACACATATATATATATACACACACACATATTATGTGTTATATATATCCACATAAGAATGCTTGTATATACATATATATATATCTGAATCACTTCTCTGTACACCAGAAACTAACACAACACTGTAAAACTATACTTGAATAAAATTGTTTAAAAATCTCAGTGACTTAACAAAATGCAGTTTGGTTTCTTGTTCGTGTCACAGCCAAAGCAAACTAGGAAGTTGCCCCTGGGTCTCTCCTCCTAGCGGGGACTCAGGGATCCAGGCTCTTTCCCTCTTACAAAATCACCCTTTTGGGTATACACTGTAGGGTTATGTGGGATACATTTAAACCAGGCCTAGAAATAGCTTACGTCAATTCTGCTCACATCCCATTGGTTATAACTCATTGTGTGATAAACAATAACGGTGGTTTTGCCACGAAGAGTAAATTCTGATTTCACAGAGATATGTGACTGTTAAAAAAAAAAAAAGTATAGAGCCAATCAGGACTCATGTATTCCCATGCTGTTATTCCCAGGTTTGGAGTGGTACTGAAGACCTCTTCTCCATGCATTCCCTTCTCTCCGTCCCACTCAAGTCCAGTCACCAACATCTATTCCCAGGACTTCTGCAACACCTGCCCATCGTTCCTGCTTCTCTTTTCCAGTCTACAATGCAGCCGTGTTGACTGTTCTAAGATGAATATCGGAACACATCACTCTCATACAGGACCCTGAAATAGCTCCCCATTGCTCTTAGAAAGAGTCAAACCCCTGAGCATACAAGGCCCTCCTTGCCTCTCTCCCCAGCCTCACCTCTCTCCACTCTCCTCCTTGAATTCTGGGTTCCAATTTGACATTCCAACAGCTTCCCAAATGCACCACACTTTCTTATCTCTGAGCATCGTGGCCCGTTGCCTCTGCCCAAAACACGCCAACACATCCACCTCTGGCTCTTCAAGCTGTATAATTTCTACCTACTACCCAAGTCCCTCCTGGAGATGTACTCTTCACCCCCACACTGAGTTAGGACTCTTTCACCTCACTCCCAAAGCATCTACCTTAGACCTCATCATTCTTACTCAATGTTATCTGGAATTCCCAACAAAACTCCAGGCTCTAAAAGGGCAGGGATCATACTTACGGCCCATTCATTGCTGTTTCCACAGCAGCAACCACAGTGCCCCGCACATGGTAAATATGCGTTAGTCACTCAGGCATGTCCGATTCTTTGCAGCCCCATGGGCTGTAGCAGGTCAGGCTCCTCTGTCCATGGAATTCTCCAGGCAAGAATACTGGAGTGGGTAGCCATTCCCTTCTCCAGGGGATCTTCCCAACCCAAGGGTTGAACCCGGGTCTCCTGTATTGCAGGCAGATTCTTTACCATCTGAGCCACCAGGGAAGCCCCACTTCGCATATAAGTAAGTACTCAGTAAATAGTTGTTGAGTTAATCAATGACTCTACTAGAGCAGTCAGTCATATTCTACTGCACCCACTTTACCTCCCTGACTTCCTCTCCTTGATAGAGACTCCTCAAAGTCTCCTGTGCATTTTCTGGTGCCTAAATCAGGACTTCACACGTAAGAGAGAGAGAGAAATGAAGAAAGGATTCATATTGACAAAAAAAAAAAATCACGACTAACTTATTTCTCATCTTCATTGGATGGCTTTGACAGCATATGAAACCAGGCAGGGTACGAGCCGGAAGTTAAGCAGAGGTGATGTTGGGGGCCAGATTCAGTGTGAGTTGAGTAATAGGATCTGTTTCAGGCCTTGAAATTGTCCAAGGCAACCCTGTGGAGCTGTCATCTCATTAAACAGGCCCTGGGGAGAGTCAGGTATTTTCTTCTGAAAATCAGCCCTCTGTGGTAGTTAATTAGTCATAGCTTTGGGTAATTGGCTTTTCTCCTCAGGACAATATCATCCAAGACCTGAACCAATGCAGGCTGCCCAGGAACCAACAGCAGATCCAAGACCCCAGAAGTACCCACCCGGGCCCAAGCCCCAGGGAGAATCCAAGTGGAAAAGTAGCCAAAAGAGAGAATTTCTTCAGATCACAGAGGGAAGAGAGGTTGTGATTTCACAGTCCATTTTCCCAAGCACAAAGGGAAAGTCAAACAAAGCAAACCATTTGGCAACAGATGGTGAACAAGATCAGTTGGGAAAATCTCTTTGGGGGCTGAAAGGAAAAACTGCAGTGATGCTTCTGTCGAGGGTGTCACGGTTCCCACCTGCCTGGGACATCTTTATTTTCTAACCTAAAAAGCTGCATCCGAGGGAAGATCAGATCCAAAGAGCTGTCTCCCGCTATACATCTGAGCCAGCAGGAGCATTTCTCAAAAAGCATGGGCATCAAAGCTAAGTAGAGTCTCAGACCAGTCACCATTCAAGACAGAATGGAGGAAGCAGGGGGATGGGGAGGGGGGATGGGATGCAGATGCTGGTTTCTATAGAGACCACTACAGAGCTGGACCGTGAGTTATGACATGGGCCAAGGATGGTCAGCTTTCCGCAAGAGGCCAGAATGGGGGGAAACTGTTATGGAGACACAAATCCACGTCACAAATGCCACCGGTACAGCCACTCTGCCTACAGAAGGATTTCCCAAACCTCAGTCACACATATCTCCCCAAGACATACTGACATCAGATACCTCCTAGGCTTCCCTCATAGCTCAGACAGTAGAGAATCTGCCTGCAATGCAGGAGATCCAGGTTCACTTCCCTGGGTTGGGAAGATCCCCTGGAGAAGGGAACGAGAACCCACTCCAGTATCCTTGCCTGAAGAATCCCATGGCCTGAAGAGCCTGACAGGCTACAGCCCATGGGGTCACAAAGAGTTGGACACGACTGAGCAACTAACACACACATACACACACACACACACACACACACACACACACATTCTGGTATAATGCAATTTGAGGTTGGTATTAATATTAATAGATGCAAACTATTATGTTTAGAACGGATAAGCAACAGGGTCCTGCTGTATAGCAAAGGGAACAATCTCCTGGGATAAACCGTAATGTAAAAGAATATTTTTAAAAGTATACATGGGTAAAACTGAATCATTGTACAGCAGAGGCTGACACAACATTGTAAGTCAAATATATTGTTGTTTAGTCACTAAGTTGTGTCCAATGCTTTGTGACCCCACAGACTGTAGCCCACCAGGCTCCTCTGTCCATGGGATTCTCCAGGCAAGAATATTAGAGTGGGTTGCTGTTTCCTTCTCCAGGTGATCTTCCCAACCCAGGGATTGAAACCACACTCCTTGCATTGGCAGGCGGATTCTTTACCACTGAGCCACCAAGGAAGCCCATAAGTCAACTACACTTCAGTTAAAAGCAAAACTTCACGACCTCTGTTTGTAGGCATATTAATATCTCTACTTAATATTTTTGAAAGATAAAACACTACCAGAAACAAACAGATAACTCCTGGTATAATGCAATGAGCAGTGGAATATATCACTTCCATGGTGTTCATTAGAAAACTTTAGATGAACCCAAACTGAGAGTCAACAAAATAACTAACCATTTCTTGCAAAAGCATTAAGATTACAAAAGGTACAGAAAACCTGAGGAACTATCCCAGATTGAACAAAATTAGATAGACAGGACTACCAAAAAAAGTGATATAGGATCCTGAATTAGATCCTGGACCCAGAAAAAGGATCTTAGTGGGAAGACTGGTAAAATTTGAATAAGATTAGTCAATAGCATCCAATCAATGTTAACTTCCTGGTTTTCAATCATTGTACTACGGTTGTGTGAGATGTTAGCAGTAAATGTAGTTGGGTGAAAGGTATACATGAAGGCTCCATACTATCCCTACCCCTCTTAGATCTAAAATCATTTTCACAGAAAGAAAAAGAATCTGACCACAAACTGTTATTTTTTACTGAATTTTTTTCTCTTGTTACTACCATCTCATGGTTGCTGGGAGACTTAAGTGAAACACTCTTTGTAAAGTGCTCAAAATAGGGCTTGGTACAAAAAAAAAAAGAGTGATCAGTAATGTTTGCTTTGGTCATTTATTAAAATTAGAAGCTGGTACAATTGACAAAGGAGACAGAGCTGTCACAGCATAAGCATCAGTGGTATCCGGGTGGTTCCTGTGTTGGAGGCTGAGGGAGGAGGGGGGAACGATGGCCATCCTTCTCTTGGAAAAGTTCCCGTATCCCAGGTAGCTTCGAGATACTGTTTTAGAAACATGGGCTTTGTTTTACTGTTCTTAAACTGTGTAAGTTACATAAACTCTTGTATATATGATATATTTTATAACATCAAAAGTAGCTCTTTTGCTAATGAAATAAACTTTTCTTTTCAAGGGAAACATGCCATCATCACCCAAAGTGGAAAAAAAAAAAAAAAAGACAGTCATTAGTCACAATAAAAGTAACCAGTAGGGCTTCCCTGATGGCTCAGTGGGAAAGAACCCACCGGTCAAAACAGGAGACACGGGTTTGATCCCCAGTCCAGGTGGATCCCATGGAGCAACTAAGCCTGTGTGCCACAAATATTGAGCCTGTGCTCCAGAGCCCAGGAGCCGCAACTACTGAGCCCACGCGCCACAAGTACTGAAGCCTGCACACCCTAGAGCCTGTGCTCCACCACAAGACAAGCCAATATAACGAGAAGGCTGTCTGTGCACAGCAACTGGAGAGCGGCCCCAACTCACCGCAACTAGAAAAACCCCTTGCACAGCAACACAGACCCAGTGCAGCCAAATTAAATAAATAGACCTTTTTTTTTCTAAGTAAGTGGTAAAAATGAATACAATGAAAGCCAGGTATTACTGCCATGGAAAGCTTGGAGCTCAAGACCTCTTCCTTTTTTGATAAAAGGGAAATTAGCAACTACTGGCTAGGACTAAAATACATCAGCGGCCCAGTGGGACTTTATCCTTAATGTCATCAGAGGAGTGAAAGAGACTTGAGAAGGGGATAATTTTCTTTCTACGTGATTCAGTGTTAGTGAGTGTCTGGTCTGCGCACCTTTTAAAAATCATTCCCTGGTGCCACCTGAAATCATATACCACTTTGGGAAAACACTGCTTTTTAGAAAGCTTGTGGTGAGCCTTGAAGACCATGGGGCTGTAGATGGAAAGTCAGAAGGCTTATTGCTGGGGTAAAGAGCTATCTTCCCAGTATTATCCCCGGCATGGGGAAACAGCAGCTGTCATATACTGGCTGTGGGAGAAGAAATTGATTCAACTTCTTTGAACATACCCTTTGATCTAGTAATTTCTCCTTCTATGTATTTGTCCTACAAATAATTGTGAGTCATTACAGTATTTGTGGTAACAGGAAAAGCCAGAAACAACCTAAATGTCCATCAATAAGTAACATGCTCCACCATGGACAATGGAATATTATATAGCCGTTGCAAAGAATGGAATACATGAACATGTCTCAATAAAGAACAATTTCTAAGACGTATTTCTCCCAACACTTATTATTTGAAGAAACCAAGATCCTTAATAACATGTGAATATATAAACATTGCTTCCATTTGTTTTTTTTAAACTGTACATAAACACTGGAGAAGATGCTTGAGAGTCCCTTGGACTGCAAGGAGACCAAACCAGTCAATCCTAAAGGAAATCAACCCTGAATATTCATTAGAAAAACAGATGCTGAAGCTGAAGTTCCAATATTCTGGTCTCCTGATGGGAAGAGGCGACTCATTGGAAAAGACCCTGATTCTGGGAAAGATTGAAGACAAAAGGAAAAGAGGGTGGAAGAGGATGAGATGGACATGATTCAATGGACATGAGTTTGAGCAAACTCTGGGAGATAGTGAAGGACAGGGAAGCCTGGCATGCTGCAGTCTATGGGGTCCCAAAGAGTCAGACATGACTTAGCAACTGAACAACAACAGACATTGTATCAATCAGCTATTGCAACATAACAAACAACCCCTCAAATCATTGATATACAACAATAAGCATTCATTATCAGGTTCAAAAATATGTAGTCAGTTGCACTTCTTCAGACTGGGGGACTACAGATAGCCTGGAACAGCTGTAATCCACATGTTTCTCCTTCTAGGACCATCCAGCCATCTACTTGGGGCATGTTTCTGTCATGGTCAGAGCAGAGCACAAGGAGAGCTCCAGCAAGTAAGCATATTTCGAATATTTACTCATGTCACACCTACTAATATCCCACTAGCCTGAGCAAGTCATGGCCAAGTCCAAGATCAATAGAGCAAGGGTGTATGCTCGTGGGAGAAGGAGGAGAGGAAATACTTAGGAACAAATATTCCTTAAAATCCTAAACGTCCTCTATTCATGAGATACATGTTTATAGACTGGACATGTAGAGAATCTCTAAAGAAGAGCACTCAAGAAATTAAGACTGGGTTGTTTCTAGGGAGCAGAAGTGCAAAACTAAGAATCAGGATGAGGGTGAAGGTTATTTTTCATCGTCCTTTCAGAGTGTTTAAATTTTGTACAATTTGCGTGTATTGTTTCCACAAAAGAACCAAACACACCTTTACATCTGTCTGGTCCACACGGCATTCTCACATCAACTTGAAGCTCACACTCGAGTGAGGCAGACAAAGGGGATCATGACACTATCCCCCACCCAAACCCATTGTGCATGGGAAGGAAGCTGAGAGCCAGCTAAGAGATGCCACTTACCCAGGGCCAGACAGCTAAAAAAGAGCTGAGCCTGAAATTGAAGCCAGATCTGTCTTACATCTCAGACCAAGGCATCCTACAATACCTTGCAGCTTGCCATGGTCCAGGGCCCACCAGTGCCATCCAGTGAAGGGTCCACTTTATGGACCCACACAGGACGAAATCCCTCAGTCCCAATGCACACCATCTGGGAGAAGCTGAATATGCACAGCCCCTTGGAGAGCATCTTGCTCTACCTAGCCTTTTTACAGATGGGCAAAGAAAGGCCCAGAATCACAAAGCAGCTCCCTCCACCTCCCTGTGTCTCAGATAGGATCTTAATGCCCACCTAGCAAGTCATTTGAAGAATCATGTAGATGAGCGGGTTTTGCAGCCTAGAGAGGGTGAGGCATGATTTCAGGGAATTACATGCCCAGTGTTCATGACTTGTAGGAGAGCCAGGACACCGGCCCAGGAGTGTGCAATTAACCCACACTAGAGTAGATGAGTTCTCAGAAAGGGAAAGTGACTGCTTTCAAGAAAAGCCAAAGGACCTTGAGCCACTCAGGCGGGAAGCAGGTTGCTCTGCTTAGTTCTGTGCAGCAGATATTACATCCGAGAGCCTTTCCACAGCAAATCGTGTGTCTGAGCTGGACAGAGCTCCTTCACAGCCCAGCACAAAAATCGCTCCCTTACCAAAGCCCAGGCCCCCTCCCACCCTGATGGGTTCTCCCCTAGTGAGTCTCCTTCCCCATGGTGTCCCCTCTCACCCCATCACCCTCCACTCCCCCTTATCATCACTCAGATTGCAACAAAGAAACGGGTGGGAGGGAACCAACGGAGGCGCCAGATGCTGGTGAGAGAGCAGAAGTGAGGGGGGCCCTGCAGAGTCCCACGAAAGCCATTTTCAACTTTACATCAAATGGAAATTTCTGTGAGCTGCGCTGAAAGCTCCTACAATGACTAATGTCACCACGCGAGCTCTAGGAACAAATGGATGCTAATTATTTTGTGGAAGGCGAGACAAGTAGAGAATTTAAACAGGCGGTCCGACTAAGCAGATGGTAGGAAATCTGAAGGCTTAGAAAGGCAGGGCCTGGCCCCCCTTGCTCAGCTCAGAGCCAGGCGGCTCACAGGCCCAGGCTCTGCAAAGACAGCTCTCTGCACGTGCCCAGCCGGCCTCCCAGGCTCCCACTGACTTTGCAGCTGAATAAAGCCGAATAAAGCCTGGCTTTTAGAGCCTCTTTCAGGCAACACCAAGTCTAGGTGGCTGGAATGGAGAAGGCAACCCCCAGCAGTCCGGCAGGGACCGCTATCATTGACATTCCAGGGCTTTGAGAATAAGATGCTTAATGCTTCTTCCAAGCCCACCCACGGGAAGGGGATGCCAACAGTCATGCATTTGCTTTTCCAAGACAAGCTGGAAAAGGCTTGAAACCAGAGAAGCATGGGCTCAGCGTCCCACCTCCCTCACCCCATGGCTGTGTTAACTCCCTCCCCGGGAGCCATCCTCCCAGCCTGGGAGGTGGTCAGGATGCTTTACATCAGCCCAAGGACAGTTGAATGTTTCTGGCTTACTCCTCACAGTTCCATCGCTAGAATGCTTCCTCTAGTTCCATTGCTAGAATGCAGGTCCTCTGAATTCAGGTCCTCTCCTTAGGACCTGCAGGATTTGGCGTCAGCACCATCCCTGAGCTGGGATCACATGCCCCCCACCCCCATCCCCCATGCCTGGCCGGCACATGCCCTGAAGTATAAACTAACTTTGAATTCCCTGGCCTGATCCACTCCAGAGTGCCCCCAGCAGATGGGGCCTGACCCAGAGGCCTAAATGAGAAGGAAATCCAAAAAAAAAAAAAAAAAATGGGGGATAAATGAGAAGGAAGTCCAAAAAAGAGGGGATATATGTGGCATGGCAACCCACTCCAGCGTTCTTGCCTAGAGAATTCCATTGACAGAGGAGCCTGGTGGGCTACAGTCCACAGGGTCTGGCAGCGTCAGACATGACTGAAGCGACTTAGCACGCTGCAGGCACACACAGATACCCATATCTGTTACATATGGATACATCCATATCCATACAGCTGATTCACTGTGTTGTAGAGCAGAAACTAACATTATAAAGCAACTATCTCCTAAAAAAACCTGATTTTAAAAATGCTTTGCTGAAATTCTTCAGGGACTTTAGGGTAGGGGCAGGCATGCCCCTCTCCTTCCATGGCCCTGCAATAAACCTCTCTATGCTCCAAACTCTCAAGTTCCAGTTTGTTTGGCCTCACTGTGTGTATAAACTTGGGACTGCTAACAAGACCAGCATAAAAAAATTAAGGAAAGTGTTTAAAATCATCCCAAATCCCCCCGCTTCCAGAGAAAAGCTGCTGCAGACACTGGACCTGCCTCCTTCTTGCCCATCTTTCTAAGATTATGTAGAAATTTTAAAAAGAGACTGAAAGACGGAATTCCCTGGCAGTCCAGTGGGTGGGATGCTGCTTCCACCGCAGGGGACATGGATTTCATTCCTGGTTAGGCAACTAAGATCTGCAAGCCACACTGCATGACCAAAAGAAAAAAACAAAAGACTGAAAAGATAGATGATAGATAAATATATACATTGAACTTCCCTGGTAGTCCAGTGGTTAAGAATCCTCCTTCTAAAGCAGAGAACACAGGTTTGATCCCTAATCCAGAAAGATGCCACATGCCTAGGGGCAGCTAAGTCTGCACACCACAACTACTGAAGCCCATGCGCCCTAGAGCCCGTGCCTCGCAACAAGAGAAGCCGCTGCGAGAAGCCTGCTCACCACAATGAAGAGTCGCCCCCACTCGCCACAACTAGAGAAAGCCCATGCACAGCAATGGGCTTCCCTGATAGCTGAGTTGGTAAAGAATCCGCCTGCAATTCAGAGACTCCGGTTCGATTCCTGGGTCGGGAAAATCTGCTGGAGAAGTGATGGGCTACCCACTCCAGTATTCTTTGGCTTCCCTGGTGGCTCAGCCAGTAAAGAATCTGCCTGCACTGTGGGAGACTTGGGTTCCATCCCTGGTTTGGGAACATCCCCTGGAGAAGGGAAAGGCTACCCACTCCAATATTCTGGCCCGGAAAATTCCATGGACTATATAGTCCATGGGATCACAAAGAATCGAACACGACTGAGTGACTTTGACTACTACCATGCGCAGCAATAAAGATCCAGTGCAGCCAAAAATAAATAAGCAAGTTTTTTTTAAAAAATGAGTATACGTATATGTATTGCCTATTGTATGTGTATGTTGTGTGGTCTTATCCTATCAATAAGCGATGCTGCAGCTGGACGGGCCCTTGTGGTCCTTATTATGATTGCAAGATGCTCCTCAGCAATAACCATCAGGAAGCTTTGAAAAAACATAAAGGTTTATTACTTGTAAGACCTGGAAATCACACAGCCTTCGGGGGCCACAGAACAAGATTGCAGAGGGAGAGAGAGTGCGCACATGTCACGAGTCTGGGGTTCTGCCTTTACTGGGGTCCTGGGAGGGGCCTAGGGTTCCTACAGCTCAGTCTTTATTGGTGCATTTAAAACAGAAGAATTGGAATTTGAAGTGAGAAAAGAAAAAGAAGGAGCGTCCCGAATGGTTCGTTATTGAAATCAACTACAACCTCTAAAACAGAGACCCTTCCATGAGGGAAGGTGGCCTGGTGTGACTGGCCACGTGTTTAGTCTCCATAGCCAGCTTTGAAGTAGTGCCACACGTGCCAAATCTCTTCAGTCGTGTCTGACTCTCTGTGATCCTGTGAACTGTAACCTGCCAGGCTCCTCTGCCCATGGGATTCTCCAGGCAAGAATACTGGAGTGGGTTGCCATGCCCTCCTCCAGGGGAATCTTCCCGACCCAGGGATAAAACCCACGTCTCTTATGTCTCCTGCATCGGCAGACAGGTTCCTTACCACTAGTGCCACCTGGGAAGCTTTGAAGTAGATACCTATTTAAATAGATGCCTTCGAAATCAAAGCTTAAGTCAGACACTTGCATTGCAAAACAGAAAAAAAAAATCAGTCCGATCAGTCAAGGCTTAGACTTCAATACTCTACTTTCTTCATTAGACATTGTATCATAAGCTTTTCTTATATCATTAGAATTCTTTACCTCATTTTTAAATGATTCGTAATAATTTTCCAAATGGATATACCATAGTTTACCATTGTATTTTAATAGCCAAGTATTAAGATTGAAACTAATTTAGTGCTGCTATAAACATCTTCCTCTTCATCTATAATCATTTTCTTAGGATGTATTTCCAGAAATCGAATTCCTAAGACAAAGAGTATAAATATTTTAAGGCTTTCACAGACACTTGCCAAATGGCCTCTAAAAAATTATTCTTTCATCACCTATGTCTGAGAATTCTTATCTTACCACAGCCTGTATCCTACACCATTAAAAAAAATTATATGTATCTTATATACGCACACATGAACTTTCAAGGCTCAGAGTTGCCATTAACATAAATTTTAAAGCTCTGATTTTAAATGCAGTTGAAATTAAAAGGATGTTCTTGGCCTAGCCCTGACCTGTAGGACAGACAGACCTCACATCTGAGGCTCTGGTCCACCCCCAACGGCAGTCTCTGCCAGTAACAAATTGGAGTGCCCGTAGCCTCCCCTCTCTTTACTCCCCAAAGTGCTGGCCCATGGCTGACTGGGAGGTGGATAAATGGCTCCGTTGGCTGCCCTTGTTCCCAGAACCCACTTCCTAGCAATGCAAGGGGGCCATTTATCATTCTGCCACAGAGCTTAGCCCTGCCAGATATCTCATTCCACTTCCCCTACCAAGGACATGGCTTGGGAGGGCCGACTCAAATCTTGGGCTCCATGTATCAATGGACAGACCACCCAGCTTGGGGCCAGGGGACCCAGTGTCTCACTCACTGTGCACCTGAGCCAGTTCTGGGTCTCTCTGTGTCTGTGGATCTTCATATCTAAAGAAGGGATTTGGACCCTACCATGTACAACATCCACCACTCCCCTTTCTCTGGGTCCCTAATAAGGAAATGGCCAGCTCGGTCCTGCTGACTGGCCACCACTGCGCCGTAAATGAACAGAGCTGAATCACATTCCCGGTCAGGTAGAAGCAGGCAGTGCAGCATGGGATGGAGCACAGGCTGGAGACACAGGGAACAATCAGAGAAGCCCCAGGACAGGCTCTCTGTGTCCTGCTAAAATCAAGTCAGCTCTGGGAGAAGTCGGTGTGTGGAACAGCGCAGCAAAAAGAGGATGTGCTGGAGGGCAGAGAAGGCTTCCACCACTTGGTGACCCCGACAGCGCTCCCTGCCGCCTTCACAAAGGCACGTCTCCATCAGCTGGAGATGAGAACAAAGCCCAGCCTGCCGTCTTTTCCATGGAAACCTGTGTTTCCAGATGCTCCTTTCCTGCTGAAAATTTCCTGAGGAAAAGAAGTAGGAGAAAGGTTCAGAGGATGGGAGTAGGGGGTCTGCAGATTTAAGAAATAGGAACAGCTGGTCTCAGAGACTCTTGGAAGGAGAAAAGCGGCTTTTGTTCTCTGTTTCCCTCTGTGCTCCCAGGTTTAAATGAAAGCGGCTGATTGATTGACCAGCAGTGTCTCTTTAAAAGGACAGCAAACAAGGTACTTTTGAGCCCCTGCCTGGGTGTGTCTCTACCGGCCTGACATCGAAGGAAAAATGCAATTCTATTTATTTCATTGCTTTTTGAATCTGACTAGGGATTTGGTTTTGTTCTAGTAAATTGCTACTTGCAAGAGCCTCGGGTGCCAATGCAGTTCCTGGAAATGAGGGATAAGATTGCGCACAGAGGACTCAAAAATAACTGGGCACCCCGATGAGGGATTTGTGTGTTGGTGAGAAAGAAAATTGTCCTAATCTGGAATGCAGCACCAGGCCCCAGGCTGAGAAGTATGATCCAAGACTTGGAACTCCACCTGGGAGCAGGAGCAGGGCAACGGAGCCGACTGGGGTTCTAGTACACTTGCCATGGAAGGACCGCTGTGTTGGGATGCTTCAGAGAATCCCACATTCAGTTGTTAAAGAGTAAGGGCCTTGATGTTCAAGTCACCACGCTTGCCATCACCCTGGTGACACTTCTCTAATTGGTCCTCCAGGAGATTGTGCAAATTGTTGCATATCTTGCTAAAATCAAGAGACCCTGATGCACACCACAGAAAGGGCCCTGAAGCAGAGATGGAAACGTTGAGTTGCAGTCTACACCTTGTCCCTGGGCCGAGCGAGTCTGGGCCAAACCCATCTCCTCTCTTAGTGTTCTCATCTGCAAACTGAAGGTGTTAGATTCCCAGACTTTCTTCCCAGGACTCTTATGAGAGGGGCAGGGGAGAAATCAAAGTCAAGGGAGGCGCTACCCAACTGTGAAGTGTTGTCCAACTGTGAGATCATTTTCCATGTTTTCACACTAGAATGGGCTGCTGATTCTCCCAGGGAAATTCTCCAGGGTGATTTGTTTCCCGTGAAACCACCCTGGCTTCCAGGCTTGACTCTTTTCCTTTTTTTCCTTACAATTCAGCTGTTTAGTTACAGGTCATCATCCACCTCAATAACCTGCCATCTTTAATCTACATCCCCCCTTAGATTCTCACTTAGGACTGTGGGATTCCAGGGCAGGAAGAGGCCCTACAGGTGAGGTCACGAGGGCTCCCGATGGAGCACCCGAACACCCCTCACACAGAATCGTTCCTGCCAGCTCCTGGTGACAGCTACCCTGGGTCCCACAGCCCTGCCTTTAGGAGTTAAGGGGATCCCAGGTGCCAACTTCAACCAAGCTCAGAGAAGGCAAGCAACCCCACTGGGGGTGCCAGACCAAGACTACCCCCTAGATCCTCTGGACACACTGGGGTGGGTGTGTGGGTGAGGGTGAGGGTGTGTGCGTGGGCATGGACCATAAGGGAGCCATCAAGAGCCCCACTTGGACCAATTTCAGAAAGGAACGGGAGAGAGAGACCTTGTGTGTAAGGTGAGTGGCCAAGTCCAGCAGCGTCTGGATGTCTGGCAAGGACCCCACACAGTGATCTCCAGAAGATGCAGCAGACCTTCCAAGGAAGACAGTCTGACAATCAGGAAGAGATGCAGCATTCATGAGCTGGGGTATTGCCAGGTAGCCAGGTTCTGAAGCCCCTCTTCATCACCCTACATGTGTCACAGGCATCTTAAAGATGTACCCTCAGCCCAGGCTCTTTGTTCAGACCACCTCACCTCCTCTTTCCCCAGCCAAGCTTTCTCAAAGCCTCAGGAGGAAGACTCTCTCCTCTGGATCCCCAGACCTAGGCTTCTCCCCAGGGCAGCCTTCCAGGGACTATGGGGCTTGGGGTGGGCCTGCTTCAGCTGACGGTGCTTGAACTGCCCTCCACCTGGCAGAAGACTCATCTATGACTTGATCAGTTCAGTTCAGTCACTCAGTCATGTCTGACTCTTTGCGACCCCATGGACTGCAACACACCAGGCGTCCCTGTCCATCACCAACTCCTGGAGCTTGCTCAAACTCATGTCCACCAAGTTGGTGATGCCATCCAGCCATCTCATCCTCTGTCGTCCTCTTCTCCTCCTGCCTTCAATCTTTCCCAACATTGGGGGCTTTTCCAATGAGTCAGTTCTTCGCATCAGGTGGCCAAAGTATCAGAGCTTCAAAGTATTGACTTGATCAAGGTGTTTTAAAGGGTAGTGATTCCTCTGTTATGGGAACAGTCCACAGCATACCAGCACAGCAGACAGACGTCCTGGAATAAGCAGACTGGTAGTTTGCACAGCTCTGTCCTCTCATTGTAAACAGCATTCCAGAAGACTCCCTGAACTATGGTAAGTGGGGAAATTCTCCTGCAGAGAATGTGGGTGGCATTTATGAGCCCTGTTGCTGGATCAGGCTGCCTGGATTCACATCCCAGCACCACCAACTACTGGTTGCAGCAAACTGGGAAAGTTGGGGCTTCCCTGGAGGCTCAGTGGTGGAGAGTCCGCCTGCCACACAGGAGGCACAGTTTCGATCCCTGGTCCAGGCAGATTCACTTGCCACGAAACAGCTGGGCCTGTGCACCACAACTATTGAACCTGTGCTCTAGAGCCGGAGAGCCACAACTACTGAAGCCCATGTGCCCTAGAGCCCATTCTCCACAACCGGAGACGCCACTGCCATGAAAAGACCGAGCATCACAGTTAGAGAGTAGCCCTCGCTCATCCCAGCTGGGAAAAGCCCATGAGCAGCAACAAAGAACCAGCTTGACCATAAATAAACAAAATTATTTTTTTTTAATATTGGGAAAGCTAGTTTCTCTATGCCTCCATTTCTTTTTCCATAAATGGGAATCATAACAGGACTGGGATTATTGTGAAGATTAAACTGAGTCAATAAATGTAATGGGCTTAGGAGAGTGCCTGACCCAGGGAGGGCCTCTGTGAGCCCTGCAGTGATACAGCTATCTAAGGGACACCTTGGGGTACAGTTCGGTGCGCCTGTCTTTTACTAGACCAGCCTTGACTCCATCCAGACTACGTGTCCTAAGTTATGTGGGTGCTGCAGGCGGCACTGTACTCAGCCCAGCCATGCTTCCTGCTCCCGGAAAGCACCCAGACCAAGACAAGCAAAACCGCGTGCTCTCCTATTCATCTGGAGAATCGGCCTAAGCATGCATCATTGTTTGTTTTGCAGTCAAGCAGAGTCAGAGAAGAGAATACACATATATTTATTCTGAAATAGGAACAGACTTCATTGAAGAGTCCACCAGAGCCAGTAAAAAAGAACGATGTGTTTGGTATTTGGAAGAAGAGAAGAAAGGAAGCCGGAGATAAAGTGCGGCAAGAGGCGTTTTAATGCTCCTGGTAACTGATTTATAAATTCCGTGGAAGGCTCTGCACATTTGATTCTTTGCCGTGCATACGGCCTCTCCATTTTTCCATTTTATAGTCTTGGCGGGAAATGGCCTTTTTCAGAGCCGACAGTTAAAACACTTAGCTAGGCCCCGGGGCAGCCTGGGAGGAGACGGATAGGGGGAGTCTGGGGTCGGCCCCTCAGGGAGATCACGTGGGGGTCCCACCCTCTCTCCTCCTGCTCTGCCTCTCTCTCCCCTTCACCTCCTCAGCTATGACACCCACACACACATTTGGGAGTCTGAAAATTTCTCCCCCGGAACAACAATCCTTGGCTTCTGGGGAATCCCTGGATAATCGAACTATGGTTTCCCCTTTGAGGGATACAATCTTTTAAGCTTTGTTTCAATTCCTGTGTAAATCAGGATAAACCCAAGCAAATGACAAATTCTGGAGAGCTTTTAAATGTATTTCTTTCTCTTGCTGTTTTGGTCTGATTGATGGCAAATGAGTCACTTTACATAATCCTTTCCTGTAAGCTGTGCTTCTCTACTAACCTTTTTCACAGAGTAGAGTGTAGGTGTTAAACTTTGAGGTCAAGCAGACCAGGTTATGTTGCTTATGAACAGGTGTGAACTTCTCTGAGACACAGTTTTCTCATCTGTAAAATGGGCATAAAATTAACACCTGCCTCAGAAAGTGATTATTCGATAACCTCTGAGAAGAAGGCAAGGTCAGCTCCCCATGGCTATAGCTAATCATAGCTAAACTGGCTGAGGCCAGGCAAGGCCCCTCACCCCTGACTCTTGGCCAAGACCCAGACCTCAGATATGCACCTCTGCATTGTTCAGGGTCAGGACAGCAAGCTCCCCTGGGGCCAGTTGTCACTGCTGGAAACTGAGTCCATGGCTGTCTCTAGTCTGATCATGAAGAGGCCTGCTTCTCCCACCTGACTGCTGGCTGGACACAGAGATATCTGTGTCCAAAAGACCCAGGCTTTTAATAAAAACAAAAACAGATAAAATAAAAATAAGAAGAACCAGTCTCAGCATTTCAGCTTAACTCACTCCTACATTTTTCTCTCTCTCATTTTTTTCCCACTCTCATTCTCACTCTAAAAGGGTCAGTGTTGTGATAATTGAACCAGATAATGGCTGTACAGGGGCTTTGTCATCTGTAAAGGACTTTACAAATATTCTCACGTACAGAGGAGACCCTGGAGAGCTACGCACGTGAGGGGAACCCTGGCTCCCTCCCAGCCAGCATAGCAAAGCCCTCATTCACTCTCTACATGGTAGTCTGTGGCCCCATTATATTTGAAAAGAAGACTCGGGCTGGGGAGGTTGAAGCCAAATCCCAGTTACTACTGGGATTTGGCTGGTCAGCTGGGGTCACCTTGTCCTTTCAGACTTGAAGAAAATTGGCCCCAACACAGAATCCCCAAGTTCTCAGGGCTCAGGCTTTAGCCTTAAGTATAATAGCATCTTTTTGCACTGCAACAGGATACCCCATGACTGTCTACAAAACTCTCTGGATTTGAAGAGCGGGGATTAAATCAAGGGATGTGAGCAGCCCAAGAAATAATGTGGGAAGACAATATTAGAACATCTGGACTTTTATATAAAAATAAGAAATTAAACTATGTTAAATATTATACTAACGTTCAAGTACAGTTGACCCTTGAACAGCATGAGTTTGAGCTGCGTGGGTCCACTTATATGTAGATTTGTTTTTCATTAGTAAGTACTGTTGAACCAAAAATGCAGAACCACAGATGCAGAGGGCTGACTAGAACGTTATACTTGAATTTTTTATTTTGAGAAGGGTTGGTGCCCCTCAAGTATCAACTGTGACAATCATACTAATATTTAATCTGCAGACTGGTATTAGTACAATTTATAAAGAAACAGGCCTATATTGAAAGTAGATGCTAAAGTGTTCTTTCCTAAGAGGGGTATACAATCAAAATGCTTGGTGACCGTAGGAACAGGTGACAAGCATAGTTAAGTGGCCATCAGGCTGACAGATAATCCCAGAGTGAACTGACCAACCTGTAACCCAGTCTCTAGTGATCTGCCACAGGGCTGTAAATGTTGCCCTGAATTGTTTGGGAGAGCTGATACTTTGGAGAATATAGAAGTTAAATAGATAGTGCAATATCATATATTTTCCTGTTACATAACATTATATTATCATCTACATATTCTAAGATGTTTGAGTTCTTTATTTTCTGGGGCATACTACTAAAACACTCACCTTCTTGAAAAGGGATAAAAGGAAATACTCCAAAATATTAACAGAGCTTGTGTTGAAATGGTGGCGACGTGGATAACTTTTCCTCTTTTCTCCATTTTCCGTATTTTCGGCATGTGGACATATTTTACAAAGAGCAAATGCAGTTGTTCCTTTTGTTGGTCAGTTTTTCCCACCCCTCAGCACATTACATTTTCCTGTAGCCTGATGAGAGTCATGTAGGGAGTTGAGGCCATAGGTCTCCCCGATGCCCCCTTGTTCTTGAGGAAATTGGCAGAAGTGGGCAGCAGGCCACGGGTTCCAGGAGTACTGATAGATTTCGCTTCCCGTCCTGAAGAAAACACTAGCAATGGCTTTTCACATTTGCTTCTGCATCTGCAAAGCACTTTGTCCCAAATTAATGCTCATCCCAGCCTGGGCTCCCTGGCTGGGGTGTGGTGTGGTGATTAGGATGGTGGCTTCCAGAGCCATGTCACTGGGTTCAAACCCTGGGACCTAAGCAAATCACTTAACTCTGTGCCTCAGTTTTGCCTTCTGTAAATAGGGTGCAATGATGATATCTCTCAGGGCACAGAGAGGATTAATGAAGAATCCAGGTAAAGCCCTTGGAACGCTGCCTGACACTTAGTACAGGTACAAAAATATTGTCTGCAATGATGATTTCCGCTGTATCCCATTTCTGTTCTCTCCCTTGTATCAGTTGCTCAAATGTTACCTCCTCCAAGAAGCCTTCCATGACTCTCCAATACACCCCCACTCCACTGCACGCTGACATGCTTTACCCCCTACTCTGCTGGATTTTTCTTCATAGCACTTAAATCTGTGTCCCCCCACCCCCAAGGGGTCCTTTACTTTCCTTTCACTCTGGAGTAATCCTCAGCAGTTAGAACAGCACTAGCCCATAGCAGTCACTCAATATTGGCTTGAATGAATGAATGAATACATTTCATCTTTATGTCCTCATGTGAAACCCCACTTTATACGGAAGGAAATAGGCTCAGAGACATGAAGTCCAGGGCACAAACAGCTAAAAAGCGATCCAGCACAGCCTTGAAGCCGGGTCCCCTGACACCAGACCCCGGTCAATGGGTACTCAGTAACCCTTTAGCGAAGGAGCCACTGGGTGCAGTGGTGAAGGGGCCTGACTTTTTCTTTCTTGATTTGGCAGTCTCTCTCCTCCCCGAGACAAAGACTTCACATTGCTCATGGGTATAAATCGACAGTTTCAAAGGCTTAATCCTTCCACACTTACTGCAAACCCATACACACACAGAAATAAATAAGTTTCTCTTTTAGGGGGAAAAAGAAGGATTTTCATGGCATCATAAAAACAACGCTTTACTTTTCATCTCACAGAGCCTGTCTGGGCTTAGTTATGCTTGGGAGCCTGAGAAAGACTCCCAGCTAACACTCACATGAAAAATTGCCATCTCCGCAGCTGCCTGAGACTCATGGAAGAAGCAGAAATTTCCTTCTGTGTCCGTCTGTGTGTGTCCAGTAGTCATCAATCACCCCCGGAATGGGGCCTGTGTGGGTAGGATGGGTCCACTGCCCTCAGTCAATGGCAAAGAGATTTGGTGAAACAAAGAACATGCAGGCATGGGGGGCTGTAAATGATGCAGGGGGACAGAACACCAGTACATTTTCACAATTTTTAAACCTATTCTTAGGACCCAAAGAGCCCCCAGTGCCCTAATGCTCGACTGGTTTCAAGTATATATCTATTCTTTCTCAGGTCCATCTGCCGCTGTTGCTGTTTAATTGCTGAGCTGTGTCCAACTCTTTGCAACCCCATGGACTGTAGCTCACTAGACTCCTCTGTCCATGGGATTTCCCAGGCAAGAATATTGAAGCTGGTAGCCATTTCCTTCTCCAGAGGATCTTCCCAACCCAGGGGTCAAGTTCAGGTCTCCTGCTTGGCAGGCAAATTCTTTACCACTGAGCTCCCTGGGGAGCCCCCTCAGGTCCATCAACACCAGCTAAACTCAGATGGGGATTCTAATCGTATGCATTCATTCACTCATTCATTCCATGCTGTTCAATAATCTTGTCTCCCTCTCTGTCTTCTGGGTTCATGTAGGATGAACACCCTGGCCTTGCCCTTGGTTGGGGCTACATGGCTAATTCTGGCCAATGAGTCTGAGCAAAACAGTGACTGTCACTTTGGAAAGTGAAAGTTGCTCAGTCATATCCGGCTCTTTGCAACTGCATGAAGTATATAGTCCATGGAATTCTCCAGGCCAGAATACTGGAGTGGGTAGTGGTTCCCTTCTCCAGGGGATCTTCCCAACCCAGGGATCGAACCCAGGTTTCCCACATTGCAGGCGGATTCTTTACCAGCTGAGCCACCAGGGAAGCCCTTGTCACTTTGGAGTTAGAGCATTTAATTGCCAATGTGAGACCCTCCAGAATTCCAGCAATGTTGGAAAGAGGGGCCACAGTCAGCCTGGATTCAGGGTGAAGGGTCAGAAGCAGCATGGCTAGTCAGCCACGATGAACATACAGGATGAGCAAGAAGAGAACTTTGGTTGCCATAAGCCGCTAAGATCTGGGTTTTGTTTTTATTACTGCAGCTCAAACTGGCCTATCCAGACTGATGCACTGCAATCAACAGCACCTAAGCCAGAGGCCTCCTGCTTCAGTCCTGGGTCCTACAATTTGCTGGTTAAGCAACTTAGAACAAATCTCTGAGCTTGAGTCTCCCCATCTGTAAGATGGGTGTAACAGCAAAGCCTGCCTCTCTGAACATCTTCAGAAAAAGGAAAGAAGTTCGGGCACACCCCTGTGTTAACCCCTGGGAGAAGTCATTAACCTCCAAGCCCCAATCCCGTGTCTGTGACATGGAGGCCATAATTACTCCTACTCCGCAGGGTTGGCATGGGGATTAAGCAAGATAAGGTGAGCACTGAGCATAAGAATGCAATTTGTATCAGTTTGCTCCAGCTACCATAATAAAGTCCACGGCCTGAGTGGATGAGGCAACAGAAATACCACAACCATGAACTTGAGTACCGCAACTAAACATCCTGCATGCTGCAACAAAGATCGAAGAGCCCGTGTACCACAACCAATACTCAACACAGCCAAAAACACACCTACAGTGGGAAGGTGGCCATCTGCAAGCCAGGAAGAGGCTATCACCAGCATCCAACCAGGCTAGCACACTGAGCTCAGATTTCCAGCCTCCAGACAGAGAGAAATCAATGTCTGTTGTTTAAGTCGCCCAGTCTGTGGTTCTTTGTTATGGCAGGTCGAGCTCAGGCATTGTGTGCATTCCATGGAGCTCTACACTAATGGTTTGTGCAACTTTCTGGAAGTTATGCTGCCATTAAAAGTTTTCAGGGAGTGGATGGTAGGGGAGTAATTTCTTCTAGGGGGAGAAAAGTCTTTCTTAATTAACCGAGGCAAAATCAGTGGCTCTCCCCTCTTCTGCCTTCTGACAGCCCTGCCCCAGCTTCCGCTCAGCCTCACCCCACTCTCAGCAGCCCAGCCCGGATCTGGGCTCGGCTGCCCTCAGCCCCCTCTACGGAGTAACCTCCACTGCCCCAGGTTTGCAAATGCTCCCGCTCCCGGCTCAGCCCTCTCACCTGTTCTCTGTAAGTACTCACCTGTTTGACCTGCACAGGTTCCGAACAGAAGCTCCTTCTCAGCCCCAGCCAGGAGGCAGATGGTGTGTCTCAGCCCCTCCCGACCTCCTTTTTAATTTGCCAGCCTGACACCTGCTCCTTGACCTCACTCCTTGCGGAAAAAAATGTGCATTTTCTGCTGACCCAGATTCTGTGCCTTTGATGGTGAATAAGAAGTTGGACTTTACCCCTCCAGAGATTGAAACTCTGCAAAAGGCTCACTTCGATCCTGGGAGAAAAAGAAAACAGGTCAGCTCAGGGTCTGGAGCCTGTCTTTGTGGGAAGAGCATTGACTGGGGAGTCAGGAGGGAGGAGGTTTGCCCCAGGAAGCTCAGTCAGTGAGCTCTGGAAGGGCCCTTCGGCTCTTCTTGTCCAGAAGTTTCAAGGTATTTTTCTCTTTCAATATTTTAAACTTTATGAAGATATAACTTCCATACCATAAAAATTTGCCTTGCTGAAGGTGCCATTCTCTGACTATTTACAAAGTTCTGCAGCCATCACCAAAACCTCATTTTAGACCGTAGCCATCACTGCAAAGATACACAATGTGTGAATTATCAGAAACTCTCATGTCCCCCACCCCACTTACACCCTGGACAACCATAATCTACTTTATAACTCTATAGATTTGCCAGTTCTGAACATTTCATGTTCATGGTATCATACAATATGTAGGGGTTTCTATGTGGTTTCTTTCACTTAGCAAATATGTTTGAGATTATGCATGTTTCTTTTAAACATCATGGTGTGCTGTCATATGGATATACCACATTTTGCTTATCCTTTGATGGACATTGAGGTTATTTCCATACGTTTAGATGTTATAAATGATACTGCTGTTAACAGTGCATACAAGTCTTTTTGTGAATGTCTGTTTTCATTTCTCTTGAGTAGGTATGAATGAGTAATCATGGCAGCATTTGGATTTGAAGGATGGAAAGGTCAAGACAGCTGGAGAAGGGACACAGCGCTAAGTATGGAGGCCTTGCTTTGTGGGACAACACGGTGGGGGCGGGGCGTAGTTTGGACTCTGAAGTCAGACCCAAGTCCAAATCCTTCCTCTGCCGCTTCCTGCTTCTTTGATTCTGGCCAAGTTGCTAACTTCACCAGCCTCAGTTTCCTCTTTCACAAATATTGATGGTGATGCTTACCTCACTGGCTAATGTCAAGATCAAAAGAGACAGCTTTCCATTGCACCCACATCCCCAAAGGTCCATGAGCATCAGCTGGTGTTTCTTGAGCAGCAGTGGCATGGCGCATGGCCCACTGGGACAGGGCATGGCATGTATGCCCCTCCTTGAGCCAAAGCCTTGCTGGACAGACATCACAGGTTTCTCTGCTATCTCTCATGGTGTTGAACCAGAGCTTCTGTGTCTTTAGCCAATTTGGCAGCAGAGTCCATATGGATATAATGTGCCTAGCTGGCATCAGGCCCCCAGGTCCCATAGGAGGCTTGAGAGTCTCAAAGACCTCTTCCTCTTAGAATAAGGTGACCTCAAGGGGAAAATTCTATATACCCCATTATACTAACCTCCAAGAATAGGTCAGGTCTGCCTGTGGTTGAACATGGTGGTTCGAAGCAGTGACCTTGAACCAATTGCAGAACTCTCCAAGGCTTCATTTTCTCACCTGTAGGAGTGACAGAGGGCTACTATGAGAATTAAATACACTGACTTATTTAAAAGCACTTAGCTCAGAGGTTGGCCCATAAAGTGAAGTCGTTCAGTCGTGTCCAACTCTTTGCGACCCCATGGACTGGTAGCCTACCTGGCTCCTCCGTCCATGGGATTCTCCAGGCAAGAATACTGGAGTGGATTGCCATTTCCTTCTCCAGGGGATCTTCCTGACCCAGGGATTGAACCCGGGTCTCCCACATTGCAGGCAGACGCTTTAACCTCTGAGCCACCAGGGAAGCCCCGGTTGGCCCATAGGAAGAGTTTAATAAATGCTAAGTAAAGATCACATTTTCCCAGCTGGACTGAAGTCTCCATGAAGCAAGGTCTGTAGCAGCTTTGCGGACCCTGGCATCCTAGGACCCAGCAGAGCATGGCACATAGAGGCACTCAAATAAATACTTGGGAATGAAGGTGTTCTCACAGCCCTTGGCCTTTGCCCAGTTATAGAATGGATCACCCTGAACTGAAGTTGAGCTTGAGCTCTCAGCCCCAAGAAAGCCAAGACTGTCGGTGATGCTCCAAACACATCTGAGGGACACAGCTCAAGGTTGGAGTCACCCCCAACCATAGGGGTTGACTGAATGAACAGGCTTGGGGATCAGTTATGGGGGTTCTGGCAAGTGACCTTAAGCAAGTTACTTATTCTCCTTGCACCATGGTCCCTCATCAGGTTATTTTGTGGATTAAACGAGCCAGGAGACATGAAGCCCTTAACCCAATTCCTGGCTCAAAGTAATTGCTTAGCTGATATCTAGTCATTATTATTAGGATCATTAAGAATTACCAAGAACAGGAGTTCATGGTAAACTACATTTGATATTGTGTAATAAACCATAATGAAAAAGAATATATATGTGTGTGTGTATCTGAATCACTTTGCTATACAGCAGGAATTAACACAATATTATAAATCAGCTATACTTCAATAACAATTTTTTAAAAAAAGAAAAGAATGGTGCTCAGAACAGGTTGCCATCCCATTAAGCTATGAGGAACATCAACCTCTGTCTCTATGCGTTTGGGAGCAGGAGACAGCCTCCCTGCCCTTTATGCAAAAAGACAAAAGCACGTTCGATCTAGACTGGAGCAAAGAGCTCTGTCTGAGACGACAGGGAAGGTGAAAGTGACTTCATTTTCATTCATCTTCCCTGGGTTCTTTTGTCTGACACTAGCAACAGAGCTTTAAGCATTTGATATTGGCTTGTCCTGATTCATTACCCTGGCCTCTTCCCGCGCACCCACCTCTGCCAGCTGAGTGGCAAATCTTCGATCCAGATGTACCAGATCAGAACTTACGGGCTCAGAGGCGACCAGAATGCTCCTGGGTTGCCTCTCAGCCGCTGATGTGGCTGGCTGAGCTGTTTCTCTCCCTAATTTGCTCTTTTTCCCCCAAACCCCAAGAAACACTATCAGCCCTCCGCCGTCCTAGGGAAATGTCCACCGGGTAATGGCTTTTAAAACACCAAATTTCGTCAAGTACAAGGGCCACTGCAAGTCCCATCTTCGGCAAGAAATTTTCCCCTGTTTGGTTTGGACGTCCAGTGGAGCATCAGACAGCAGTTTAATCATTATTACCGGTGCTGCACTGAGACTCTCTGGAGAAGCACTAAACTGGAATGAAAAGGAACTGACATAATTAGTCTGACACAGTTCAATAGGGAACTATTACACCAAAGGTAATGAGCTCCAATGATATGTTAATGTTATCGTAAGAAATTATGCTGGTGCAACAAAGTGGTTTGGAGTTGGGGGGGGGGAGCGGTTGGGAAACAAGCTTGAAATTTTCCCAGGCAATAGGCTGATGGACAAAAGATGGAGAAGACTCATAAAGCCCTCTTTTCGTTGTCCCCGCCTTGCCTGTGGTCGCTGGGGGCTGAGGATGTGTTATCAGCACTGCAGGACGATGCAGCGGCCACGTAGGCAGGGCTATTGCTGTCGATATGCACAAGTGGCTGGATATTTGTTCAACTAGGAAAATAAAAAGCTCAAGAAAATTACTCTGAGCACTAAAAATCGATGGCGGGATAATGTAATAACAGTCCCTTACTGTTGTTCAATGCAGCACGGTTTACAACGTATTTTCATGGCCCTTATGAGAAACCAAGGGTACAATCAAAAGGTAAGGACTCTGCCACTTACTAAATCACTGCCTTTGTCAAGAGACAACATCTGTAGGCCTCAGTTTCCTCACCTCCAAAGAGGGAATAAGGCTGCCTACCTTCAAAGATGAAATCTTGTTCATGAAGCTCCATGACACAGCTGGCACACCATAAAATGCAGTTAACTCTGTGCCAGTGAGTTGTCTTGTGTATTTCGGCAAGGTTTGCAAAGTCCAACTCTGAGGGTTATGAAACATTCATGAGAAATATTAACATTCAGCCTCGAAGAAGAAATGTGGGTTGTGTTGTCCCAAGCCAGCAAATGTCAACATTTCTAAAACCTAAAAGAATGAATTAACCCCTATCTTTCATGTTAACTGGAGTCCTGGCTAAAGTTGGTGTGACACTTGCTAGAATGGCTTTTATCAAAAAAACAAAGAAATCAAGGTTGGCCAGGATGGGGAGAAAAGGAAACCCTTGTGTCCTGTTGGTGGGAATATAAATTAGTACAGTCTTTATGGAAAACAGTATGAAGGTTCCTCTAAAAACTAAAACTAGAACTTCCATATGATCCAGCAATTCCACTTCTGGGTATACAACCAAAGAATGTCAAACCACTATCTCAGAAAGATAGTTGTGCTCCCGTGTTCACTGCATAATAGTGTTATGCATAATAGCCAAGACTCAGAAACAACCTAAGTGTCCATTGACAAATGAATAAAGAAAATGTGGTGTACCTATACAATAGAATATTTGTCTGGCCTTAAAAAAGAAGGAAATCTTGACATTTGTGACAACATGGCTAAATCTACCATGCTAAGTAAAAAAGCCAGACACAGCAAGACAAATGCTACCTGACTTCACTTATATATGAAATGTAAAAATATTCAACTCTTAGAAGCAAAGAGTAGAATGGTGGCTTCAAGAGCTAAGGGACCAGGAAAATAGGGAAGATGTAGGTTAAAGGGTACAAAGTTTCAGGTATGCAGGATGGATAAGTTATGGAGATCTAATGTACAGTAGTTCACAATACTGTACTGTATCCTTGACATTTGCTAGGAGAGTAAATCTTGATCATTTTTACCCTCCCCGCAAAACAGTAACTATGTGAGGTGATGGATATGTTAATTTGCTTGTGGTAAACATTTCACAATATATATGTGTATCAAAACATCACATTGCAGGAACTTCCCTGGTGGCCCAGGGGTTAGGACTCCATGCTTCCAACACAGGGGGTGCAGTGTCCATCCCTGGTAGGGGAACTAAGACCTCACATGCCATACAGCACAGCAAAAAAATGAAAAAATGTTTAAAATCATACTGTACACCATAAACACAGAAAATTTTCATTTGTTGTATATTCCAAAATAAAGTAATTCCAAATAAACAAAGTTGATGTAACAGCTGAAGTTTGGACTTTGCCTCATATAATCCAATTTTTTTTAATCTGAGTTCTCTAAACACAAGGATGAAAATAAAAGAAACCTAAAACCTGATTTACTTTCAAAGTTAAAATGATAATAATAACTAGTAAGTATATGTACATAGCCTACTGTTTACCTGTGGATTTCACATCCATTGCCTCCTCCTACCAAAACAATCACAGTGGTAGTGGAGAAGACATCTTCCTCAATCCCATTTTACAGATGAGAAGACCAGGACTTCATAGGTAAAGTATTCCACAAGGTCACACAGCAGAAGAAGGTGGGGCAGAACGTGAACTTGAGCTTTGATACCAAGCTCCAGATCAAGAAGGCTCTCAGCTCTAGTGCCTCTCCACAAACTTCAGCATCTTGGTGCAGGCATGCTTGGGTAACTACCACATAGCAAAGCTCCTTCTCCCCATCCTAGAAGAGGTATCCCTTGTCATCTAGGGGAGTGGGAGAATTGGCCACATGGGCATGCCTGGTCCATGATCTGGGGGATTCCACTCCACCCAACCGCCCAACTCCTACTGATACTTCCCATCCATCCTCTCAGACCAAACCCACACCAAATGCAGGTGGGCACAGCTGCAGCTAAAGACATAGCGTGAGCAGATGCCAGGTGGACAACGGCAGCAGGTGTTGACAGATTCAAGCTATGTCCTTCTGAGCAGCAGCAGGAATGTCTTAGAAGCACTGGTTGTCGGGTCCCATCCCAGACCAACTGAGTCAGAACCTAGGGGCATGGGGTCAGGCCTCCACAGTTTTATAATCCCCCTCAGTGATTCTGATGCCTGCTGATGTGTGAGCACTGCTGGTCTATGCATTTCTCTTTGTGCATCATAGGGAGGGGAAGTGGGGCACACAGTAGGGCCATCCTTGCCCATATCTCCCCCCACACTGCATTCCCCTGGCCCCTGGATGCAGGAACTGGCACCTTGGACCCAAAGAGAGAAGCTTACTTTCTTCCCTCTTTCCAGGCTCAGCATGAGGATGAATCTGGACAACAGCTCGGTGTCAGGGAGAGAGACTGACCCAGGAGTCAGGACACCTGGTCTTAAGTCTCTACTTTGCCCCCCCAACTTCCTGGGGGTCCCTACAGGCGCCTTCTTCTCTCTGGGCCTCGGTCTCCACACCTGTAAGATGAGGGTGCTGAACTGTACACACAGATCAAGATCCCTTCCAGCTCTGACTCTTGGGAGATACTAAGGAGCTTGGACGACAGTGTGTGTGGGTATGTGGCCTCTGTCCATCCTTCCTTCCCTTCACTCGGGCTCAGGGTGGGGAGGAGGGCCCACTCCGCCCCACTGTTCCAGAGTGCCCAGGACCCACTTGTCCCCTGCAGATTCCCCAGCCTGGTCCGGGTTGAGCTCCTGATAGAATTTCAGATGCTTAGTCATACTTTTTTGAGTAAATATCTTGGTAAAAAGACATGACATTTCCGGGGCCAGTCTTCAGCATTAATAAAAGATTCCAAGAACAGGGTGACCTTTTCACAAAGGATTTGTAAATGCCAAAAACTACATAAAACCTCTCTTTCTGAAGCAGGCAGGATTGTCACAGCTCAGCATTTAATTCCTCACATGTGAGGCTGGCTCTCTTTTTCTCCCAGTCCCATGTGCTGGCTGGTGAGAAGCTGTAGGGCTGTCTGGGGGAAAGCGGAGGGGGAGGAGGGAGGGCAGGAAGGGGAGATGAAGATGAAGGAGGAGGCAGGGAAGAAAAGCACAGGGCAGGGCGGGGCCCAGGCTGGACCACAGCATAGGGTTTTATGGGATCTCTTGGCCAGTTAGGAGACCCGATGGGGACACAGCATCTAAACTACCATCTTTTTTCTTCTTTTTGGCTGCACCTCACAACATGTATGACCTTAGTGCCCCGACCAGGGATCGAACCCATATCCCCTGCATTGGAAGGAGGAGTCTTAACCACTGGACCACCAGGGAAGTCCTGATCTGCCATCTCTTACCCACCACTAAAGAACTGTCCTATGTCACATCTATTCAGACCTAAAAGTGGGATCTTTCAATCGAAAGGAAAGAGTGGCTCCTGCCAGCAACCACCCAGCACCATGAGAAATCAAAACTGTGTCTGAGTGACTGGCCAGTCCCACAGGAGTCCTAGGCTGGCTCCATCTGATGTAGATAAAAGCCAAATCCCCCTGCATCACTGGCCTTCCTTCACCCATATCTCACAGACCCACAGAAAGCAAGCAGGCACCACCACCTATGGAACTTTGGGGTCAGACTCACCAGTTCCAGGCTGGACTCTTTGCAAGACTCAGTTTGCTCATCTCTAAAATGGGCTTCCCTCTTAAAGATTGAGTGATGACTCCATAGTGTCACCAGGCACAAAAAGATGGGACCACTAGAAGGAGCCATTCCGATCATGGTGCCTCACCTGCTCTTCCATCTTTCTCATTTGCACAAGTTTCTGCAGCTATGGGGGCTTCCCAAGTGGCTCAGTGGTAAAAAGCCCACTTGCCAATGCAGGAGACGTAAGAGACTTGGGTTCAATCCCTGGGTAAGGAAGATCCCCTTAAGGAGGGCATGGTTAAGCTTTCCAGTATTCTTTCCTGGGAAATTCCATGGATAGAGGAGCCTGGCGGGCTACAGTCCATGGAGTCGCAAAGAGTCGGGCAAGACTGAGGCAACTTAGTATGCACATACCGTAGCTATGGGGCAGGCAGGGGACTCCAAGCACTTTTAGAAGTGGATTTTGCTCCTCAAGCCAAAGAACTGTATCAAATCATTCCCACTCCACAAGTGGGACACCTGCCAGGGACCGAGGGGGAGGGGAGACACCCCAGAGGGGACACCTCGGCTAGGAGTTGTCCTCCAGATCATCTGTGATGACCTGGCCCTAGACAATTGCTCCCCTTGGGGGACTGCCTCCTTGGGAATGGATGCTTGATGTACAACCGTTGGCTGCCCCTTTGCCGGGTTCATGCTGTAATGATGCTTGACAGATCCTAATTTTCTTTTAAAAAGACAAGCATTATAGCAGAGGAAATAATAATACACATCAGTGACATGAGGCAATTGTCCAGTTAGCAAGGATAGAATGGGTTTCACTGCCCTGCTCAAGTGCCTGACTCATGACGGATTTTAGAAAGTCTGGAATCTCGGAGGTCTTTTCGATTCAAAGATCCCACTTTCAGGGCTTGTGTGGCAGGGCAGCAGGGCAGTGCTGAGCAGCCAGCAATCCCCCATGGAGAAGCTGGGCCCCTGCCCCTCACAAGCCTCAAAGGAACAAGAGAGGAATCCTTACAACAGCCCTGAGGATTAGGTACCATGAAACAAAAGCCCAGAGAGGGTAAGAAATTTGCCCCAAGTCAAATTTTTAATCGTGGGGCTGGTGCTACTGAGCCATGAGACTGGAGGCAGGAACAGAGACCAAATCATGCCCGGCATCCCAGTTTTCTCCAGAAATTAGGGTGATCCACTGAAGAATTCTGAACAGAGTTACCATGGTCAGGTTCTTTTTACACCTGTAATTCTCTGGTTGCTGCTAGAAAACGGGTTGAACGAGCAAAACCTTTAGGCAGAGAGCCCAGGTAGGGGCCCAGGTAATCATCCCGGTGAGAGAAGGTGATAGTTTGGACTGGAGGAGTGGTACTAGAATGAGAGAAATGAACAAACTCAAGAGATATCAGGAAGGTGGAATAGACAGACCTCAGTGATGGGAGAGGGTACGGCTGGAGCTGGAGATGGCTCCCAGCCAGTATCAGAGCCCTTATAGCCAGAGCAAAGGGGTGATTTTCTTCAGTCGCTCAGTCATGTCTGACTCTTTGCAACCCCATGGACTACAGCACAGCAGGTTTCCCTGTCCTTCACTATCTCCCAGAGTTTGCTCAGACTCATGTCCATTTAATCAGTGATGCCATCCATCAGGGAGTTTTCCAGTAAGTTGGCTCTTCGCATCAGATGGCCAAAGAAATGGAGCTTCAGCTTCAGCACCAGTCCTTCCAATGAATATTCAGAGATGTTTTCCTTTAGGGGTGGATTTTAGCCCCAATCAAGATGCATAGATCCAGATAGCAGACCTAAAATCATGTCCATTTGAGAGAGCCTGAGCTCTCTTCCTGAGTGAGTCAGGAAGTAATCCAAACCAGGTCACTCTGGGGGCCCAGAATGTGCTGACCCCTGGAAAAGTAAGGAAACCAAGGAAGTGAGTCGCATGGCGGCAGGGGATGAGGGTGGGATCTGGCCCAAGGTGAGGGCAGGTGGCAGACTCTCAGCCCACCGCCTGGGGTCCTGCACCATTTGGCATGGGGGTTAGGTCCAGGGCAGGGGCGACAGCAGGGCAGCTGACATTCCAGCCCTCGCTGACAGGGTCACAGTGCAGAGCTTGCTGGAAGGTTTAACACCCAGACACAGAAGTCTCAGGCCTGCAGCCTCTCCTGCAGGCGGCCCCAGGGCCTCCGTCTGACTGTAAGTTCTGTGCAGCCGTCAGCCGCACGGCTGCCAAGAAAGCAATTGCCTCTTCTGACTATATTAATAGGAGTTTAGTGTCCGGATCAATGTGGCTAAGAGTCCCACTGCAGTCGGCACTTGTCAGACTATATCTGGAGCCCAGGAGCTGTGAGGAGCTGACTCAGACACTTCCCTCAAGCTGGGTCTGAAAAGCCCATACTACCCATTTGGGGCAACAGTGGCCCCATGTCCATGGCTCTAGGCCCCACCTCCCCTGGGAATGTCCCACCTCCAGCCAGAATTGGCCCAGAGACTCTGCAGTGGCAAGAGTACAGGTCCAGTCCTGCCAGATCATCTCAGATCTTCAGAGAACTCAGAACGGGAGCTTTGCAAGTGATGTATGTGCTGCTCTATTTAAAATGGAAAGCCAAGGAGGACCTACTGTAGAGCAAAGGGGACTCTGCTCAGGGTCATGTGGCAGCCGGGATGGGTGGGGGGCATGGAGGAGAATGGATACGTGTATTTGCATGGCTGACTCCCTCCACTGTTCACTTGAAGCTATCACAACATTGCTAATCAGCTATACCCCGATATAAAATTAAAAGTTTTTTTTAAAATCAGGCTTAAGCTTTTAAGAAGATTTACATGTGAAATCTAATGATTTTTAAATGTTGGTCCAAATGTTCTTATAAACTCAATACAAGTCAAAGGTGTCTGTGGTCTGGATCAACCCTGTAGCCCCACTCTGTGACTGTTATCTAACCAGGACCTCTGTGATGGTTGATGTCACATGGTACCTTGACTGGCCACAGGCACCCAAATTAAATGTTATTTCTGCGTGTGTCTCACAGCCTCCTTCCTCTGTCTTCAAAGCACATCACTCGGCCACGTGCTCCCTCATTGCATCTTCTTTCTGAGTCTCACCCTCCTGCCCCCTCCTACAGTGACTCATGTGATTACATCGGGCCCATCCAGATGATCCAGGGTAATCTCATTTCAAGATTCTTAACTTAATCACATTTAAAGTCTGTCTTGCTGTGTACACAGGTTCCGGGGATTGGATGTAAGCATTGTGAGAGAAGCCGTTATTCTCTCCACCATACTCCTCTTCCTTTGGTCTGAACACCCACCCTTCCCAACAAGCTCATTACTTGTCCACCATGATAGGTGGGTCTGGCCTCCAGATCCTCTCCAGCTGTGGTTCCAGCTGGGAAGGATGGACAGGCAGAAAGACATGCAGCAGAGATTCAGATGAAGAGTCAGAAGGGAAAGAACGCAACATATTAAATGTGGGTGTGCCTGTGCGTATGTGTGCGTTTATGTGTATCACAGCAGGAGACGCGGGAGCCCTGGGTCCCACAGGTGGATTCTCTGCCCCTTCTCCTGCTTCCAGTTTGACAGGATTGTTGCCCAAGCCCCCTACTCTGAGTTCACTCTCTAAAGTGTCGGGTCAGCATCTTTCCCCACCCCCAAGTCACTTACCAAATTGGATTAGCTGTGGAGAGAGCCCATTAACAAATGCACCTCCCAGCCTTGATTTACTGGAAGAAAACAGGAGATGTTTTCCTTTCTGGGAAGGTATCATTCTTCACGTGCTAACGTGCAGAAAATCCCCACCTGCAATCTTTCCATGTAACCCATCTAGTTGAGCCAGGAGACTCTGCTGCTCAGAATCTCAAAATCAGAGCCTCAGTGCTGAGAAGGGGTCAGGGGTGAAGGCAGCCCAGAGAGGACCAACGATTCAAACAGGCGGCACCATCCGTCCAGAGGCACATGGGCACCGAAAGCCTGGATCCTAACTGCAGGGAACCAAGAGTCAGAGGATGCTTGGAAGTTGAGACCGTCAGGAGCAGGAGAGTTGACATCAACAGCTGACGGGCCCTTAGCTGCTGCTCCATCCCATCCCCCGCGCCACCAGCGGGCCCCTTTTTGGCCAAGGAACTGCCGCAGGGCTGCAGAAGCCAAGTAAGTGAGCTGAACTCAGTGAATGAGGCAGCACATGTCTGGTTCAGAGAACAAATTCTGATTTCAGACAAAACGAACCTCAGGGACTTCCCTGGTGGCTCAGTGGTAAGGAATCCACCTTCCAACGCAGGAGCCACAGGAGACTCAGGTTCTATCCATGGTCCAGAAAGATCCCACATGCCAAGGAGCAAATAAGCCCATGCACCACAGCTGTTGAGACTGTGCTCTAGAGCCCATGAATTGCAGCTACTGAGGCCATGAGCCACAACTGAGGCCCTTGTGCCTAGAGCCCTACTCAGCAACAAGAGAAGCCCATGCACTGCCAAGTAGCCCCCACTCACTGCAACTAGAGAAAGCCCCACACAGTCACAAAGGCCCAGCACAGCCAGAAATAAGTAAATAAATAATTTAAAAAGAAAAAGAACCTTAACTCTTGGCTCCATGAACACTCATTAGTTTGGGATCTCAGGCAAGTCATTTAGCCTCCCTGTTCCTCGGTTTACTCATCCTTAAGATGAAATCCACCTCTTAGAGCAGTTAGGAAATTAATGTGACACTGCACACAAAGCAATTAGCACCATGCTTGGCCTCTAATGATTACTATTATTAATATTTGTAACATTTAGCACATGAGGGTAGAACCAGACAAGCAACCTGGAAGAACTGCCATGAATTCTTCAGGGTGACACCAGAATGGCCTTAACCCTTCCTGCCTGTGTCTGGGGGCTCGGAGGACCTGGCCTGGCTTGAACCAAAAATAAGAGCAGAGCCTATCTACTTCTGGTCCCCAAACAAACAAAATCACAGGCCTTTAGCATAACTGGCTAAGCACATAACCAAAAACAAACAACAACAACAACAACAAAAAAAAACTTTATCCCTGATTTTTGCAGCGTTGATACCTAAAAATTTATCATGAGCTTTGAGGTGCAAATGGCTGCTTCCACCATGAGTGGGAGCTCTGTTGCTCACTTGTGTCTGACTCTTTGTGACGCCACGGACTATAGCCCAGCAGGCACTTCTATCCACGGGGATTCTCCAGGCAAGAATACTGGAGTGGGTTGCCATGCCCTCCTTTAGTCCACCATGAAAGGACTCACTCTAACTCAGCAACCTTGGTAGCTTTGCCCTGGGTTTTTTATTTAAATTCCTGTTGTGTTTTTTTCCTTATGAATTCTGACTCTGGTGAACTTCTTTACAAGGCAGCTTTTTCTTTCCTAGATGCTTTGTCTCTGAGTCTTCCTTTCACGTTAAGACTGCACAGAATGACTAAGAGGGGTAGAAAAACAGATTCAAGTTTAAGCTTCCATAAGGAACATCTAAAACTTGGCCACAGAACTGGCCTGAGGTAGATCCCCATGGCTGATGCTGCCACACCCTGAACGTCAACATCTCAAGGAGAAGGCATTAAGGGGAGATGTCCAGGACAGGAAATGCACCACGCAGGGACCAGACCACCCCCTGGGAATACGGGCAGTTTGATGAATCCACCAGAACCCAGCATAGCCTTTGGAACCCCATGGATATAGGTTGGGATCTTATCTCCACCATTCATGATGCTTAGATTTTCTGAGCCTCGGTTTCCTCCTCTGTAAAATGGGAATAATTAGACCTCTTTTCATCTATGCGTTGTGAAGTTTAAAGGACCAGGAGCTAAACAGGCCCTCAGTGTATGTGACTTTGTTTCCTACTCCTGAGCCCACAGGCACCCACTGGAGTCCAAGGATGGGAGCAGCCAGCAAGGACAAGGATGGTTTCCATCTGCAGAGGGAAACCATCTGGTTTCAACCCAGAAGACGCCCAGCCTCCTTAGGGCCTAAGGAGCTGGGAATGGCCCCAGGAGTTGCAAAGGGAAACAAGGACATCTGGGGTGAGAGGTGGAAAAAGGGGAAAGTCTAAGTCTCTGCGTGGAGGCTGAGGTGTGTTTGCATAACTCAGCCTGAGCTTCAGGGTCTGATAAGCTGATGGCAAGATCAATGCGGAGCTCACAGCAGGAGTCTGGAACTACAGGACATCTCCAGCCTCAAGTCAGGCTTGATCATGGCACCTGGCCTCTAGCCAAGCTTGCTACAGGATCTGAAGGCCTGTATGAATTAAGAGGAGGGCTTTGCAGGGAGGGGAAGGGGGTTAGCGCTGTGTCCCACATCCCTGTTCCCATCTCTGCCCACAGTAGATGGGGACCTGACTTTGCAAACTTGGCCACCTTCATTACCACCTAGTCCTGCTCATTAAGTTGCTATTACCTCTGGTCCTACCTGACTAAAAGCACATGAGCTTGGCTGTGGCCAGAGAAGGAAGTCAAGTTGTCTTTTAGTTTCAGCCCCAGTGTACATCACCATCCCCTCCTTTGGCGACCACAGTCTGCTGGCTCTTCTGTGTCACAGCGACCAGTCTCTCCTGCCCATTAGCAGACGGCAGGCCTGACGGCTGAGACACCACCAAACACACATCCCTGATTCCTGGCTGGCCCCATGGACCAGAGGCCTCCTTAAAGGAAGAAGCACTAATACAGCCATTGATGGCTGCAAACCCTGAGGCTGCACTCTCCTACCCCAAGAACCTGGCCTTGAAACAGCAGCCTTGTCTCTGGGCCTGGGACTCTGGGAACTTCAGAGTTTCATGGCTCCTATATAGACACTTGGACAGCCCTATGGGCTTACAAAATTCGTTCCCTTTTCCAATCCCTTTAAATCCTCGTAATGACCCTGATAAGCAGGCAGAGCAATAATGGTCCTCTGCATTGCACAAACAGGGCAGCTGAAGCTCAGAGAGGCTTGGTGACTTGCACAAGGTCACACAGCCAGGAAGTGCCAGAAGTGAGATAGAAATCACATGCTCTCTTTCCTCTGCTTCAGTAGCACCTTTTGAGGAGTGAGCTCACCATCAGCTGGATGGGCAAGTTGAAGTTGTGGAAGGGCCTTCTAGCAAGGCTGCATCTGTTCATTCGTGCATTCAAGCATTCATGCTCAGTGGTATCCGACTCTTTGTGACCCGATGTACTGTGGTCATCCTCTGTCCATGGGATCGTCCAGGCAAGAATACTGGCGTGAGTTGTCAATTCCTACTCCAGGGGATCTTCCCAACCCAGGGTTCGAACCTGCATCCCCTCTGTCTTCTGCATTGGTTGGCAGATTCTTTACAACTGAGCCACCTGGGAAGCCCAGGTTGCATTTGGGGACAGCCCAGAGTCCTGGGTCAAGTCATTTGCAGATTTGTCACGAGTTCTCGTGAGAAGAGATCCCACTTGGTTCTTCAGGTAACATCAGCCTCAGAAGTGCAACATTAGCCTTTTCCTTCCCCATCACAAGGAGGGAAATACCCAAATCGGACAAAGGCCACTTTCATTTCTCCTTTGACTTAAGCAGCAGAAAGAGCGGCCAAGCCTTCAAGTGGAGTCCTGGTTCTGCCACTCAAGCCTTGTGGTTTTGGGTAAAGTAACTCAGCTTCCTGATGCCCAGGAGTCATCTGTAAAATGGGAATGATGTCACCGGCCCCATCTCAGCATACCTCCAGCTCCCTGTTTCAGACCTGGGGGTTTATATTCCCACCTTTCTCTCAGTGTCTACGGGAAAAAAAGAAAGTCCTCTGGGGATCCCCTCCCCAGCCTTCCTGGTCCCAGTCCCAGCTCAAACCCAGTTCACCAGGAGCCCAAATAAGGAGCTCAGTTCAATGGGAAAACTGCACAAGCAACTGTCTGACCAAATTGACTTGTCAGTCACCCTGCCCAGACAGGGCCCAGGAGAATCACCTGATCTGCACACAGGAAAGAATGATTTGTAAGCTTTGAGGCCAGGAGGGAAAACACCCAGTAAAGGCTGAGCACGAAGAGAAAGGCTCTATCCAGGTTTCCATAGCAATCCCGGGAGAAGCAGGAGGAGTGTTTGTGGGCAGAATTCAGAGATGGCAGACGGCAACCACCTCAATCCCCCATGGGCTGTCAGCCCCCAGCACTTGGGGAGCCAGCTCCCTCTCCAAAGCCACCAGTCCTCAGACCCTGGATCCAAGCAGACAGACATCCCACTCGAAATCCCTCACACCCTCTCTCCAGGGTCTGTGATGATTTGGGAGAGGAACCACCCTAAAATCTTGTTCAGACACTACATTTTATATATAGTTTGTTGTTGTTTAGTTGCTAAGCCGTGTCCAACCCTTTTTGCAACCCAGGGGACTGCAGCCCATCAGGCTCCTCTGTCCATGGGATCTCCCAGGCAAGAATACTGGAGTGTGTAGCCATTTCCTTCTCCAGGGGATCTTTCCGACCCAGGGATAGAACCCAGGTCTCCTGCATTGGCAGGTGGGTTCATTACCAGTGAGCCACCGGGGAAGCCCATATATATATATATTACTATATAATTTGCAGTGTACTTGTGTGTTATGCTTAGTCACTCTTTTATGTCCAACTCTTTGCGACTCCAAGGACTGTAACCCGCCAGGCTTCTCTGTCCATGGGCATTCTCCAGGCTAGAACACTGGAGTGGGCTGCCATGTCCCCCTTCAGGGAGTTTTCCCAACCCAGGGATCAAACCCAGGTATCCCGCATTGCAGGTGGATTCTTTACCAGGAAGCCCAAGATTTGTAATGTATTATATTAATATAATATAATAATAATGTATAATATATATTACTATATAATTTATAATGTATTTGTATATATATTACTATATAGTTTCCTCATCAAGTCACTTTTCTTTTCTAACCCTCTTGTGAAAATAAGAATAAAAAGAATTCTTCTGGAGAGCATTGTTGTGAAAGTTAAACAATATGATGTAATATTTAATCAAGGTGAATATAATTATTTTCCCTCAAATTTGCACAGATTTCAAAGTTTGCCAAGAGCTTCACCTCCATTATCTCAGAGAAAACTTGCACTGAACAGTCATCACCCCATTTGGCTGTGAGGGAACTGGGGCTTAGAGATGAGAGATTTTCCCAAGGTCCTGTCAGTAATGGCGTGAGTGGGACTTAAACTAATGACTTGGGACTCTTAGTCAAGTGATTTTTCCAAGCTATCATTTAAAAGTTGGAGGAAATTTTATTTCTGAAAGAGGAAACATAAAAGATCTTATTAAAGAGAGTGGAAGAGGGAGAAAGAAAACCAGTGTGTTTGACAGAAGAAGAATATCCATACGATCAAGGGCAGACACGACCCAATAAAATATTCATTTCACAGGCTTCACTGGGCCGAACCCAGAGTGAGCAGAAGCATGTGGGGAAAGGCAAACAATTAAACCATAAAAGTAATAGCTGCTTTGGAGACTTCCGTGGTGGTCCAGAGGGCGCAGGTTCAATCCCTGGTTAGAGAACTAGATCCACCATGCCACCACTAACAGTTCATGTGAAGCAGCTAAAGAACCCACATGCTGTAATGAAGATCATGGCAACTAAGACCTGGCATAGCCAAGTAAATAAATTAATATTTTTTAAATTGTAATAACTGCTTTTTATCAAGCTTTTCTCTATGTTGGACATTGCTGATAGTTTGTATTGGAAAAATGTCATGTAATCTTCAAAACAATCTTATGTGAAGGGTGCTTCTATCAGTTAGGATATTTTAGGTTGCAAGTAATAATATTTTGTTTTAAAAAAAGAAGCTAAAAGTGGTTCCGAGACTAAAAGAGTTGCTGGTCAGGATGGCACTCGAAGTTCATGCTGTGAGCTCTCCCTCTGATCCCAACACATGGCACTCAGAGATAAAATACAAATAGTGAGAACTGAAAAGCCATAGCCACTTTCAAAAGCAAGATAGATATCCCTCTGGACTAGATACAGCAGACAAGAACAAAGAGAAAAGGCTGGAAAAGTTGCAGATCTGATGGGGTTGGGGCCAAGAGGTAGACAGAGGCGGCTGGGCACTCTATCTTGTTGGATACAAGAGATTAAAAATACAGGAGGTATGGATTCTGATCCAGGCTCACTGGCCTAGCATGGGGTTTTCCTACCACAGAACAGAACTAGAAAACAAACTGCAATGTACTCTAGCTTATGTTAGGGTTTGCATGAAGTCTGTGATTAGGAAGATGAGAGTAGGAAGGAGCAACCTTCCAGCCAGGACTCAGTCAAGCCATCCAGGCTGGCGCATCTGCAAACCCTTCTATCTCCACAAAGAATAGGAGCCTCAACCACCCAAATGAGAGCAGACCCTTGGATGGAGGCCTCAGTGAAGGGGTTGGAGGTGACTACAAAAGAGGGATATGGCATTGAGGCGGGTGGAAGGGAGCCCCATCCAAGATATTTCTTAGAAACTAAATTCCAAAAGACGTGGAGAAGACTAGCACTAAGAAAGAAAGCCAACAAAGCCAATATGCAGGAGGCTAATTCACCCCAGAGCAAAGTAGAATAATAAAGCCATGAGAAAATCATTATTCTGATTATTTGGGACCAGTGACAGATAAAAGAAGAAGTAACATGAATCATAACATTAAGAAGTTGTGAAACAAAAACAAGCAGGAATGAAGCAATGTCAGAGGTATTTAAAAAGAAAAACCTGTTAGAAATGCTGTACACAAAATGGGCATTTAATTTTTTTCAATAGAAGCGATAAATGTTAGAGGATAAAGTTAAAGAGAGAATGAATATATTGAATGATGGTGCTATTATAATAACTCAGACCACAACTCAGAGAATTAAAGAAATAAAAATATTAAAGAACTATTAAAAACTGGCTCAAACAAGTGTCTAATTAGAGTTCCAAAAGAGAAGAATAGAAGGCATTGTAAGGAAGCAATTTTCAAAGAGATAAGCGGTAAGGATTTTCCAAAATTGAAGAAAAATGTGGGTCCTCAAATGGAATATATATACTGAGGGCTAAATAGAATAAAGATTTTTAGGCTACATCTAATTATATACCTAGTGAAACTAAAGAACACTCAGGATAAAGAAAAAGTCATTCTAAAAAAATTATCAGATGCAAAAATAAAACAAAGACTTCAGGTTTCTCATCACCACACTAGAGGACAGAAGGTGATGGAGCTAAATTTTCAAAGGTCTGAGCAAAAATAAGAGGCAGTTTAGAATTATATCCCAAAGCTAAACTATCATTCAAGACTGAAAGTGAGGAACTTCCCTGGTGGTCCAATGGTTAAGACTCAGCATTTTCAATGCAGTGGACTTGGGTTCAATCCCTAGTCAGAGAACTAACATCTCACATGCCCATGGCCAAGGGAAAAGAAAAAGGAGAATAGTGAATGAATAAACAAGTCAATACTGTAAAAAAAAAATGGTTTTAATAAAAGATTTAAAGTTAAATCAAGACATTTTCAAACATAAAAGACTAAATATTTACCCCACAAGGAAACTAACTCAAAGTGACAAAAATAGCACTTTAGCAAGAAGAAAAGAGAAATCAAAGGGGAAAAGTGTCATGCAAGAAACAAAGGTGAAATTGGAAATTGGTACAATATGCGCAGATGTTTAATTAATTGCTAAATAATGCTATTCAGTTATAATATAATTACTATATTTTAACATCTATGGGCTTCCCTGGTGGCTCAGGATAGTAAAGAATCCTCTTGCAGTTCAGAAGACCCGGGTTCAATCCCTGGATCAGGAAGATCCCCTGGATCTTCAACAGATTTAGAGGTTCTGTGGGTAAAGCATACTAAGGTTTTATCTGAAGAAAAATAGAAATAATGAATAACTTTGACTATACCAGAAAAATTAATAGCAAGAGAAACCCTAGAAATATAAAGGTCATTGTTAAAAGAATAATATTACAATTTACAGTTTCCAGATTAGGGAGAAATAGAAAAAGAAAACTTTATCAATCTAATTACAACTGAGAAGTAGAAAAAGAGGAACTTCTCTGGTGGTCCAGTGGCTAAGACTCTGTGCTCTCAATGCAGAACCTGGGTTTGATCCCTGGGCAGGGCACTAGATCCTACATGCCACAACTAAAGATCCCACATGCCACAGCTAAGACCTGGTGTGGCCAAATAAATAAACAAACAAATAAGTAAATAAATATGTGAGTGACCTGGCACAGTCAAATGAATAATAGAAAAATAGAAACATATAAGTAAAAAAAAAAAAATACAGAATAAGGTGATATACATAGTATGCTAGTAATCACCTTTTAAAAAGTTAGTAGATACAACTCATCTGTTAAAGAAATGACTATAAGATTAAGAATTTTTTAATCCAATTACACGTTGTTTACAAGTAACAGGGAAAATCTAAAATAAAGCAACAACAGCAAAAAAAAAAAAAAAAAGGAAAAAGTAAAAGAAAGCTAATATATCAATACTAAAATGAGACAAAATTTGAGGCAAAACAGAAAAATGAAGACAGACAATACATAATGCATAATGATTTTAAAAAGAACACATGCCACCACAGAAATAGAATAATCATGAACTTCTATGCATCTAAGTATCTTGTCTCAAAATACATAAAGTAAAAGCTGGAAGAGTTATTAGACAGAATTGATGACAAATATCCAATCACAAAAGAGTTGAGTGTACTTCCCCAGAAAAAAATAGGTCACACAGTAAGGATATTGATTATTTGAACCACATAATTAAAATATTGATCTAATAGATAAATCTAGAAACCTGCTCCCAGTAAGCATAGAATATTCATTCTTTTCAGGCACACCAAGCACATTATAAAAATTGACTATGCTCTAGGTCACAAAGACAGTATTGACAAATTGGAAAGAACCCATGTCACACAGACTGTTCTCCAATCAGTGACATTATACTTGAATTCAACAGTGAAAGCAGGTTTAAAATGCATTTAGAAAAGAAAAAACATACTCTTGAGCAAAAAGGATTAAAAAGAAACTGACAATAGAAATTTATGAAATATTTAAAATCAAATGACAGTGACTATATTTCATGTTAAATTTGTGGGACATGATTAAAATCATATCTAAAGGAAAAATTTAACTTTCAGTATATTTATTAAAAACCAAGAAAGATTAAAAGTAAATTAATTCCCTGGCAGTCCAGTGGTTAGGACCCTGCACTTCCACTGCAGGGGGCCCAGGTTCCATCCCTGGTCGGGGACCTAAGATCCCACAAATCACATGGAGTAGCCAAAAAAAAAAATGTTTTTATTCAAATTTAAAAATTAAAATTTTACAAAGTAAGTAAGTTCCTTGTCTAACTCAGGAAGCTAGGAAGTAGAATAAAGGAAGTAGTAAAGATGACAGGAAAAATTAGTGAAATAAAGTATTGTTGGTATTGTTTGGTCACTAAATCGTGTCCAATACTTTGTGACCCCATGAACTGTAGCCTGCCAGACTTCTCTGTCCATGGGATTTCCCAGGGAAGAATACTGGAGTGGGCTGTCATTTCCTTTCCAGGGGATCTTCCCGACCCAGGGATCAAACCCACATCTCCTGCTTGGCAGGTGGATTCTTTATCACTGAGCCACCTGGGAAGACCCAGAGAAAGTATTAAAGATGATTAAATAAAAACTTAAAACCAGAATATTAACAAAATAGGCAAATTTCAAACAAGGGGAAAAAAGATACAATAAAGATTTGAAATCGTAAAAAAAAAAAACCTATGACCAACTTCATGACAATGATGACATGGATAATTTTCTATAAAAACAGAAATTGAGAAAATTGACGAGAAAAACTTTAAAAATTGAATAAAACAAAAAATCTCTAAAATATCATATATATATATATATATATATATATATATATATATATATATATACACATATATAATAGATTAGTTAAAAATTTCTCCCTCTTCCTAAAGATACCAAGCACAGCTACAGGAACAAGTTTTGGAAAACCTTCAAGAGATAGGTAATTCCTATTTTACACAAACCATTTCAGAGAACTGGGAGATGGGGGACTATCTTCTCAGTTCATAAGGCTGGTGTGATCTTACTACCAAAGATAGACTCAAAAAAATCACACTTCAAACTTAGTTATTAATATGAATTTTTAAAAATCCTAAATAAAACAGAGACAAATCCATTCCAGCAGAATATAAAATATGACTTCCTGCTATCCCAGAAAGACAAAGAAATTCAATATTAAGAAATCTGTTGATATTATTCAACATATTAGCAGATGTAGAAGACAATATTGTACAATCATATCAAAAGAATCACAAAAGCATTCAATAACATTCAGCATGCATTTGTGATTTTAAAAACTCTTAGCAAAATTCAAATAGAATATAATTTCCACAACCTAATAAAAAAAATATCAAAAGCTGCCAGCAAACATTATATTTCATGATGAAATTTTACACTCCTTCCCAACGAAATCAGGAAAAAGATCGGAGTGATTCAGGGTTCAGTTGGTAAAGAATCTGCCTGCAGTGTGGGAGACCCAGGTTCAATCCCTGGGTTGGGAAGATCCCCTGGAGAAGGGAATGGCAATCCACTCCAGTATTCTTACCTGGAGAATCCCATGGACAGAAGAGCCTGGTGGGCTACAGTCCATGGGGTCGCAAAGAGTGAGACACGACTGAGACTTTCACTTTCATTGGCAGCACTATTCAAAATTGTACTGAAAGTCTAGCTAATTCTAGACAGACAGAGGTAGAGAGAACTAGAAAGGAAGCTATAAACAAATTTATCATTATTTGCAAATGATATGCTTATCTGCATAGCAAAATACTACATAGATGCTCATGGGGTGAGTAAAGAAATGAGTGAACACAGTTCAGTTCCACTGAATCAGAGAGAAACAGAGGACTTTTAGATCCCTGGAAACTCAGAGCCATGGGAAGCCAGGTCCCCTTTTCATTAGATCACACAGTGAATGTGCGTGCGTGTGTGCTAAGTCACTTCAGTCGTGTTCGACTCTTTGTGACACTGTGGACTGTAGCCCGCCAGACTCCTCTGTCCGTGGGATTCTCCAGGCAAGAATCCTGAAGTGGGTTGCCAAGCCTTCCTCCAGGAGATCTTCCCAACTGAGGGTTCGAACCCGGGTCTCCTGCTTTGCAGGCAGATTCTTTACCGCTGAGCCACCAGAGAAGCCCAGATCATACAGATCTGCCCCTCAAAAGTCAGGAGAAAGACTTTCAATCACAGATATTTTGCATTAATTTTGGTTTTCAAATGTGGTATGGAAAGATCATTACCTTGGTTTCTGGGGTGTTGTGTTTTTGGGTTTTTTTTGGCTTGGTGTCCCCTTAAATCCTGGGAGTGTCTCACTGTCCTCACCCTGGTCCCCGCGGAGGCTGACGGGTCCTCGTACACTGACGCTGCCCTTCCCACCCCCGCCCAGTGGATATCAAGCCTCAGGGCTGAGAGGCGCGGATCTATTAAGGGATCCCCTGCGTGAGCACCTCCCACACATGTGTCACTGCCGTCCTTCAGTCAGTCAGACGCGGCAAGACAAGGCTGACAGCCTTCCTGTCTGAGTCTGAGGAGGTGGGAGGCGGAGTTGTGCCCTGAGCCAATTTCACACCCAACGCAAGGGGGGCTGGTTTCTTTCACCAGCTGGGGCAGGTGCTTCTGACTGCTCAGCTGAGCAGCCTTCTCAGAAGCACCAGCCCTCTCCGGGGGACCACAGCCCACAGGGCTACCATTCCACCACCTTCTGAAAAACAGCTACACTCACATGGACCCCCCAGAGTCCCCAACTCTCCTCCATCCTCTCCAATCTTAGCCCCGGAAACTGACATTCACGCAGTGCTCACTGATGCTAAGGAGGGAGGCAGTAGATCTCAGGCGATCAGCAACCTCCATTCAAATTTCAACTTGGCCACTGACCAGCTATGTGACCTTGGGACCCTGATGCTGAATTTTTTCTGAGCTCCCATTTTCTCCTCTGGGTAAAGGAGATTCGAACACCCTCATCCAGGGTTCACAAAAGGATCGCGTGGAGCTAATACCCATAAAGTGCTTGGCACGGTGCCGTCCACATGCTGGTTCTCTGTGAACGGTGGCTGTTGCCGTCAACAAACATCATCAACAGCATTAAATAAAGATACAAGCCATATGATGTGGGAGGGAAACAAAAGGGGCCATCGGGTTGCTGTAACAGGAGGGCTTTGTGGAGGAGGCAGTGCCGGAAATGGGTCCAGGAAAATGAGAGGACCTGGCAGGCAGGGGAGCAGAAAGAACATTCTGGCTGAAGGAACATGTGAGCCTGTAGGACCTAAGAGGCAGAGTGGAGTGGGGGGAGCACAGGACGGTGGAGGCACACTGTGGGTGGTTAGACAAGAGGCCGAGGGTCAAGTGAGGGTTTTACGATGCCATGCCAAGGAATGGCATGAACAGTGGGCAGCCAATGCCCTTCTGAAGGAGTATGGTGCCGTGAGATGACCTGGTGGCCACTTGGAGGACTGTCTGGATGGGAGCCTCTCTTACTTGCCATCCATACCTCTCTTCCTCCTTAGATGGTGGGCTCCTGCAAGGCAGGACTGGTCAGATCCTTCTCATGGTTCCCCACTGGCCAGCATGTGCTTCAATTCAGTGCCCAGTGAATGAATGGACGCGGGCTTTCAGAAGGCCTGAAGTACTGCTCCCTGATCTCTCACTCGCTGCAAGAATGATGTCAGAACTGTGTGTTAGGCATTCAGTCGTGTCTGACTCTTTACCACCCCATGGACGGTAGCCCGCCAGACTCCTCTGTCCATGAAATTCTCCAGGCAAGAATACTGGAGTGGGGTGCCATGCCCTTCTCCAGGGGATCTTCCCCACTCAGGGGTCGAACCCAGGTCTCCCGCATTGCAGGCAGATTCTTGACTGTCTGAGCTACCAGCGAAATCCCCCACAGGGCTGGATCCAAATCAAATGCAAGAAGGAAGTAAGCTCACTTGCTAAGGGGAGGAGGCATGGTCTGGTTCACTGGATTTCAGAACACTAATTGGCCTGACATTTCTTGAGGCAGGATTTTCAGCAGATGGAGAAGCTTCTTTCCTGCTGGCCAATGTGCTTCTGCTCTCTAAGGCCTCTCTCCTACACAACAGTGTAACGGAGCAGCTAGGCTAGACCAGGGGTGCCTAGATATTTGGTCAAACATTCTTCTGCATGTCTCCATGGGGGCATCTTGGGATGAAACAAACATTTAAATCAGCAGACTGAGTCAAGCATGTTGTCCTCCCTAGGGTGGGTGGGTCTCATCCAGTCAGTTGGGCCTGAATAGAATAGAAGGCTGACACTCCCCTCAGAAAGAGAGAATTCCTCCCAGCTAACTGACTGCAGACGGGATTTTTCCTGCCTTCAGACTCAAACTGAAACACTGGGTCTTTCCAGAAATTGAACTTTCAGATCCAGACTGAAACTAACCTATGAGGCTCTCTGGAGTCCCCAGCTTGCTTACTCACTTTGCAGACTGTGGGACTTGTCAACCTCCATCCTTAATCACATGAACCAATCCCTTATAATAATATTGGAAGTGTGTGCAAGTTCGTGTGTATACTGTATACATGTACCACTGAGTGTGTGTGTGTGTGTGTGTAAAATATACATACTGAATATGGGCTTCCCTGGTGGTTCAGATGGTGAAGAATCTACCTGCATTGCAGGAGACTTATGCTCAATCCCTGGGTGGGGAAGATTCCTTGGAAGAGGGTACAGCAACCCACGCCAGTATTCCTGCCTGGAGAATCCCATGGACAGAGGAGCTTAGCAGGCTACAGTCCATGGAGTCACAAAGAGTCAGACACACAACTTAGCGTGCATGCATATGCATGTGAGTGTGTACATTGTATATATGTGTGTATATATACTACTGGTTCAGTGTCACTGGAGAACCCTAATGAATATAGACACTCAGGCCGACGGCCACTGCCCCAGACTAGAAGGGCGCAGGATGACAGCATGGGGCACTTATGCCCTTGGACTGAGAGGACATCTCTTTCTCCTACTCTCCAGACCTACTCTCCCTGGTGTTGGTTTTTCCTTGCATTGTAGCAGTAAGATTTTAAAACATGGATTTGAACACTAAGGGGTGAAACAGTGTGACCCTCGTGGATATGAGGCTGTCCAGACCTCAGAAGATTAGAAGGAAGAAAATCACCCACAGGGTGCAACCAGTTTACTTGAAATCTGCATCAAGGTTTGGGTATCAAAACCTCGGCTACTTGGGGGTTTCCCTCGTGGTCCAGTGGTTAAGAATTTGCCTTGCCATCCAGGGGACAAGGGTTCGATACCTGGTCAGGGAACTAAGATCCCACATGCCACAGAGCAACTAAGCCCAAGGGCTGCGAATACTGAAGCCTATGCACCACGACTAAGACCCAACTCAGCCAAATGAATAAATGAAAGTGAAAGTGTTTAGTTGCTCAATCATTGTCCGACTCTTTGCAACCCCATGGACTGTAGCCCACCAGGCTCTTCTGTCCACAGAATTCTCCTGTCAAGAATACTGGAGTGGGTTGCCATTTCCTACTCCAGGGATCTTCCTGACCCAGGGATCAAACCCGAGTCTCCTAAATAAATATTTTTTAAAAAGGGGGGCAGTTAGTTTGCCTCTGCGGCAGAGGTATTTCCTAAATAACGCTGCAACATCTCTCACCTCCCATGTTACTCATGCAATGTGACTTCAATAGTCATCCTTCTGACAGGCAGGATCTATGCTTCCCACCCCCTGAAACTAATCAGGTTTAGGGACAGCTCCAACCACCAACCAGAGTTCAGTGCAAGTAACGCTGTGTGACTTCTGAGCCTGGGTCATGGGAAGGATAGTGCTTTTACCCCATTGGTGCTGTTTTGAGAAAGTTTGCTCTGGAGAAGTCAGCCATCACGCTGTCAGAAAGCTCAAACCAGCCCACAGGGTGAGACCATGTGGAGAGAAACTGAGGCCACCAGCTAACAGTCAGTAGCCACCATCTGACATATAAGTAAATGAGTCTTTGGAAGACCTTGGGAATCTTAGGGACAGGATGAAGTCCCTGGGTCCTCAGATCATTGTATTACCATCTTGTGGCGTTCCATCATGGGGAAGAAGAGAGGTGATAGGAGGAAGGAAAGAAGGAAGGGAGGGAAGGAGAGAGGGAGCAGGCAGGATTGCAGCCCAAAGTAGCTGCGGATAAAAGAGACTGCTCTTTGCCTTCCTAAAGGGCACTCACCCCTTTCTTGTGTGACAAATGAGTCTCTGCCTGCCCTAATGACGAGGTCAGCCTGGTCTGACTGCAGCACCAGGATTGGTGCTTTGTGTTCAGGAAGGTCTTTGTGCTCTAATGACCATCCTCCAGCGGCAAAGCCAAGCGGGCCTAAGAGTGCTGGCAGCCTGGTCCAGAGTGTTCAGCTGGAGCTCTGTGCACAGAGCAAGCATCACTCGCTAAGCCCAGAGTCCATTAGGGAAAGAAGAGGATTGTTGGAGCCCCAGGACACGATCAGGACAAGAGGATCACAATGGGTTGGAAGCCAAACCACCTACAGACGTGTGTCACGGGCAAGCGGCAGGCACAGGAGCCCTGGGTCCTAGAGGAGTGGGCTTGACGGACTGTAGGCAATGCCTCTGCCCGCCACCCCTCCAGCTGCCCCACTTTGAGTGGCTTACATGGCCATGCCCATGGAGAAGCACCTACCATGGGTAGGCAGCAAGGACCCATGTTACCCACATCATCCCTAGGTGTGACACAGGGTAGGGGTCTCAGGGGTGGGGTTCTAGTTCACACTCAATGAAGAGGAAAGTGACACAATCATGTTAGTTGGCCGAACCAAACCTTCCTGTCCCCTTTTCAGCCCTTTCCAGGGCCCCTCCCCCAGGAAGTATCTTACCCACCTGTGACTTGGCACCTGCCAGGGGACCGGCTGGCCAAGGTCATGCTTCACTGAAGCCTCCCAGCCTAGTCCCCGACTTAGACACTGGAGCCAACATTGGCCCATCTGACTATGCTCACAGCCAAGCAAATGAAAGCCTGGCCCTTGCAGCCCTGAATCGGACACCTTCCTGCTTGTCAAAGGCAGCCCAGAAGCCAGCCCATGGAGAGGGTCCAGGTTGCCTGATCACAATACCACATGGTAGATGTACCTCCAAGAGCCCCACCTCTCCTCAGATGAGTGGGACTCAGCTGGCCCAGGGGTGGTGGGGTGAACACTCACTCATCCCAGAGCTCTCCACTGAAGGAAGTTCATGGTTTCTGCTTCCAAGACCCTCAATGTTTTGTCATTCCTACCACGATCATTAACACTGAAAGATTTATTTAGACACCTCTTAATAGGAGTCCTCCCATTTATTCCTTTGGGCTTCTCTGGTGACTCAGCTGGTAAAGAATCCTCCTGCAATGTGGGAGACCTGGTTTTGATCCCTGCATTGGGATGATCCCCTGAAGAAGGGAATGGCTACCCACTCCAGTATTCTGGCCCAGAGAATTTATTCTTTTAGAATCCTGGCTCCCAGGATGTCCCAGCCCTGCACTCTGAATTTATGATGCAAGCAGAGCGTTAGCACAGCAGCTCCATTCCACACACCCCTGATCCTGGTGCTGGATGTATCAGGTACCCACCAGCACGCTGCTGACAGCCAGAGCTGGAAACTTTCAGGCCCCGGGACAGCTGTGTCACCCAGTGAAGTCTTCACCCCAGCCTCATGTCACATCTTGGAGTCAAAAAATGTGTGGGGCCAAGTCAGCTTGGCTCAGCTGGAACCACGGTTCTCAGAATTCCCTTTCCTGCGTACTTCCAAGTTCAGTGCAGTGCAGTGCTAAGTCACTTCAGTCTTGTCCAAGTCTTTGCAACCCTATGGACTATAGTCCACAAGGCTCCTCTGTCCATGGGATTCTGCAGGCAAGAATACTGGAGAGGGTTGCTGTGCCCTCCTTCAGGGGATCTTACCAACACAGGGATCTAACCTGTGTCTTCTGAGGCTCCTGCGTTGTAGGCAGATTCTTTCCTGCTGAGCCACCAGGGAAAGCCTGCTTCCAAGTTGAGGGTGGCATGAGATGCATGAGATTTGGGAGGCAGAAAGACTCCAGGCAGTCTTGCCGTCCACACACAACCGTCTCTCATTGGCTGATGTGGGGGAGCACCTGGCTTACCTCCTCCAGCTCCTCCTGGCTCTCTTCCTTCCATTTTTCTTTGTCTTGGGCCAGGTGTGTGTTCAGCTTGGCAATAAAGGATGCCAGCTTCTCCCCCACATCACCTGTGTCATCGAGACTGGAGGCCACAAGAAACAGACACAATCAACAGTGTGCTGGTATGTGTCAGACAACCAGCTCTCCGGGTGCAGTTCCAGGGTGAATCTTGGTTGACATTGTTTACGATAACAAGCAAGAGAAAAGTGAAACAATGAAGGTGGGTGAAGAATTTCACCTGCTCATCTGTGTTGTAAGCTACATCTTTGCTAGGTTGAAAAGTAGCTTTGAATACCAAAGGAGTATTTCCTTTACCCACAGTGTAACTGCTATAAATATTAGACATTTTTAAGTTTAATTTGTTTTATTCATGTTCTGTCCATCAACTAACTTCTTAGGTCTAGGCAACTTATAAAATAATTCGTCAAGGCTTGACTTGAGTATTTGCCAATTTCAATAACATAAATATCCCCACAGGGGCTAATTGCAAGCTGCCAACATTATACCACTGAACATGAAGTTGGGAAGAGGAGTCCGGTAGCATACCTCTATACAGTATTTCCACCACACAGATAAAGTCAATACAAATTATTCCAAGAGCATAGGTAATAGGACATAGCAGAATAATTAGGAAGCAATGAGCTTTATTTTTAATGCAATGTATTTAATTGTAAGTTCATATAATTTAATTTTTATAATGACTGTTTAACAACTGGATCACAGAATTCCTAAAAATTTAATAATCAGCTCTCACAAAACAATCTTACAAGCTCTGGCGCATCACTGGTTCCAGTTGTCTTCATGGTTTCCAACTTGTCTGTGATTTCCCCAAGTTCACCTCCAATTCTCCTTCCACCAGTTGGCTCTGCTGGTTGCAAGTGACTTCAGACCCAATGCAGACACAGAAGCAACAACCTTACACGGAGGTCTTAATTGGCTCCCACAATTGCATAAAGGCAACTTCGTATAATATATCTCTATTTCTGGAAAACTCAACATTTTTCAGCTTCTATGACTGAACCCTGACTGACATAGAAATAAGGGGAATTCGTGAAGCCAAAGAGGATACTGGCCACCCCTGATGTAAGCTCCAGGGATCTGTGACCATTTCTCAATATTGCAAGGGTGCACCCATCTTTGAAGCTGCTCCTGTGTCAGACATCCCCACACATCCGCAAGAAAGCACACACTCTCCCTACAGGCCTGGGATGGAAAGATGCAGAATCAGGGCTTGCACCATTATTCCCAACCTGGCAGAGCAGCCAGGGCAATAGGGACAGGGTGATCTAAGACAAGTCCTGAGAGGCTGTCTCGGCAGCAAAGCTGACTAGGCCTCAGGTGGTTGGGCCTCAGTGACCCTCTGGGGTGTCCCAAGATGCCAAGATGTATGGGGAACACAGCCAAGAGCCCTTATAGCAACTAATCAGGATGGAAGGGTTGTCCTTAGTTAGCACTTATTCATCCATTATTCATTCATTCACACATATCACTTTTGCTGCCAAGCAAGCCTTTGACTGGACTTTGGGGGCACAGTGATAAAAAATAGATGCTTTTCTTTTTTTTAATTTTATTTTATTTTTAATTGGAGGATAATTACTTTAAAAGTATAGTGATGGTTTCTGCCACACATCAACACAAATCTGACATAGGTATATATATATGTCCCCTTCCTCTTAAACTTCCCTCCCACCTCCCTCCCCACCCCACCCCTGTAGGTTGTCACAGAGCTCTGGCTTTGAGTTCTTTGCATCAAACAGCAAATTCCCACTGGCTATCTATCCAATATATGCTTTTCTCAAATACATTGTGGTACCCTGGAAGGTACTCTGGAACAGAAAAACAGCATTAGTAGCAAAACTGGTAAAAATCCACATAAAGTCTCTAGTTCAATTAATGGGGCTTCCCAGGTGGTTCAGTGGTATCGAATCAGTCTGCCAGTGCAGGAAATGTGGATTTGCTCTTTGGGTCGTGAAGATCCCCTAGAGGAGTGCACGGCAACCCATCCCAATATTCTTGCCTGGGAAATTCCATGGACAGAGGAGCCTGGCGGGATACAGTGCATGGGGTTGCGAAGAGTCAGGTATGCCTGAGTGAGCACAAGCACAGGTTCAGTTATTAGCACTGTATCGATCCCAATGTCCTCTTTTGGACGGAAGTACCGAGTTACATAACATGCTAGCATCAGAGGAAGTGGGTGAAGAGGATACAGGGACTGCCTGTACTATCTTTACAATTTTTGTGTAAACTCAGAATTACTCCAAAATAGGTTTTATTTTAAAATGTGAGAAAAAAAAAAATAGACACCCCTCCCCTTTACCCACCCACCAAGGCCAGGAGCAATCAGATGGAAAACAGGCCAGAGCAAGACAAGGCCTCACTTCTAGGAAGGGGGCGGATGACTGAGTTATTCACTAGAGCCTGGAGAAGAGACCAAGCCCAAAACTTGAACAAAGACTCAGGCACTGGGCTCAGGAGCTAATCAGAGCAGGAAAATGGAGACTCGAAGGGTTAGGGGTTCTTCTTGGCTTTTTGTAAGTGCAATGGGATACCTGATCAGGCAGAATTGAAACATTTCTAGGAAGTGAAATTTAAACGTTGCAGTTACTTCTCCATGTAGGCGAATTGTTCTGAGAAAACTCCTCTGGCCCCTGTATAAAATATAAAACCCATTGCCTTTCAAGGGAGGGCTGCAACTGGACAGATTTCTGGCTAACATATTGACTGTTCCTGCCAACACTCCTTGGCAAGCAGAAGGTGTCTTGGAGATTGGCTCCTGGGGTAGGTTCTCAGCAAATATGCCAACATTGCCCTCTTCCACTGTGAAGTTCAAGCCTATTGGAATCTCTGATGATCCTGACTAAGATCAATCAGCAAGAAATGACACTGCGAGGCTGAAAGCCACCCTAAGGGGATGGGACAGCCTAGAGGGGTGACCCAAGCTAGTGTGATAGAGTGCCGGTCTTGTCACTGTGTTTGACTGAGGCTAACAGAACCCCCACTGCCAGCCCACCATGTGATAAGGATGTGGTTAAGAACACGAGGGTGAACCAAAGAAATGTTGGCTCAGGAGCCCCACTGTGGAGTGCCTTGAATCCAGAGTAGCACAAAGGAAAGAGGATCTTTCCTGAGAATGACTTGATCAGTGCAGGGATCTGAACCAGCAAGTGGAACAGTACGAGCAAGAACAGAACATTGCCTTGTGATGGATCCGTTTCCAACAACTGTTTTGTGTTGCAACAGCAACAATGGCAGCTGATACCAGCCTGTCTGTTGGTAGACTGGTTGTGGTTCCTAGTTCTATCAGCACAAGCATCCAGAAGCCAGACTGACCATTTCGGACGGAGTGTACTCTGAGATTTCTTTTATAATCGCAAAACCCTGAAAGATTTGCTAAGACTTTTTAAATATGGCAAGCAGTGGGCTAAAACTCATTTTTAGTTAAAAGTATGAAATGTGACCAAATTCACACCCACACTTAGGAAGCTGAGCATCTCAGTTGTAGAAACTCATTTCAACTCACTTCAGAGTTTTGAACCCAAGACTTTAAAAGCATACTTGATGTCTTCAAAATAGAAACAAGCACCATCAGTTGATGCCTGTGGCTCAGAGGTGGAAGATGAGGTTGCAGGTCGAAGAAGGTAGGAGAAGGGCTCCAGCTGTTGGTAGAATCCTCAGGCTGGGTCCTTGTTGCCATGGAGAGATGCCTCCTGGACTTCCAGAAGCATCTTTTTCAGGCACAACTCTGCTCTCTCTGGATAAACAAGGCAGCAGACACCTGGTCTCCTTAACCACTGCTGCCCAAAAGTGTCGGCCAAAGTCACAGATTCTGAAGGTAATTGGTCTAAAAGAGTTTAGAGCAGATGGTGGGCTCCCTGAGGCAAGGAACTCCAAACCCTCTTCCTCCGTGTGCCCTCTGGTGTGTCCAAGGTCAGCCTCTCGGACATCCCAGGATGGATCTGCCAACTCAAGCCCTGCCATCTGCCTGGGTCTCAGTTAATCCATTAGGACCACAGGGCTACAGGGACATCATCCACAGCTTATCCTCCAAGATAGGGTCAGGGGAAGGACACAAGGAAAGAGACAAGAACTTTGGAGTCAAACAGACCTGAATCCCCTGAATCTAACTCTCTTCTCTCTCTTTCACACTAGCTCAGTGTAACTTCGGGCAGGACACATAGCTCCTCAGTGGGCCCCAGTGTGCTCATCCTTTAGATGGGACAATATTAGTAACTACCTCATTAGAATTTTAATGATTGCATATGAAAATGCATGTGCTTAGTAGAGTCTGGCCTTAGAAGGCACTCAAAAACTGAGAGCTATTGGAATGTGCTCAACACTTCATTTTCAATTTCTCTAACCCCATTTTCTGCTTGATCCTCACAGTGATTCTATGAGGAAGATGAAGTATACATTTATTTTATTTTATTTATTTTTGGCTGTGCTGGGTTAGCATTACTGCATGGGCTTTCTCTAGTTGTGGCAAGCAGGGCCCACTCTCTAGTAGTGGTGCATGGGCTTCTCATTGCAGTGGCTTCTCTTGTTGCTCTAGAGCACTCAGGTTTCAGTAGTTGCAACACATGGGCTCAGTAGATGCAGCTCCCAGGCTCTAGAGCACAGGCTTAATAGTTTTCGTGCATGGGCTTAGTTGCTCCACAGCATGTGGGATCTTCCCGGACCAGGGATCGAACCCGTGTCTCCTGCATTGGCAGGTGGATTATTTACCACTGAGCCACCAGGGAAGCCCTCCTGAAGTATACATTTTTGTTCCCAGTTTCGGATGGGGAAACTGATCAATCCTGCGCCTGAGATCACACAGAGTTAGTGACAGGGCCAGGACTGAAATCTACCCATGGCTGCTTTAAGTTATGTCTTCTCATTTTCCCTTCCTTCTCCCCCCAAGCCCTGAGCCTTCCCTCCACCCATCACCTTCTAAAAGGGATCAAGAGAGATGAAATCCCAAGGCTCTCATCACTGAATTCAGTTTACGTGACGTTAAAGAAAGCAGCTTTGAGGGATAAAGTGGCACAGCTTTTTGCCACCATTTTCCTTGAGAAGGGTTTCCATGGAGAAAACTCCCGTGTTTCTGGAAGGCCAGCCCCCAGCTCCCTCACTGGGGAGGGGCCATGCACCACTAGAGCAAGAGAAATAAATCTGCTTCACTCCAGTCCACAGACCAGGAAGGACCTGCTGCTCCAGCCCCCCCATGGAGGCTGTATGAGCATGTACTAGACAGGATTAAGTGTGTTTGTGGGAAGCAGGCAGAAAGGCAGCTGCCCTCCTGATCAAATGGGGGTCTTGTGTGTGCTTGAGGGAAGCCAGTGCCACTAAGGGAAGTTCTTCTACCTGCACCAGAAGCTGGAGAGTGCCTGCTGAGTGACTGCTCAAGGAAAAGTGACTGTTATCCATCTCTGTTCCCCAGTGAGGAATGGAGGCCTGGACCTACTGTTCTCATCAGTACCATGGAGAGCTGCCTACTCAAGGGCCTAAAGAAGGGTCAGACAGCACCACCGATTCAAGGGATGTGAATATGAGCAAACTCAGGAGATAGTGAAGGACAGGGAACCTGGCATGCTGTAGTCTATGAGTCACAAAGAACTGGACACAACTTAGTGACTCAACAGCAGCAACGATAGAGGGCAGCTGAGCTCTCAGGCTGGCAGAAGGAAGGACAGAGACAGAGAGAAAGGGTTATAGGAATTAAAAACCCAGAGCAGAGTGAAAGACAAGGAAACAGAGAGAGAGTTAAAGAAGAAACAAAAGACAGTGAGGGGCAGAGAAGACAAACAAGCAGAGATAGAGTACAAGTCATAAAGATAGACTAAGAGATGTGCACAGAGAGAGAGAGACAGAGGTAGAGACTGAGAGAGACAGAGATTAAGACTGGGAGAAAAAAAGACAAAGAAGATGGAGATGGAGGTGAGGCTGGAGGTGAGGCTGGAGGTGGGGATGTGGGTGGGGTGGGGGTGCATGTGGGGATGGGAGTGGAGGGTTAGAGATGGGGATAGCGATGTGAGAGGGAGGTCACACTGAGTAAGGACTTGGATAGAATTTTAAATCTTAGGTTTAAGTCCCAGTTCTTAATAAAACATCACAAGTAAGAGGTAGCATATACTGAGCACTTAACCTATGCGCCAGGTTAAGCACATATACTAAGGTCAGCACTTCCAGGCATGACAGGCTTTGACCTTCACAACAACACTACAAAGTGAGTATTGAAATTGTCCTAACTTTTCAGATGAGGAAACAAACCACTCCAACTAGGATTCTGCATTCACGGACACCCTCATGTCAATACTCTGTAATAGAGCTAGGATCTTTTCTCATGAAAGCCACGCATAGTTTTTGATTCTGTGTGTGTTTATGCTCAGTCGTGTCTTACTCTTTGTGACCCTGTGGGCTGTAGCCCACCAGGATCCTCTGTCCATGAAATTTTCCATGCAAGAATACTAGAGTGGGTTGCCATTTCCTCCTCCAGGAGATTTTCTCGATCTGGGGATCCAACCTGAGTCTGTTGCATTTCCTTCATTGGCAGGTGGATTTTACACCATTGTGCCACCTGGGAATCCTGGCTTTTTACTACTTCCTTTGAAAATGCTTTCTACATCCTTAAGTATATCTATGAAGCAGCCAGCTTACAGACAACTCAGACTCATCTTTCCCTACTGCATTTAGCTGAACAAATCTTGAAATACCAAGATTGTTCTGGCCTCAGGACCTTTTCACTTGCTATTCTTCCTACCTAGAACTCTGCCCCCCTTATGAAGGAGGTTTCATTAATAAGACTTCTTCATTGCATTCAAATTATTTGAGTATCACTACTCAAAGTTCCAGCGTCACTACTTCACTCTTTGAGTGTCTGCACACAATCATTCTATACCCACTCACCAGGATAATCTTATTTGTTTAGTGTTTTCTGTCTTTCCCATTGGAATATAACCACATCAGGTGAGGGATTCTATTCACACTTGAGTTTCTAGCTCCTAGAGGAAGGCAATTAATATTGTTAATTAATATTGTTGAGTGTGGTTTTTTGTTTTTTGCTTTTTCTGGCCATGACAATTGGCTTGTGGGATCTCAGTTTTCCAACCAGGCATTGAACCCGAGCCTCTGCAGTAAAAGCACCAAATACTAACCACTAGGCCACCAGGGAACTCCCAGTATTGTTTTAATGAAAGTTATAAACGAACTGTTCTTCCTGGAACCAAAGACTATGGATCAGATGATGCCTAGGAGTTAAGAGCTTTAAGCAAGAAACTAAGCAAACAGTTCTCCTGATTTCCTCTGAGACCCAGGCTGGAAGCCACACAGGGGCTAAAAGTGATCTTCTATAGATCTGATAATATTTTTTTTTTTAGGATATGAACCCCAGAAGGATCACGAGAAGTAACATGATGGAGACATCACAACATCCCCATCAAGCAGCCATCTCTAGTGGATGATGTGGTTAATTCACTACATTCTCGTAGTGGACACCATGGTACACTCCCCAGATTCCCACAGCAGGCCAAGGCAAATACTCGTTTCCCTAGTTTTCTGGGAATGTTGGCGGTTGATGACGCTCAGATGAATTATCCTCCTGGAAGTCCCCTCAGCAGAAGAGAGCAGTGCTATACAAGGTCACCCCTTCCTCCCCAGGGGTTGTTATTGCTTGTTGTCATTTAGCCGACAAGTTGTGTCTGACTCTTTGTGACCCCACACACTGTAGCATGCCAGGCTCCTCTGTCCATGGGATCTCCCAGACAAAAATACTGGAGTGGGTTGCCATTTCCTTCTCCAGGGGATCTTCCCAATCCAGGGATCGAACCCATGTCTCCTGCATACGGAGGCGGATTCTTTACCACTGAGCCAGCAGGGAAGCCCCACCTCCCCTGTATCTAACGACTGGTCAGTGTCAAGTTCCCAAGGGCCAGTGCCTTTGCCTCAATCCAAGACAGTGCTAAGGATCACCCTTGCTCCAAGGCTTCCTATGGGATCAGCCAAAGGGCTCATCACAGCTCATCACAGCTCAACTCTTCTCTTCTCAGTTACCATTCCTTTGCCCTCTACCAAGATATAGATGACAAAGATACTCCCTTATAAATTTTCAACATTAATAAATACATCTCAGAGTCATGTTCCAGGGAATCTGACCCAAGGCACCATAACTGCTCATACATCTTAAGCGATCTCTGGACAAAAACAAGGAGATTAGTTAATCCTCAGATTAATTATAATATAGTCCCCTTTGGTATCTTCCCATCCCTAGGTATGGGAAGATACCCATCCTTCTCCCAGGGCCATTCAAAACAAGTCAAATCCCTCTCCTCCCAACCGGCCTCTCAGATATGTGAAACTGGACCTCATTACCACTTACCTAGATGGGAGCAATCCTTTCACAAGGTGCACATATATCAAATCATCACAATGTACATTTTAAATATCTTATGATTTTATTTGTCAGCTGCATCTCAATAAAACTGATAAAATGAAAGTAATTGGCCATGATTTTCTGAAACCCTCCAGTTATCCTCTCCAGACTCACCGACCCCTCTTCCCTCAACCGTTCTGACACTGAGCACCCACGTCTTCCTGCCTGCTCTTACAAATTCCCCTTACCCTCATGGAAGCACGTCAACTACAGAAAAGAGAAACTCTGCCCCATGTCATTGGAGCACCCTTTCCCGCCGACCACAGCCACACAGCAGGGCCACCTTGATGCTAGAGGCCAAATCACCCTTGAGCTTAGATACATACAGAGTTTTCCACCAGACACTTTTCTCTTTTGTTGCAAACTAAAAATTTTGGCCAAAAAGAATATGGCTTTTATGTCACCCCACAGGGGTAGTAGCCAAGAATCTCGCCAGTAGCAAAGATGATCTTCTTTTCTATCTCTGACTTTGGTTGAGTCGAAAATCTAATGGATATTGCACTGTTGGGGGGATAAGAGCACATTGTAAAGCAGGCTATTGTCTTTAAGAGGGGGAGAAAAATCTCATATTAACAGGCAAAACACATGTTACTATGACTACAGTTTTTAAAAGATTCTGAGCAAGCCAAATGCCTTCTATTATTCATAAAGAAAAGATAATGTTTTGTCATCAACTCATGATGTGCCCTGCGTCAAGACGCAGTGACTTTTATCTGGATGTGTGGAAGGGAGCAGCAGCTCGATGTATTTTGTCAGCATCATTAGCTGCTCTGGAGAGAATATTGAAACACTGGTGATGATGGAGCATCTATAATGCTGCAGACAAGTTCTTCTGACGTGCTAATTTTCTCCATGTTGTGCCATCTAACTTGGGGATCCAGGCTGTACATCAGTACCGCGGCAATGCAGTGATCAGTTCTAAGTGTCCTGCTTCCGCTAAGACAACAGGCTTGGAGAGGCCCCCCTCTCTGAGTAGATTTGTACTGAAACCTGAAGGGCTTTGGACTATCTCAGGCTCCAAGATGCCAGGCAGGAGTGAAGGGAGGGTATGGAGGGGAAGGAAGGGGAGCTTTCAGAGTGTAGAAAGTTGCTTCAGAGGAGTGTAGCCTACAGAAGGAAATGAGAGGAGTGATATGATCAGAAAGGAGGCAGGGGCATTTCCCTAGTGGCCCAGTGGTGAAGAATCTGATTTCCAATGCAGGGCAATTGGGTTCGATCCCTGATCAGGGAACTAAGATTCCACATGCTGCAACTCAGCCTAGGAACCACAAATAGAGAGTCCATGTGCCTCAACAAAAGATCCCACATAATGCAAGGAAGATCCCATGTACTGCAACTAAGACCCAACATGGCCAAATAGATAGATACATAAATAAGTAAATCTTTTAAATAATATAATCTGCTACATTTGTCTCTTTGAAAAGATCAATGCAACAGACTAGATTTACCTGGCTCATTCTTCTCACACCAAGAAAGTTGGATCTCTAAGTCTATGATTAGAGAAGAAGTCTGAGCTGGAAGTATAAAATTTGGAAGTCCTCAGCAAGTCAGTGATGTTTTAGGACACAAGAAAGGATGAGATCACCAAGGGCACAAGAATAGCTAGGAGAGGGAAGAGATACCAAGACTGAGCCCTGGGGTACTCCCGCATATCAGAGTCTGGGAGATAGAGAGGAGCCAGTTAAGGAAACTAAAAAAGGGCAGTTGGTGAAATGGGGTGAAACCTAAGAAAGCATGCATCCTGAAACCCAGGGGAAAAAGGGCTTCAAGTGAAAGTGTCAGTCACTCAGTCATGTCCAATTCTGCAACCCTATGGACTGTAGCCCGCCAGGCTCCTCTGTCCCTGGGATATCCCAGGCAAGAATACTGGAGTGGGTTGCCATTTCCTTCTCCAGAGAATCTTCCTGACCCAAGGATCAAATCTGGGTCTTCCACATTGCAGGCAGAATCTTTACTATCTAAGACCCCAGGGAAGCCCTAGAGGGCTTCAAGGAAGGAATGAAATCAACCAGTGGTTCTTGCAGCCAATAGGGAGACATGGAGTATTTGCATCCAGCCAAGAGACACCAGGTCTGAGCTGTGTTTTAGAAGGAAACACGGATGTGACGTGTAGACCAATTTGGAGATAAGGAAAAGATGGACGCAAATCAAACCTTTCAATTGTAAACGAAATCAATCCTGAATATTGATTGGAAGGACTGACACTGAAGCTAAAGCCACAATACTTTGGCCAACTGATGCTAAGAGCCAACTCTTTGGAAAAGACCCTGATACTGGGAAAGATTGAAGGCAGAAGGAGAAGGGAGTGGCAGAAGATGAGATGGTTCGATAACATCACCAACTCAATAGATATGAATCTGAGCAAACCCCAGGAGATAGTGGAGAACAGAGGAGCACGGCATGCTGCAGTCCATGAGGTTGCAAAGAAACAGACATGACGTACTAACTGAACAACAACAACTAGAGAGGATGCTGGAAGAACAAAGTTCAGCTTAATAAAAACAGTTTTTTTAAAGGACCATTACAACTTCTTTACTGTCTCTCAGTTCAGTTTAGTTCAGTCGCTCAGTTGTGTCCGACTCTGCGACCCCATGGACTGCAGCACACCAGGCCTCCCTATCCATCACCAACTCCCAGAGCTTGCTCAAACTCATGTCCATCAAGTCAGTGATGCCAGTCAGTCATCTCATCCTCTGTCATCCTCTTCTCCTCCTGCCTTCAATCTTTCCCAACATCAGGGTCTTTTCCAATGAGTCAGTTCTTCACATCAGGTGGCCAAAGTATTGTCGCTTCAGCTTCAGCGTCAGTCCTTCCAATGAACATTCAGGACTGATTTACTTTAGGATTGACTGGTATGATCTCGTTGCAGTCCAAGGGATGCTCAAGAGTCTTCTCCAACACCAGAATTCAAAAGCATCAATTCTCCAGTTCTCAACTTTCTTACTGCCTCTCAGTTCAATTCAGTTCAGTCACTCAGTTACTGCCTCTATTTGGCCCCAATTTATTCTTTATAAGGATTCTCGGCACTGCTCCCTACATTTGTCAAAAGTCTTTTAAAAAATAATGAATGTTGGGGACTGCCCTGGCAGTCCAGTGTTTAATATTTCTTCTTCCAATGCAGGGGATGCTGGTCACTGGTCAGGAGCTAAGATCCCACATGCCTGGTGACCAAAAAACCAGGACATAAAACAGAAATAATATTGTAACAAACGCAATAAAGACTTTAAAAAATAATAACAATTTTTTTTATTTGTTATAAAATAAAGCCTGTGAGCAGACTTCTGTGCCGGGTCCCCTGAAGGAAGGGTTAAATGTTCCCAAGCTTGTTAGGGATGTTTTCTTGGCTTCTCCAGCCCTGCTTTTACACAGCGCCCACTGCAAAGACTCTGCTCCATCTTTGCTACCTTCTTTCACCTCTTGTAACTGGTTTGGTTCTCACCATGTTTGCTCTGTGACCTGTAAGGAAAACAGTGTCCTGGACAAACAGGCCAGGGATTTCACTGCTGTATGTCCCCTGGAAGTGCAGTTTTAAGGCATCATTAAAGTACCAGCCAGCAGGACATCTATGTTGAGGCGTATCACACAGTCCGCTGACTGTGTTGGCTGATGTCTGAGCCTTCATCTGGGAGCTTGCATTGCGATGCACTGAAGGTTGTATCCCATCAAAATTCATTTGTTGGACTCCGCTGAGCGGTTCAGTGGTAAAGAATCTGCCTGCCCATGCAGGAGACAGGGGTTCGATCCCTGATCCGGGAGGATCCCACATGCCACAGAGCAACTAAGCCCGTATGCCACAACCACTGAGCCCACATGCCCTAGAGCCGGTGCTCTGCAACAGGAGAAGCAGTGAGAAGCCCCCTCATGGCATCTAGAGAGTAGCCCCCGGCCTCCACAACTAGATCAACAAAGACCCAGCACAGCCATAAATAAATAAGCAAATAAATTAAAAATATATATATATTTATTTATTAATATCCTACCCCCCTCCAATGTCATGGTGTTAGGAAGTGAGCCCTTCAGGAAGTGATTGGGTGGAAGCCTTGAGACTGGAACTCACGCCCATATAAAAGGGGACTATCTCATTTAATTCTTCCAATAGCCCTAAGATTAGGGAGCTTCCACTGTTATATTATCTTTTTGGAGGTTAAGAAACTGAAATGCAGAGAAGCTAAATAACTTGCCCCAAATTACATGACTGTGTGTAGTGGTTCCAGAACATAGAATGGAGGCAGCCCAATTTCCAGGCCTTGTTCCTAACCAGCCTTTAAAAAATAATAACAAATTATTTTTTATTTGTTATAAAATAAAGCCTGTGGGCACTCTTCTGTGCCAGGTTCCCTGAAGGAAGGGATAAATGTTCCCAAGCTTGTTAGGTGTGTTTTCTTGGCTTCTCCAGCCCTACTTTTACATGGCACCCACTGCAAGGACCCTGCTCCCTCTTTGCTGCCTTCTTTTACTGGGCTCAACCAGACCAAGAGGACATCCTCACACCAGTGCCATGTGGCACCACAATGGAGCCTGATGCAAAATCTACTCTCTTCCACAAAACTAGATTTTGAAAATGTTACCGATGCATTTGCTTCTGTTAAAGCCGGAAGAGTGGAACTATAATAAGTTCTGGATTGAGTAAAAATAAAATGTTTAAACTTAAAACAATGTTGTCAGTGTTAATACACCTACTTCTCTATTTTTTCAATATTTAAATGAACCCTTTACAAGAACACATAAAAACACACACATCAGAATGCACATTTTCCCGTTGCCTTGGCTCCAGGATGGCTCAGCACCACACTGTCAGAGCTTGTCTCCGTGGAAAATTCTGAAATTTTGTTCACCATGGATTTTTTTTTTTTTTTGGTCTTAATTTTGATTTTTTAAATGTTCTTTGTTTTGGTTCCTGAGTTTGGAGGCACCCCTTAAATTTTTCACCATGGCAAGTGCCTCACTCGCCTCTCCCTGGCACCAGCCCCAGGGGGCCTGGGCAAAAAGCTAGGCAAGCCCTCCACACGGCTGGGGTTGTGGGTGGACGTGGGCGAGTCAGAAGAAGGGCTTTTGGAAAAATTCTGAAAGTCTTCCTATGCTGTAGCTAAGAGTTTAGATTTATCCTGTGGGTGACAGGGAGCCACTGAAGTATTTTAATGAAGAAAGGAACAGGGACAGATTTGTGTCTTAGAAAGATCACCCTGGGGATGGGCGGCCCAGTGGTTAAGAAGCCTCCTACCAATGCAGGGAACACGGGTTCGATGCCCGGTCTGGGAACTAAGAGCCTACATGCCAAGGGGCAACTAAGCCTGCATGCTGCAACTGAGTCCTCGAACTCTAGCGCCCATGCTCCGCAACAAGAGAAGCCACCGCGATGAGAAGCCCGTGCACTACAACTAGAAACTAGCCCTCACTTGCTGCAAGTAGAGAAGGGCTGTGTGCAGCAATGAAGAGCCTGTACGCTGTGATAAAGACTCAGCCCAGCCCAAAAGAAAAAATTAATTAATTAATTAAAAAAGAAAAAGGAAGATCACCCTGGCTGCTGACCTGGAGGCAAGGAGAGCTTCAAGCAGGCTGATGTGCTGATCAGGTAAGAAGGGCCAGGGGCTGTGTACTCAAGGGCTGGAGCCATGGGGTGGGTGCCATGACCAGGGTTCCCAGCACTAAGCAGCAGGAGGCTGAGTTGAAGCCAACCAGGGTACCCACCCAGAGTCTGGGAGGCGGCACCATGACTGGCATCAATGGCAGCTGGGTGTCAACCAAGGCAGGGGGCATGAAGGCAGACAAGTTAACCTGCACTGAAAAAAATCAAATGCCTGGGACTTCATTGGTGATCCAGTGATTAAGAATCCACCTTCCAGGACTTCCCTGGTGGTCAACTGGTTGGGACTCTGAACTCCCAATGCAGGGGGCCCAGGTTCGATCCCTGGTCAGGGAACTAGATCCCACATACCACAGCTAAAAGTTTGAATGTGTCAATTTAAGAACCCACATGGGGCAACTAAGAACTGGCTCAGCCAAATAAAATAAATAAAATTTAAAAAAAAAAAAAAAAAAGAATCCACCTTCCAACACAGGGGACATGGATTTGATTGCTGGGTCCAAGAACTAAGATCCTATATGCCTCAGAGCAACTAAGTCCGTGTGCCTCAACTACTGAGCCTTCGAACCACAACTAGAGAGTCCAAGAGCCACAATGAAAGGTCCCACCTCCTGCAATTAAGACCTGACACAGCCGAATTAATAAATGAATATTTAAAATAAATAAATGCCCGCACTGCGAAGCTGTGAAACCATCTTCCTTATGCCCTGTCACCCAGAGTGGAGTTCAGCGGCCCTGACAGGTACTGAGGCAGAGCAGGGCTCTATGTCCTTGCCACCATGACCTCAGCCTGCCTCTTGTCTGTGGAAAAACTTTACCCAAAGAATCAGCTTAATCAGAGAAGTGAGAAAATGCAGAAGCAAAGGAAAAGAGTTCAACAAGACTAAATAATAATAGTTGAGTCACTAAGCATAGCCAAGGACCTACAGTTCCTCTCCAAGGGCTATAGATAATATTCTGAGCCATACCCGGAGAGCTGTCTTATAGATGCACCAGGTGTAGTTAACTACATGATAACCGGGCTGTAGCCATGACTTAAGCTGCCACAATTCCAAGAGCTGGCTCGAGGAAATGGGAAAAAATCGACCCCGGAACTGAAAGTTAACTGTACTTAAAAGCAATCAAGATGACACTGATCAGACCACTGTATGACCAATTTCAAGACGACTATCAGCGTTGACTGTGCTGTTTCTGTTGGTAGCCCTTTCCCTCAGCCTACAAAAGCTCTAGCCCACTGGGAAGGGAAGTCAGCCGTTGGACAAGAGTCTGCCCTCCCTCCAAAGTGGCCAGACTCCAAAATACAGCAAACCTTGCTTTCCACCAACTTTGCCCCTTTATTGGCTTTAGAGCAACAAGCAGCCAGAGTCCCACTTTTGGTAACAAGTCTAGCACCTAAAATCAAACACATAGTCTTCTCAATAGTACGGGAACCCCAATAGGGGCAGATGAGGAACCAGAGGGCATCAGAGACAAGCAAACAGCAGACCCTTCACTTTTAATTTCCCATCACTGGTATCCAATGGCACACATTTCATCCAAAGGACGCAGAGGGACCTGAGGCTCCCCCTGCCTAACTCCTGTGAAAGTCCACAAAACCACACTGAAATTCTAATAAAAAAATAATGTCACCAAAGGCAGCACCCAAGGCATCAGCTCAGTTGCTCCAAATGCTTTTCTTTGTTTTCCTCTTGGCATAATTGTATACTTACCATCCTCCTCACCTGTCCCCAAAGACAGAGACTCAGCTAAGATTTACCTTCAAATTCTGATCCAGGGAACTCCAGCCCAGATCATAGGATGATGGCAGTGACCCACCCTGAAAAATCCCTGAAGATAGTCTTAAAGAGGAGAGATACATCACAGAAAGCCTTGAGAACAAATGTGAAAGTGAAAGTCACCCAGTTGTGTCTGATTCTCTGTGACCCCACAGACTGTAGCCTGCCAGGCTCCTCTGTCCATGGGACTCTACAGGTAAGAATACTGGAGTGGGTAACTGTTCCCTTCTCCAGGGGATCTTCCCAACCCAGGGAGCAAACCCAGGTCTCCTACATTGCAGGTGGATCCTTTGAGATCTGAGCCACCAGGGAAGCTCTGAGAACAAATATACATAGTATCTTACTCATTACAGGCAAAAACTGGGAGTGACACAAATGTCCAATAAGAGAACAGATAGAGGAAACTGGGTCATTTGTAGAGATGTGGATGGATCTAGAGTCTGTCATCTAGAGTGAAGTCGGAAAGAGAAAAACAAATATCATATTTTAACGCATGTACGTGGAATCTAGAAAAATGGTGCAGATGAACCTATTTGCAGAGCAGGAGTAGAGACACAGAGAGAACGGACATGTGGACGCTGCAGGGGAAGGGAAGGGTGGGACAAACTGGGAGAGTAGCACTGACATATATACACTGCAATGTGTAAAACTGATAGCTAGTGAGAAGCTTCTATATAACTCAAGGAGCTCAGCCCTATGCTCTGTGACGACCTAGAGGGGTGGGATGTTGGTGGGGGTCCAAGAGGAAGCAGATGGATATAAGGATACATATAGCTATTTTACTTCAATGTACAGCAACATTGTAAAGCAATTATATTATCTGTGGTGAAACAGACCACCAGCCCAGGTGGGATGCATGAGTCAAGTGCTCGGGCCTGATGGGCTGGGAAGACCCAGAGGAATTGGGTGGAGAGGGAGTTGGGATGGGGGACCGGGATGGGGAATACGTGTAACTCTATGGCTGATTCATATCAATGTATGACAAAACCCACTGAAAAATTTTAAAAAATAAATTTAAAAAAATTATATTCAATATTTTTAAAAAGGAACTGTGATCTGTGTATATAGTAGAACATGGCTCAGCATCAAAGTGGTGAAAACTACTAATACAAGAAGGAACAACAAGAAGGAATCTCAAAAATATTGTGCTGCAAAAGACTCCATATTGTAGGATCCGATTTATGAGTTCAAGGTCAGGCAATACTAATCTATGGTGATAGATTTCAGAGCAGTGGTAACCTGGGAGAGAGGAAAGGGGATGAGACAGGATATTGAATGCAAAGGGGCATGAGGGAAATTTCTGGAGTAATGGAAATATTCCAAGTATTGATTTAAGTGGTGGTCACAGTAGTATATACATATTAAAAATTCATTAAGCTGGATAGTTAAGATTTGTGCATTTTACCATACATAAATTATACCTCAATTTAAAAATACATAAAAATAAATAATTTGAAAAAGAAATGATTGATGTGTGTTTGTGTGAGTATAAATCCATGTAACAATGTTAAAATGCAAGTTTCAGCTGAAACTTAATGCTATTGATCAACACTGCCCAAAGGAATTTTCTTCAGGGGTAGGAATGATCTATATCTGCACTGTCCAATAGGGTAGTTACTTACCACATGTGGCTACTGGGTCCTGGAAATGTGGCAAGTGCAGCTGAGGAGCTGAATTTTTTCTGGTATCGGGGCATGTGGGATCTTAGTTTTATATATACAGTTAACTAGCATGGCACAAAAACCAGTATTCAGAAAAAACTCTGAACCTTAAGCCCATCCAGGTCAACAGGTGATAAGAGACAGCCCTGCCCATGCTCACGAACAGCCTGGGTGAAGAGCAGTGGGCTCTGCTGGGCTACACAACCTGGCTGCTTGGCACCTTGTCAGTTGCTTTACACTGAAGACCCATACTGGAGGTTGTTGTTCAGTCGCTAAGTTGGGTCCGACTCTTTGCAACCCCGTGGACTGCAGCACGCCAGACTCCCCTGTCCTCCATTATCTCTCAGAGTTTGCTCATATTCATGTCCAATGAGTCAGTGATGCTATCTAGCCATCTCTTCCTCTGCTGCCCCCTTCTCCTTTTTGCCTTTAATCTTTCCCAGTCTCAGGGTCTTTTCCAATGAGCTGGCTCTTAGTATCAGCTGGCCAAACTGTTGGAATTTCAGCTTCAGTATCAGTCCTTCCAATGAATAGTCAGGGTTGATTTCCTGTAGGATTGACCAGTTTGATCTCCTTGCTGATCAAGGGACTCTCAAGAGTCTTCTCCAGCATCGCAATTCAAAAGCATCAGTTCTTCAGTGTTCAGCCTTCTTTATGGTCCAGCTCTCACATCTGTGTTGGAGGAGTTTCTGGACAGTCCCCTTGAGTCCTCGGCACCCCTGCACCTGCCACTCTGTAACAACGCTTCTTCCCTTTAGTTATCTGACTATCCCCAGTTTAGTGAGATGCCTACAAGCCTTAAATGAAGAGCTGACTGATGCAGCATCATCGTGATGCACCACTCTAAATTTAGACCCCATGCTCTGCTGGAGATGAAAGAGCATGTTTGGGTTTTCGTAATAGAATTTTAAAAGATGGGTCGATTATGTGTGCATGGTCACCCAGCCCCTGAATAGCAGGCTATTCTGGGTAAGAGCTACGACTGGACAGCCTCATACATCAGGAGTTGCATTCAGAAACTAGTAACAGAAACTGGAAAGAAACATTTATTTCCCTCTCACATAAAAGAAGCCCTTAGATAGGCAGTATTGAAAGTTGCCCACAGTAGTTAAGACTCAAGATCTTCAATCTTTCTGCTGCACTGTCCTCAGACCATGGCCTCCATCCTCAAGGCCACACATGATCCAGAATGTCTGCTGGAGCATTAGCCGCACATCTGAGTTCCAGACAGAAATCAGGCAGGAGGAGAGGAAAGAGGAGGAAGCCTCTGTCTTACTCTCTGTCAAAGCACTTTCTCAGAAGTTCTGCCCTCCCACTTCCGTTCCCAACTGACTGGCCACCACTAGCTGCAAGAAAGCTCGTTAGTTAGGCCCATTGCACATGGAAAAGGACAAAGAGGAGGATGGACACTGGGGAAGCAATAAGCGGTCCTTGGGACTTCCCTGGAGGTGTACTGGTTAGGACTCCATGCTTCCATGGCAAGGTTCCTGAGCAAGGAAACTTGCTGGCCTGCTGCTTTGAATCTTTATCCCACCTCTCCCTTTTCCCCTTCCTTTTGCTCAGTCCTAAATTTCCTTACTGCTTCTTAAGGAGGATGGGAGAAAGGCCCCCTCTAGGCTGACATGTCACCCCAGACTGAAGGTTCTGTGAGCAAGGACGGCCTGGTGCCCCTCAACCACAGCCTGCCTGCCCTCTGGATTCTGTCCACACATCACTGGCACTCAACACAATGTTTTGGACACATTAATGGGCTAACAAATAAACAGTTGAAGGGAACCATCAGAACAGTTGAACTTGCTCTCTGAGAGATGCTCTCTATGCAAGGAAGTACCAATCTACGAAATGGACTTGTTTCAGGTCCACCCAGGACTATGTCCCAAAGAGGAAAGCGACCTGTAAAATATGTTTGTGCAGTAAAATGAATGAGCTGGATGTCAATTACGTAGAAACAAGCCTCTAATGTGAACAATCAGAAGTGAGGAAAAATCAATGCACTTCTTCTCATTGTGTAGAAATGGAAAACAAGCTTCATTTGACTCCAGCCCCAGGGAGAAACTAGCAAATGAATGGTTCCTGTCAAGGGCGCCTGTGCTGCCTCCCTGCCCAGGGCCTGGCTCAAGAAGGTGCCTGCTGGATGGGTTAGAAGGGTTCTGATTTTAGGCCTGAAACCCCCAAGTGAACACAGGGTGCACACATGTGCACACACATGCACATCACATGGAGGTATACATGTGTGTCCTCATACGCCTTGTACACATACATGAACACTATGCCTGCACATACTGCATACACATGTGCAAACATAAGCACATCTGTCTGCATGCATGCACATACAAAGATGCCACATGTGTGTGTCCACACGGGTATATATGTACATTCACATGCACATGTAAGTACCTGAACACAGACGCTCACACCCCCTCACTCCGATAGATCCTGACCTTGGGGTCCTCTGACATTTCAGTCTTGAGTTAAAATACAAGGTTGTGTTGGGTCTGGTCCACTAATACAGGGAGAGATGGAAAGTTTGCAGCCCTCCCAAGAATCTTCTAGTTTCTGCACCCTGTTTGGCCACCCAAGAGGCTTCCTTCACTCAAGAACATTTAGATATTTTTGGTTATAATTTTATTTATTTATGACTGTGTTGGGTCTTCTTTGTTGCATGGGCTTTTCTCTAGTTGCAATGAGCGGGCTTCTCATTGCAGTGACTTCTTTTGTTGCAGAGCACGGGCTCTAGGGTGTACCAGCTTCAGTAGTTTCAGCTCCCAGCCTCTAGAACACAGGTTCAATAGTTGTAGTGCACGGGCTTCATTGCTCTGTGGCATGCGGGTTCCTCCTGGACCAGGGATCGAACCCCTGTCTCCTGATTTGGCAAGAGGATTCTTTACCACTGAACCACCAGGGAAGTCTAAGGACATTTAGACTTTTATAAAGACACACAGACTTAGAAAACCACATATGCATATTCACAGAAATCACAAATTCAGGGTATTTACTTACATCAGTTGCCTATTACTGATGCGGACATGAATTTGAGTCAAATCCAGGAGATCGTGGAGGATAGCGTAAACTGGCATGCTGCAGTCCATGCAATCTCAAAGAATCAGATCCAACTTAGTGACTGAACAACAACATTACTGCTATAACAAATTAGCATAAACTTCATGGCTTGAAGCAACCCAGATTTATGATCTTCCAGTTCTGGGGGATCAGAAGTTCAAAATGGGTCTCCTGGGCAAAAGTCGGGGTGCCAGCAAGTCTGCATTTTTTCTGGCAGCTCCTGGTGTGCTTCTATCACCTCACTGCCTAAATGAACTTTAAGGTGCCCCAGTTACCTCCAAGACACCATGATTTCTTGTTCATCCTACAGACATAGGTGGCGAGAGCAACCTTTGAGGTTTTCAGTCCATTTGATGAGAAACTAGGACTCGATATTCAAGAAGGGTTCCTGTATTCTTAGAACCTGCTTTTACCAGGAAGAAGCTACTGAGTCAAAAGTCTCAGAGTGTTTTTCCAAGGCTTGTATGATTCATTTAGAGCAATGGTGATAAATGAGGGAAAGTGGTAGAAGCTGAAGAAAGGCAGCAAATTCCTGCTTTGGGCTGGGGGAGGGGAGAGCAAGGCAGCATTATTTGCAGTGGATTGCTAGGGGACATGCTCCTCGCTGGTGAATCGTTTGTAATTAACTCAACCTGGGATGAAAAATGTTGTGTATATGAAAATGTTATACTATCCGTGTAATAATAAATAGTTAGCAGATGCTGCCAGGAAGAAGATTGTTATTAATGACTTTGGGGAGAAGAGGGGTTGCGGGAAATGCTTGATATACAGGGAAGTCATGGTTGCTTCCGGCTCAACTCCTGGCTGGCTGGCTGGCCCAGCACTGGAGGTTTAGAATACAGCCCAGGGACCTGATCTGGTTTATTCAAGCTCGTGGGAACGCTCCTCCCAGGATGGGGTGGTCTGGAGCTCACCTGTGCCCCTCCCACAGAGGATCTGCATCCAAGACTTCTTTTTCCTGGACTAAGTCCCCAGTCCTTGGAGACCTGAGACCCCGCTCGTATTCTGAGCACTTGAAAGGCATCTGGGTGTAGCTGGGGCTCAGCCAGGAGGAGCCACCATACGATGGTTAATGCAGTAGTGGAGGAGAGCCTGGTGGGTAAGCCCACAGCTTATTTATTCTTGGCTGCATCAGGTCTTAGCTGCAGCATGTGGGGTCTTCCACTGTGGTGCACACACTCTTTGTCGTGGTGAGTGGGCTCAGTTGCCCAGTGGTAATGTGTGATCTTAGTTCTCCTGCCAGGGATTGAACCCCCTCCCCTTGCATTGGCAGGTGGATTCTTAACCACTGGACCACCAGGGAAGTTCCCAGGACCCTGTTTGCCTGTGGCTTCAGCGTGTGTTAGTGGCGTGATATGGTTTTAAGCAAATAGATGACTTCTCTGGTCCTCAGTTTCCTGATCTCTAAAATGGGTGAAACCAATGTGTATCATCTCTGACTACTTTTGAAGATTAATTGAAATACATAATACATATAACACTTAGACCAATTCTTGGCTGGTAGTAATAAGCCCCTACATGTTTACAACAGTGAAACATCAAACTCCTCACCATGAATGTCTCCATGTTCAGACACTCCATCTCCCACTACCCTAACCTCTGGCACACCTGCTCCCTCCATAAGGCAGTGTAGCCAAGAATTTGAGAGCACGAACTTGGGGCCCCACAGCACCGCCTCCAAGCTCTGCTCCTCCTCTCCCTTTGTGATTATGAAGCACGTTACCTAATCCTCTGGCTGCCGTGGCCCCACTGACAGAATGAAGTAATAGCAGTACCTACCATGTTGGTACTGTTGTGGGGGTTGAGATGAAGGCTCTTAAGCATCCACACAGCACCTGGCACACAGGGACTCTCTCTCCCTCGGCACTAGGTGTTATTACCCTGCCAGATGCTGTCAGGCAGCGGAGCTGAGCAGAAAGTGGCCATGGTCCCCAGAAACTCACCATCCAGGACTCTGTGCTGGCAGCAAGCTTCTACATCCAGGCTCTCTCTGCCCAGCACAGAGGTGATGATGCTGTAGATCTCCGTGGTCTAGCACCGCTTACTCCACTGCTCGGCTCTCTCACTGCCATCCTGCCTCCACCAAATGCTGGCCCCTTATCCTTTGACCCATATCCTGCTTCAGACCATCGAGCCTTGCTGGAAATTAAATAAGCACCATGTGCCAGCTTTTCCCAGGCATCTATTCTGCAAATATTTATTGAGTACAGATGATATGGAATGCACAGGTTGACCAGAGATTAATCAAACGTAGTTCCTGCTTTCTAAGCTCTCAGTCTAACAAGAGATCCATACCAACACGTACACATGGGGTAGGTGGTGGGTTTGGACACGTACACATGGGGTATAAAAGATTTTCACAAATGCTGGACGGGGTCCTTGGCTAAGAGGAGACTCTGCCTTGGGCCTGCCGGTGTAATAAACTGCACTCCACTAAAAAAAAAAAAGAGAGAGAGATCCATACCATAAGCAAATAACATCAACACAGTATACGAAGCCCTATGTCTAAAACCGATGGAGAAGTACCCACTAGGAAAACTGCCCAGAATTGGTGACTTCTGAGTTTACTCTTGAAGAATGAATAAGAATTTTAAGACTAAGGATATTCTAAGCAGAAAGTAAATGCCCAGTCCCTAGTCACTCAAAATGCAACAAATATTTATTGAGCATCTACTAAGTTTCACGTGCTGTTACAAGCATGGAGGAGATTCAACGAATGAAATTCTGCATGTTTATGTCCCTTCCCAGATAAGCCTCTAATCTTCCCCTCAACATAATATGAGAAACCATGGCACATATAGAAGGCTGTTTGACACCTTACTCATCTGTGGATATTCCTTCTTTTCTCCCTCACCCTGGCCATTGATTCACAGGCCTTTATATTAGTCACACTTCAAATGTATCCATGATGTTAAGGGTCATCTTGTTAATTTCAGGCAATTCTGCCAATCTATCAAGATCTCTTCAAATGCTGAATAATCATTGAATGTGTTCACTATCACTTATCAGGTTTGCACTCCCTGCCATCAGCAAAGCATCTGCCCCTGGCACTTTCATCCACGCCCTTCCCAGAAGTATCAGGCACATTGTGCTGGAAATCATAAGCATCATTGGCCAGATGCACTGGGCTGGTCAAGCACAGCTGTTCCCCCATCGACATCAAACCATTCTCTCACTTAAGAGCCCCAAGCTCTGACTATGTGCTTGACATTGTTTCATGGCTAGATATGCAGACATAACTAACTCTGCCCTTCAAGAGTTCAACATCCAGCCAGACTTACAAAGCAGCAGCTACTAACCCTGAGAGGGGATAGAGGGAAATATATCTAGGAGAAAGGGACATTTGGGACGGCTCTTAGCAGACACTAGGAGTTTGCAGAGTGGATAGGTAGAAAAGAACATCAATACTGAACAATACGTGCAAATAATGATGCATTCAATATTTGCAGCAATGTGGACCTAGAGAGTGTCATACGCGTGAAGTCAGACAGAGAAGGAGAAATATCAAAAGACATCCCTTATATGTGGAATCTAAAAAGAAATGATGTAAATGAACTTATTGACAAAGCAGAAAGAGACTCACAGACTTAGAAAATGAGCATATGGTTGCCAGAGGGAAGGATAGTTAGGAAGTTTGTGATGGTCAGGTACACACTGTTATATTCAAAATGGATAACCAACAAGGACCTATTGTATAGCACATGGAACTCTACTCAATGCTATGTGCCAGCCCGGATGGAAGCAGGGTTAGGAGGAGAATGGATACAGGTACACATATGACTGGGTCATAGTTCACCTGGAACTACCTCAAATTTGTTAATCAGCTATACCTCAATACAAAATAAAAAGTTTAAGGTTTGAAAAAGATTATGATACACTCAGGAATGTGTGAGTAGTGGGGTGTGGCTGCAGCTTGGGGCATATGGGGGTTGGAAAGGTGGGTAAGGACCAGATGGTAAGGGGCCCCCTGTATGGCTCTTTAACCCATGTCATCATTCATCGGGGCCCCAAAAACATCTCGAGAAGCAACCCAGTTTTGTCATGGGGCTGAGTATGCCTGAGGCTCCACGTAGCATCCCTTCTTGATAAATAATTCAAAGCCCTGTCTTCATGGGTCCACACACATCTTCTCATTCAAGGAGCAGTGATTTATGGACATGGCTTTCAAACACAAAAGGCTCTGATTCCATTTTGTTAAAAAAAAAAAAAGCAGAAGCACTCAGGATTTACTACACTGACAGGCATGTACAGAAAATGAGAGCCAGAAGGCACTGTGGGGTATTTGATGGACATATACAGAGATGCTAATGTAGTCTACCTGGAGAGGAACTATCTTACCACCTGCCTCCCAGTTACTCTATCCTTTCTGTCAGCCCCAGTGCTTCCCTAAAGTAACCCTGCTTCTCTGCCTCATAGATGGGAAAATCATCTAAATTTTATGGAAAGCATGGCAAAAAACTGAACCATTCAGAGCTCTGCAGCCTACCCCAGTGCTGTTTGACCTTCTTGGAAGCCTTGTCAGTTTCTTCAAGTCCAAAATATTTGCTTCTGTAAGCCTCTACAAGCTGGCAGGGTGGTCGAACAGAGCAGATCTTGACTTCAGGGAGACCTGAGTTCAGCTTCCAAGTTCTGCCACTCAACCAGCTGCCTGATCTTAGGCAAGTTATTACTCAATCCCTCAATGCCTCAGTTGCTCATCTCTAAAATGGGGGATACAGACTTCCCTGGTAGTCCAGTGGCTAAGGCTCCATGCTCCTGAGACAGGAGATAGCGGGCCTCTGGGCCAGACACCTGGTGCTTGTCAAGAGGAGTAAAATTCAAGCTTTGTTCTCACCCAGACACTCCAAAGACAAAGCTAGTGGAAAAAACTGAGCTCTGCTAAAGCAAAGAGACAAGGTGCCCAACTCCTGAGGTCAAGGAAGACTTCCTTATCTGCACATGCGCAGGAAGCCTTCTTGGGGATGGAAAACGGAGGGGACCCCACCCCATAATAAGTGTGGATATGCACCCATAGGCCTCTGCGGGGGGTTTCACCTTAGCAAAAAGCTGTGCATGCATCTTGGGGTGGGTCCTTGGACCAGGTGTGAACAAAGAAACAAGATAACTGGCCAAAGAGAAACTAAGACCCGGAAGGACTGTCCCGGGCAAGTCGCCTCCCTACCGCGCTCCTCCTCGCTCAGGACGGCTGCACGCCCCTCGGGTGTGTGTCTCTGCCTAGTTTCTGACGTGCTGCGCTCCTCCTCATTAGAGAGGGTGTCCATACCCTTTCTCTCTGAGTGTGTATCCCTGCTCTGCTTCTGAGTTGGGTAAAGTTTCCGAGTTGGATAAACACACCGTTTTCCTGGGTGCCCTCCCATCCATTGTGCTGTGTCGCTAACAATAAACTTTGTACCTGTTTTTACAGTTTTTGCCTCCTTGAAACATTCTTGCTTTCAAACAAGGGCAAGAGGAAGGGCTACTTTGCTTCTATCCTCTAGCCCCTGGTGGTCTGGGGGCAAGGACTCCTAGTTCTCATTCAGGTTACCCCGGTTTAATTCCTGGGCAGGAAACTAAGATCTCTCTTCAGGACTACTCACTGCTTTCCCTCCCAATGTGGGGGGTTTGGGGGGGTGGGGCAGTGGCCAGATTCTATCCTTGTTCAGGGAACTGGATCCTACATACCACAACTAAAGAGCCCAAATGCCACAGCTAACGCCTAGAAAAAAAAAAAAAAATCCTCTCACATAAAATAAAATGAGGGGTAAAAATGAGTAGGTGTCATTAGGATTAGAGAATGTTTGAATAGTGCTCCTGAGAATACTCATCTTTAGTTCAAACTTGTGCTCAAAAAGCTTTATGTCCTTTTCCATCCTTTTCTGTGAGTTGCTGGTTTCTTTTCTATCGTTTGAGCATTTCACTGGTATAAGGTAAGGATCTAGCTTACTTTTGGATGAATGTCTTTATTATGTAGAAAATTAGTTGGATATTTCTTTAATCCAGCAGTTATGAGTAAATTTAGTGTTGGTTAGGTTGAGCAAACAGGTTTTCTAATCCCTCTGTTAGCGAATATATGTTAATAATTGGCAATATACTTTGGCAAAAATTTGTAAATATGCATATACATAAAATATATATATTTCCTAAAAAATCCTATGACTTCACCTCTAGAATGTGTATCTTACAAAAGCTCAACGTTGTAACCTTGTTTGTAAAAACAAAAGAAAAAGTGGAAATGATTTAAACTTCTGTCCATATCTGAATGAATAAATTAGAGTACTTCCATACAAATAAAATTCTACACAACCATTTTTGAAAGTGCCATATGTAGAGACTTGGCAGAAAGTTCACAACATATTGCAAAGTGAAAAGGGAAGTTTCAGCACAATATGTGTAGTGTTAATACTCATTTTTTATTTTAAAAGTCATATATAATAAAAATAGCTAATGATTTATCGAACACTTAGTCTTTGCCAGGCACCTATCTAAATATTTAATCCTTAAACAAACTTATGAGTACTATTACACAATTTTTCAGAAGAAATTGAGTCATCAGGAAGTTAGGCAACTTCAGTAAGTGAAGTTAACTTCACCAGTGCAGCAAAGTTAACAAGGGATGGAGTCCAGAGTCGACCACGACTGTAGGTGTCATAAACATAAAAAGAGTCTTAAACCAGAGGGGAGGAGGAGGAGGAGGAGGAGGGGCCTTTCTCCGCCCGTTTTATCCACTTTTGTGTTGTTTGGGTTTGTTACAATGACCATGTAATTGAAAAATAAAAATTTTATAAAAGCGCCCAACCATGTGGAACTCTTGCCTGGGACAGGAGCCAAGAGGGGATGGATGGCGGGAACCACAGACACTTTTCTCAGGCTGGGCTGAACTCAAACCTGATTTTACAGGATTTCCCTGGCAGTTCAGGGGTTAAGACTCCCCACTCCCACTGCAGGGGGCACAGGTTCCATCCCAGGTCAAGGAACTAGGATTCCACACAGAGAGTTCTCTGGAGGTCCAGGGGTTAAGAATCTGCCTGCAAATGCAGGGGACATGGTTTCCTTCCCTGGCTTGGGAAGATTCCACATGCTGCGAGCAACTAAGGCCGTGAGCCACAACTACTGCGCCCACGCACGGCAACTACTGAAGCCCAGGGGCTATAGAGCCTGTGCTCCGCAACAAGAGAAGACACCGCAGTGAGAAGCCCGAGCCCTGCAACTCGAGAGTAACCCCCACTCATCTCCAACTACAGAAAGCCTGCACAACGCAATGCAGACCCAGTGCAGCCAAAAATAAATAAATAAAACTAAAGAAACCAAGCTAACAAGAGTGAGTTTCCATTTAAATAAAGATTCCGCATGCCATGCAGCCAAAATAAAATTTTTTTTTAAACTGACTTTACATGAACTCTTCTAACATACCTTCCTCATCAGCAAGGACAGACACAGGGTTGGAGGGACCAGTTTCAACGTAAGACAATCTGAGTTCGATTAAACTGAGTGGACTTGGCCAAGCATCTTTACCTCTCTGAGCCTCCTCTTTTCACCTGCAAAGTCCTAACTACTACATCTTTACAGGTTTGCTGTGAGGGCCAGAGGGAGCATGAGAGGTGCTTGCAGTGGTGGCATCATCCCAGGCTCCTGGAAAACTTACATCACTTTGGGCTGACGTCATCTGGGAAGGTTTTATTTTACCATGTCGTCCACATCCAACTCTGGGTCCAAACTCAACTCAGAAGGAAAGAATTTCACAACAGTACAATGAATTTAAAAGCCCAATGGCTGACCAGTGAAAGTCGCTCAGTCGTGTCTGACTCTGCAAACCTCTGGACTGTAGCCCACCAGGCTCCTCTGTCCACCGAATTCTCCAGACAAGAATACTGGAGTGGATAGCCATTCCCTTCTCCAGGGGATCTTTCCAACCCAGGGATCGAACCCAGGTCTCCCACATTGCAGGCGGACTCTTTACTGTCTGAGCCACAAGGGAAGCCCAATGACTGCCCAAGTCTCCCCCTAATTTCAAGCCCCAACCCATTCCAAAGAACGAATGAAATAGGAAGAGAGATTTCTATTCCCATCCTGTCCATTGATCTGGTCTCAGCCCTTGGTTTTCCAAGTCTGATCTCACGTTGGGAAGAAGTAACATCTCAATGTTCCCTCCCAGCAGGTCTGGGAACCCTCAGGACAATCTGAGGCAAAGCTGAGTCATGGAAAGAAGCATAAACCACAACACTCAGGTGCTGCCTTTAGAAACCCAGACTAGAGGCTGCTCTAGTGAACAGGGGACAGAAGGGCCGGGAGGTGGCCTGGCCCCTTTGAGGTCTCTGCGTCAACTTGACTTTGATATGACTTTACTATTAGCCCTCTAAATGTGACTCATTACCTGCTTGGGTTGGATAATCCAGCTAATTATTCTGGTTTCCAGCACCCCTCCCCCACCCCTTAGCCGCATACTGACTTCATAGCCAGAGTGTTCTCCGTTCTGAAGGTCCCTCTGAAGTCTACGTGATTCCCTGCAATCTCCCAAGCAGCTTCGTTTATCGCCATTGTGCATTCCTACAGATTCTTAGTTTAATGACACCCTTTCTAAAGCAGCAGCGATGGTGCCAAATGGCACTTGCATTTCCAGGAAAGCAGCCAAACTCATTACGTTAATAAAGGAATTTAGCTGTATAGAGATGCCTCCTTCACATCCATTCCCGAAAAACCCGCACTCTCACCACTCATCAGCTGCTATTAAACCTCCGTCTCCACCTGCAAAGCACTCGCCCCACAGAGTCACAGCAGGTCAGATCCATGTCGGCAGAGGAGGACAGAGCGCTCTGTGCATGGTTTTGGATGCACGTCTCAGAGGCCTGGCCAGCCCTCACATTTCTCCCACTTTTGCCCCCAAAAGCCGCTTCCCTCTCCCCAAGCCAGTATGAGTCCCATTAGAGTCCCATGGATGCTGCTCAGAGATGGGACCAGACCAAACCTTCCATTAGACTGGATTCTCAGGTAGACCATTACAACCAGCACCTGTCTGGTCTCCCTGCTTCAGTCTGACCCTTTGCAGCCAGAGTCATCCCTCTAAACCACAAATCGAAGTCTATCACCCTTCTGTCATATTCCTTTATCAGTTCCCCATTGCTCACAGTACAGTCCTCCAAACTCCTGGAGTAGCATCAGGCTTTTCTCTTTTATAATATTTACTTATTTATTTGGCTGTACCAGGTCTTAGTTGCAGCATGCAGAATCTTTGATCTTCACTGAGGGATGCAGGATCTTTAGTTGTGGCATGTGGGATGAGCTCCCTGACCAGGGATGGAGCCCAGGCCACCTGCATTGGAAGTGTGGAATCTTAGCCAATGGACCACCACGGAAGTCCTGCATCAGACTTTTCAAGACATACTCCACCATCACTTAGCTCTTCACTTCACAGATTCCCCATCACCACTCACCCACCCACCTCCCTACTCCACACTCCAGCTTCCCAAACAGCCCTGCTCTCTCGCTCACTCCAGGCCTTTGAGTACTACCCTCCAGTTGCCTTCAACACCTTTCCCCACTCTCACTGCTTCCTCTCTTCCTGGATAACTGAAACTCATCCTTAAAGACTCCACCCAGAAATCCCTTCCTCCTGGAAGCTTTCTCTGACCTCCCACATTAACCTGCATAGATGCCTGGGGAGTTCTTCAAACTTCTGTAGCAACAGGCATGCCAAGCATGAGAGTAATGCAATTATGACCATCTTTTTTATTATCTGTCTCCGCAACTAGAGGGGAGAAGGCAACCCACTCCAGTACTCTTGCCTGGAAAATCCCATTGACAGAGGAGCCTGGTAGGCTGCAGTCCATGGGGTCGCTAAGAGTAGGATACGACTGAGCGACTTCACTTTCACTTTTCACTTTCATGCATTGGAGAAGGAAATCGCAACCCACTCCAGTGTTCTTGCCTGGAGAATCCCAGGGACGGGGGAGCCTGGTGGGCTGCCATCTATGGGGTCGCACAGAGTCAGACACGACTGAAGCAACTTAGCAGCAGCAGCAGCAGCAGCCGCAACTAGAGAGTGAGTGAGGAACTATGTCTCTTTCACCTCTTCATTTCCACATACCTGGCCCATGGTGGTACCAAAAGATTCTGAGTTGTAGCATGGTCACCAGTGTCGAGTTCCAGTCTTTCCTGGCAAACTCTCTCCACAATGACCCTGGAAGAAATTTCCTTATCTTTTCTGGCGTCCAGATCACTCTTCTCCACCTTCTCTGTGCTCTTTCTCTCTTCTGATCTCCTTACCCCTTGAAGATCATGTTGACTTGTCAAACTGAAGTTTTCGGTATTTGCAATTCTCCCCACCTGCCAATGCAGGAGACTGTAAAAGACGCAGATTCAATCCCTGGGTAGGGAAGAGCCCCTGGAGGAGGGCATGGCAACCCACTTCAATATTCTTGCCTGGAGAATCCCATGGATAGAGGAGCCTGGCGGGCTACAATCCATGGGGTTGCAGATTGTAGGGCATGACTGAAGCAACTTAGTATGCACTCCAAGAGAAGCATCTGGTCCCATCCACTTCTTTCAAGTGCCCCATCCTCTCCTCTCCAGCTCCACTGTTCTCATCTCAATCCCCACATCTTTAACTCCACTAAAAGTTGAAAGACTCTCTTCCCCTCCCGCCATCCTGCAAAGGAGGGTGGGGACCACCTGGAACATCAGCCTCGGGTCCATTCAGCTCAGGTCCTGGCTCCAGTGGGGTTCCCTACAACACATATCACTGTTCCACAGCAAGGATACCGCACGACAAGTTCATTCCCCTTGATAACCCTACACAGATCAATTGTTGAGTTCAGCCAGTCCTCCCAGGAAGAGTTTTCTGTTTTTGTTTTTTGTTTTGGGGGGTTTTTGACTGTGCAGGGTCTTTGTTGCTGTGCCTGGGCTTTCTCTAGTTGCAACGAGTGGGGCTACTCCCTGGTTGCAAAGCACGGGCTTGTAATTACGGTAGCTTCTCTTGTTGCAGAGTGCAGGCTGTATAGTTGTGGTGCATGGGCTTAGCTGCTCTGTGGCATGTTGTATCTTCCCAGACCAGGGATCAAACCCATGTCCTCTGCATTGGTAGATGGGCTCTTAACTACTGAACCATCAGCAAAGTCTCAGGAAGGGTTTTAGATATCCTATCAACACCAGCTCTTGGCATAGTGAATTCCAGAAGTTTAATACCCTCTGAATGTATTCAAAAAGTTTTCTTCTAAGTGTCAAGACACAGAAGGATATTAGCTTCCTAAAAGTAGGGGCTACTTTTGGGTTGTGATCTTGTACCACCACCCTTTTTCTTCTAAGGTCCAAGATCCTCCCTCATAGGAACTGAAAAGCATGGAAAAATTGGTTCAACCAAAGATCAGCTCTCCAAAATCACCCAAAGGGATTCATCAGGCATGACAGCCAGGCACTACTCTGGTTCTTATATGGGCACTAAAGGCTGCCTTGCGGAAACACTGTGGTCAAGAAAAGGGACCCTTGTGTGTAGAAGCAAGGACAGAGGCTGGTTCAGGAAACCCAGAGCTGAATCTTCACCTGGTCTAAGCAACACTTCGGCGGACAGGGTGCAGTCAAGAAAACTGAAACCACTCTAGTATTTCAAACACAGAGAATTTTATACAGACGATGGGCCACAGTGGGGATGAAAGGTTAAAAAGCCAAACAGGAATGAGGAAGCAACTCCCAAAATTAACAAGAACAGGAAGCCAGCATCCTTCCAGAGCTGCAGGACCTAAGGGGATGATGGTGTCACCAAAAGCCAGAAGCCAAGCCATCTGGTCTGAGCCAGGACCACAGCAGAGTCTGTCCAGCAGGAGATGAGACCATGGAGGGAGGAATGTCCATCCCAGAGGTGAACAGCCATGCAAAGGCAGCCGTGGCCAGAAATGCCCTGCTCTGCCCACAGCTGAGAGAAGGGGAAATGCTCTGACTTCTCACTTCCCCTCCAGGCTCCAACCTTCTGCCAAAAATAGAAAGCAGTGCCAAGGGGCCTGAGACACAGCTGCAGGAAAAAAGCAGGCGTGGATCTGAAAGCAAGAGACAATGACCAGCCCAGGGACCAAGGGACAGATGCAGCCCAGTAGTTCATGTACCACTCCTTCTGTTCTCCTTAGAGTTTCACTGTTTTCACTTGTGTCCTTTCTCAGCTTCTGTCCTTTTAGACTGAAAAATCTGTCCCCAAAGGGCAGTCTCTTCATCCATCCTATGGGCTCAATTAATTCTCCAAATACTTATCATGCACCAAATATGTGCCAGGCACTCTTCAGAGCAGTGGAAGGAAGGGAATACAAAAAGAAAAAAAGATACAATTCTTGTTTTCAAAGAGCTCATGGTCTGAGGGAGGGGATACAGAGAAGCACACAGCTCTCTATAACAGGAAATGATTTATGTGAGACCTAAGAAAAAACTGTGCCTTCCTGGTAGCTCAGCTGGTAAAGAATCTACCCGCAATATGGGAGACCTGGGTTCGATCCCTAGGTTGGGAAGATCCCCTGGAGAAGGGAATGGCTACCCACTCCAGTATTCTAGGGCTTTCTTGGTGACTCACTTGGTAAAGAATTCACCTGCAATGTGGGAGAACAGGGTTCAATCCTTGGGTTGGGAAGATCCCCTGGAGAAGGGAACGGCTACCCACTCTAGTATTCTTGCCCAGAGAATTCCATGGACATAGAAGCATGACAGGCTACAGTCCATGGGGTCGCAAAGAGTTGGACATGACTGAGCAACTTTCACTTTTAAGAAGAAACTGTGCTTAGGAAAATAGAAGGTTTCCAGAAAGAGGTGACTTCTGACCTGGACCTTAGATGAGAAGGTCACCAAGCAGGAGAAAGGCACAGTCTGTCCAAAAGTACCAAGTGGATGACAGGACATGGTGGCTTGAAGGACACCAAGAAGATGAAGTTGGAGTGGAGAGCTCATGCAGATAGGATGCGGGTAAGAGCGGAAGTGCAAACTGAGGTCAGAAGACCTGGAACACCACCTGGCAATGGGAAGCCATCAGAAGGGTTTATCCAGGGGGGTGGCATGATCAGGTTTGTGTTCTGTGAGAGTCTCTCTGGGTGCCTACATGGAAGATGAGTTGGGAGCAGGGAGATCAAATGTACAGACGAGTTTGAGAGGTGACTATCACAGGAATCCAGAGCAAAAGATCTTGATCTGCTGGCTCCAGGCCATGCCTCCTTGAGAAAGTGGACCCCCCTCATCTGCCACAGACCCGCTGGGCAGCAGGGCCCTGTCCTGTGAGCTGACCAAACATGGTCAGAGTAGGAGCCCAGGAGCTCCCTGAGAGGTGGGTGAGATGTCCCATGCATGGCATCTGCTTCCTCCTCCAAGTTTTTTTTATCACCCAGCGTCTCCCTCTAGGACCTGAACTTGAATAACTACCAAATTGCTCGTCAACCAGCACACTCCCCAGACCCACAGAAAGGCCCATGGGTTTACAGAAAGGTCTCCCTGTCTTGGTTCCAGAGCCTCCCAAACGGCTCTTGGTGCTTCCTCTCGTGGCTCAAAGAAGTCCTGTTCAGTCTTATTTCTGTCAAACTATCACCACCTGTTGGCCAAGGGAAATTTTGTCAAGGAAAGAGAGCCTTGAGAAATGGAGTTTAATGACCAGTTGACATAGCGGATTTGTAATTTTCTAAGGAGGCTTAACAGGGCTGACACAGGGGCCTCTTTAATTCTCCATGCTTAGCCCCAGATGGCTGAGGATTTGACCTGTTCTTAAAGGCTCCTAGAAGGAAATTCCATGCTTCCCTCCCATAACTTGTTCCTGCACTTAGCACCTCCCACCGGGCAGAAGTCCTACCCCAGAGCTCATCCCAGGTCCTCCTCCCCCAGCTAAAGCCCCTTTGCTTTGATCGACATCAGCTGCATTTCCAGTCAAAACTCCAGGGAAAGGGAGGAAGTGACAGTCCACTTAATGTAATGAACACAGGTGTGTTCTGAGAGATTGAGGTTGCCCCAGTGGAGAGGACCAGAATTAGGTCAAGAGGCACAGCCAGGGGACCTCCTTGGTGGTTCAGTGGTTGAGAACTCGCCTTCCAGTGCAGGGGATGCAGGTTCGATCCCTGGTCAGAGAACTAAGATCCTACAAGTCTCAGGGTAACTAAACCTATGTGCCTCAAGAAATATCCAACACAGTCAAAATTTAAATAAATACGTAGAAGTAACTTTTTTAAAAATTAAGATATACAGCCAAGCTGTATCCCAATTGGCTTTTAGAAGCAGCCTTGGGACTGCTGAGCACATAAGCTTGTTGAAGATGGATATACTCACCCATCACCTCTCAGCACATTGGAGGCAGCAAAGGGCATGGAGATGAAGACGCGGGTTTTGGAGCCTCTCGGGCCTGGTCTCATCTGCAAAAAAAAGAACAATGATCCTCAATGATCCAGTTGTCATCTTAGAAAACTGCTGGGAAGATGAAGGGAGCTAGCTCCTTGAAGTGCCAGGTGTGAAATGGATCCCATTCAATAGATCCTGTCTCCCCGCTCCCAGGGCAGTTGTTTAAAAAACCTCTATTCAACCACTTAATGTGCTCACAGCCCATCTTATTCTGGAAGGACTCATTGTACAAATTTATATTCATATAAAGTAAAATAGAATTGTATGGAGTCGCTACATCTATCAAGTGAAGTTACAGTGAGAGCAGGGAGGGGATAAAATGAAATGAAAAGTGAAGGTGGTACAAGAAGCAGGGGCTTTTAATTATATTTTGGTTATGGTTTTGAGGGATGGGTCAAACGTTTGACTCAAAAACTTCCCAGAGGACAAACCAAAGAGGCCCTATAGCCAGTCTCTAGACGAAATGCTCAAAAGAGAAAACTAAGTGAGTGCCCAAGAAAAGCACATTTCTGAACCAAAATTTTTTAACATATATTCCCTTTGATTCAGAAATTGCTTTTCTAACAATCTATCCCTTAGAGGTTCTCACGTGTACACAAAAACATACGTGTGTATAAAGCAAAATGCAAATGAAAACAAGCTAAAATTTCCATCATATTGGACTGATTAAATCAATTGTTCCAAACTATGGAATGCTATACAACTACAAAACAGAAAAAGAATGGTGGATTCATGTATACTAACATGGACGGAACTGTCTTGCTCAAAGTCCTATGTTCCAATCTCCATCTTGGCTGTGCCAGGGAGAACTGGGGAGGGCCTGTCCCACCTTTCAGGAGTGGCCAGGGAAAGAGCAGTGCGCCTGGCCCCTAACTTACAGGTCAGAGAAGACACCTGGGCCCAGCATCTCAGACTGTGAAAGCGACAGAAGGTAGCAAGACAGGAGGGCAGGAAGGAAACCAAGGACCAATTTCACAATCCCTATGGGTCATCAGCTGGAACACTTGCAGACATAGCTGGGAGGAGGGAGATTCTAAGGAGGCCAATTTTCAGAAGTTATCTGGCTTTGGGTTCAAGTCATAGTAATTTGAATATGAAAAAGAAAGGTCACTTAACCCTAGTGGAGTGTAAGACATATGATTACCTTCACACATTAAGTTTTAATAGCAACTAGTATTATTTGAATGAAGTGTGGTTTTTAACACGCTCCTAAAAGGCCCTGAAGCATCAGGAAGGGAGCAAAGATCCAACGCACTGCAAACAGATAACTTTGAAAATTCAAACCTCAGAAGGAGTGCGTCTATGGGTTCTCTGTTAACCAAACAGGATGCTGTTTCAATGCACAGAAAGTATTTGAGTGCCATCTAATGGCCAGAGCGAGCAGCTGCTTAGGAAAATAGAGGAGAGTTACGCATTCCGTGTTTGTTATTGTTTAGTCGCTAAGTCACATCTGACTCTTTTGTAACCCTATGGACTGTAGCTCTCCAGGCTTCTCTGTCCATGGTATTTCTCAGGCAAGAATACTAGGTTAGCCATTTTCTTCTCCAAGGGATCTTCCCAACCCAGGGATCGAATCTGCATTTTCTGCATTGGCAGGTGGATTCTTTACCCCTGAGTCCCCAGCTGCTGCTGCTGCTGCTGCTGCTGCTAAGTCGATTCAGTCCTGTCCGACTCTATGCAACCCCATAGATGGCAGCCCACCAGGCTCCTCCGTCCTTGGGATTCTCCAGGCAAGAACACTGGAGTGGGTTGCCATTTCCTTCTCCAGTGCATGAAAGTGAAAAGTGAAAGTGAAGTCGCTCAGTCGTATCCGACTCTTAGCGATCCCATGGACTGCAGCCTACCAGGTTCCTCTGTCCATGGGATTTTCCAAGCAAGAGTACTGGAGTGGGGTGCCATTGCCTTCTCCTTGAGCCACCAGAGAAGTCCACTATTTATCTGACTACCAATGCTACTCACTGCATTGAGCTGCTTTTCTAGATACAAAAAAAGACAAGACTCAGTTACTTCCTTCCAAGGAACAGATGATCTTAAGGAGAAGAAGGGACAGGGTTATCTACCCTCTGCTGTCCCAGGTCCTGTGCTCAGCACCTTCACAGTTGTTCATTTAACCATCACAGTACATTGAGACCTAGCTGTCCTTCCCTCATTTTACATACAGGATACAGAGACAGGCATTGCCCAAGGTCACAGTCAGCTAGTGGCTGAGCCAGCCCCAGGACCCAGACCCAGAAGCCACTGGAAGAGGAAAAATCCTTGGGCTGGGTATCCGGACACCTGGCCCCCACCCCAGCTCACCCACCACCTGCTGTGTGATTTGAAGACTTCCTCCACTGGGCCTCCACACCCCCAGTCTGCTGGCCTTGTCAACCTGCTAGACTTTAAGGATGAGTCCAGGATTCTCAGCTTCACATCTGACAGCTTGGGAGCGCTAAAGCTCACATGCTCACACCCCAGGACACATGACCTGGCAGCCAAGGGGAAGTAGCTGGTGCACCGAGAAAGTACCTAACTCTGTTCTGCTCTGTCATCAATCAGCCTCCCTCTGCCTGGCCTTGGCCTCCAAGACCTGGAGTCTCCCATGTTACCCAGAATTCTAGAAGCCCTCCCATGATATAATAATAAAAATAAAAGATAACTAATAGTACTTCCCTGGCAGGCCAGTGGTTAAGAATCTGCCTGCCAATGCAGGGGACACGAGTTCAATCCCTGGTTTGGGAAGATTCCAAATGCCTCGGGCAAGTAAGTCCCTGCCCCACAGCTAGGGAGCCTGCCCTCTAGAGCCTGCGCTCTGCAACAAGAGAAGCCACCACAGTGAGAGGCCTACACACCTCAACTAGAGAGTAGCCCCACTTGCCGCAACTAGAGAAAGTCTGCAAGCAGCAACAAAGACCTGGCACAGTCAAAATAAATTAAAACAAATAAATATTTTAAAAGGTAACTAATAAGGACTTACTGTATAGCAAGCACATGGAACTCGACTCAGTATTCTATAGTGGCCTATACGGGAAAAGAATCTTAAAAAGAGCAGATATACGTAATAACATTCACTGCTGTTACAGCAGAAATTTATGCAACATTGCCTGCCAACTATACTACAATAAAAAAAAAACAGTTTTTAAGAAACTGAAAAATAAATAAATAAGTATTTGGTGTTTGTATCTAGTTCTCAGCACACAGCTCCTAAAACCCTTGGCACCTCTGTGTGATATGTGTTTTTTATGCTAGTGAGGTGACCGGGGTGGGGGCCCTTTGATCACTTTAGAATGAGGGCTGGTCCCAGAATAGTCCAGGTCTCCAGGGATAAAGGCTGAAGATTAAATTAATCTCCAAGGCCAGTGACTTAATCAGTCGTGCCTACATATTGAAACCTCTGTAAAAACCTGTCAACCCAGATGAATGGATAAAGAAGGAATGTGGCACACATTCCATTGTAATGATGGAATAATACTCAGCTATGAAAAGCTATGCATTTGAGTTACGTGAACTGAGTTGGATGAATCCAGAGCCTGTTATACAAAGTCAGGAAGAGATAAATATTGTTTATTAATGCATAGGGAGCATATTATACAGAGTTAAGTAAGTCAGAAAGAGAAATATTGTTTATTAACAGATATATATGAATTCTAGAAAAGTGGTACTGACAATCCTATTTGCAGGTCAGGAATAGAAATGCAGACACACAGAAGGGACTTGTGGACACTCAGGGGAAGGAGAGGGTAGGACAAATTGAGAGAGTAGCATTGAAACATATCATTACCATGTGTTAAATAGATAGCAAGTGAGAAATTGCTGTGTAACACAGGGGGATCAATCCAGTGCTCTGTGACAACCTCGAGGGGTAGGGTGGCAAGGAGGTTCAGGAGGGAGGGGATACATGCATACTTATGTCTGATTCATGTTATTGTATGGCAGAAACCAACACAATATTGTAAAGCAATTATCCTCCAATTAAAAATAAATTTTTTTAAATGTCAATAAATTTTTTTAAAATGTCAACTTTACCAAGTGTATCATTTCTATTTGGCTATTCCCCTCTTGTATCCTTTACAAGAAACTGGTAACCAAATTGTTTTCCTGAGTTCTGTGAGTTGTTCTAACAAATGATCAAACCTGAGAAGGTGCCCTGGGGAATCTCTTCAAACAGAAAGGTAGAGAACCCAGGAAACCCCATTTGCAACTGGTGTCTGAAGAGGGGGTGGTCTCGTGGGGCTGAGCCCCATCAACCACAGGGTCTTCACTTACTCTGGGTAGTTAGCGTCAGAAGTGAATTGAAGACTTCCCGGGTGGCACAGTGTATAAGAATCCGCCTGCTAATGCACATAACAGGAGTTCAATCCTTGGTCCAGGAGAATCTCAGATGCCTCAGGGCAACTAAGCCCACATGTGCGACAACCACTGAGCCTGTGCTCCAGAGCCTGGGAGCCACAGCAACTGAAGCTCACGTGGCTAGAGACCAGGATCTGCAACAAGAGAAGCCACAGCAATGAGAGACCCAGGCACAGTAACGAAGACCCAGGGCTGCCAAAAGAAATTGTAAATCTTGGGGAAAAAAGAAAGGAAGAAGTTAATTGAGTTGGAGGAACCCTAGTTGGTATCCAGAAAGTTGGTGTTGGGAGGGGAAAAAAAGACAACACTTCTCTCTGGCTATACCTCATGCCATACAGTTGTCCACCGTGCTTATTAACCATTAAAAAAAAAACTAACATTCATATATAACATTTTTAAAGGTTACTAAGAGCTTTTGGGAGAAGGCAATGGCACCCCACTCCAGTACTCTTGCCTGGAAAATCCCATGGGCAGAGGAGCCTGGTGGGCTGCAGTCCGTGGGGTCGCACAGGGTCGGACACAACTGAAGCAACTTAGCAGCAGCAGCAAGAGTTTTTACTTGAGCCACCCTTGTGGCTCAACTGGTAAAGAATCCACCTGCTTTGCAGGAGACCTGGGTTCGATCCCTGGGTTGGGAAGATCCCCTGGAGAAAGGAAAGGCTACCCACTCCAGTATTTAATTGGAGCCTGTTTGCAAACCTATGCTGTCCCATTTGATAGATGAGCAAACTGAGGCTCAGAGAAAGGTATCAGTCACACGAGGAGTCAGCGTCCAGGCCAACAGGGAGCTTGAAGCTCCTTAGGTCTGGTCCCCTCCAGCCCGGGTCAAATCAAGACCAGAAACCATTACACAACAGGAAATGAGTTAGGTAATATCGTGCCTCCACCAGGAGTCTCCAACCCTGAGGATTCTACAAAAAAGGAAGGAAGTCCATACCTACTCCCCAGAGGCTCAGATTTGCTGAGATGCGGCAGGGTTGTTCCGCTTTCAAGCAGGAAGGTTTACTAGCTGCGTGCCGAGGTGCTCCAAAGCAGGCAGCCCCCTGGGCCTGGAACACAGCCTGGTGCCCCTCCTAGCATGGCAGGACGTGCAGTGGGGTTCAGGAAGCCCTGAAAACTGAGAGGCTGCAGAAGATCCCTGTCCTGACCCCCCTCTCTCAGGCTACACTCTCAAGTGGGTCCTTTTGGTGACTCCCATGCCTGCTCGGACATGGTGAGGACTGTTCTCCCAAGTCAGTGACCCAGGGCCAGGAGAGATCTGAGGATACTTGAGGGCGGACAGCTCTGAACTCAACCCTTGGCTCTGAAAGCCCCTACCTCCTGTCCACATCAAGACTTGGTCCCAGGTGTCCAAGTTCCAGGAGAAGGAAGACTCCGAGGGACACAGAACAGTAAGTACCCAGCGCATCTCACCCGCCATCCCAACCCTGCACCTTCCCTCTCCTGACCGACCTCATGCTCCACCCTGGCACCCAGGAAGCTTCCAGTGTCTCCCAGGCCCCCTCTGGACACCCCCTCTTCCTATGGCTTTTCCTCCCACTCCTTTTCCCCTCCCTTCTCCCAACAGCGTCTATCAGCAGATGCCCTGGGATTTTATAAAACTGATTCTAAATGCTGAACAGGAGTTTGCCAGGTGAAGAGCAGTGATCCCCATGGGAGTCCTGCATTGGCAGGGGTCAAGGAAGTGACTATTCTCTGCCTTCCTGACTGTCCTCACCAACCCAACATCCACCCCCTCCCATAAACATCCCTGCTGACTTGGGGGGGGGGGGGGGGGGAAACAACGCATGACCTGAGAGTTGCCAGTCGAGTTTTGTTGAAGGCAAAATGAGGACTGCAGCCCAGAAGTCAGTATTTCAGATAGTGCTAAGAAACTGCTCCAAAGAGGGAGACAGAGGAAGGTCAGTATATATGTGATTTTGATAAAGGGGGAGTTCATGCAACCTGTATTTGCAGGTTTGTATATGCTGCTCATCACGAGGAGCATACCTCCCCATGAGGGATTTTAGTGCTTTTCTAGATGTGAGGAGATGCAAAAACTGGGTTCATAAAAATAAGCTCCTGAAAAGACCTAACGCTCTGAGGACCTCTACTGCCAGGTTTTCCTCGAGCGCAGAGGGCCCCATTCCTGATCTCCACCCTGAACTCCCTTCAGGGGATGTTGAAGGTCAGCAGCTGCAGCAGCACATGATTTAATCCTTGTAGAGGCAGACAGCCAGTGCCCATGGCAAGTGCCAATTTATAGTTGACATCCCCAGGGTCCCCCAGCCCGGCAGCGATGGCTGGTGAAGCCCAGAGGCTGGAGGACTTAGAGGAAAAGAAGAAAGAGAAGCTGAAGGAGCTCCAGCTTTGGCTGCCAGATAAGGAGCCCTGCGGGCAGTCTCCTGAGGTGGTCCAGGCTCAACCAGAGAAGCCAAGCAGCGTGAAGATCGCCTCACACCTGTTGCATGAGTACAAGGAGGTACAGCACGGGTGCATGGCCATCCACACCAAGGGACCGCACATGAACAAGCAAGGGGTGTGCACCAAAACCCTCGAAGAGACAGCCTTGAATTCAGGTGCTTACAAAGCCTCCTCTGCCCACTGCCGATCTCCTCACCCCCCACCAGAGAACCCACACACACACACCTTCCTCTGGGTGGTGATTGATTACTGCCCTATCAGGGGGGATCCAGACCTAGGCCAGCCTGCAGCTAAGAGGCTTGCTGGGGCGGGGAGGGGAGGTTCCTGGATTCCTCTTCTAGCCAAGTGGATTCCTAGGATCCCATGTGGTCCTCACAGGGCCTGGAAGGGGTGCTCAGAGGGCCAGAGAGGGAGGAGGCTGGCATTCAGAAGGGCAACTGGAAGGGAGGGCTGGGGGTTTCACGCCCAACTCCTAAGCAGGCACTTGCCTGGCCTTATGTTATAAGCAGACTTGGGAATCGGGCACTGCCACGCTGGGTGAGTCACTTCACTGCTCTGTGCCTCTGTTTCTACATCTGTAAAATGGGAGAGCAAGAGCCTACCTCTTTGGACTACGTAAGGGTTAGAGAGATAATTCATATTAAATATTTAGCACAGGGTCTAAGAGTCTAGTGGTGGTTTATTCCAACTCTTTGTGACCCCATGGACTGTAGCCCACCAGGCTCCTCTGTCCATGGGATTTCCCAGGCAAGAATACTGGAGTGGGTTGCATTTCCTTCTCCAGGGGATCTTCCTGACACAGGAATTGAACTCCAGTCTCCTGCATTGCAGGCAGATTCTTTATTGACTTTGCTATGAGGGAAGCCCCTAAGACATAGTAAGTACTCAAAAAAAAAAACCCAAAAAAGAAAAATAGGAGCTCTGTTGCTACTGTTGCTGTCACTGCAGTTATTATTACTAATCAGCAGCCCTGGGAGGTGGGACTCTTCACCCCACCAGGGAGAGGTGCACAGACGGGGCTCAACTTTCATGAGGAGGTAGAAACAGAACCAGGACACAGATGCAAATTTTCTGGACTCCAAATCAGGATGAATCATCCAGCAGCATCAGAAAATCGTCCTCCAACAAGAGGCAGGCTGCAATGGTCTCCCTCCTGACCTCTATTGGTTGAGACAAAAGACCTCTCTTGTTCTTCTTGGCTGAAGGACCCAGACCTCAGCCCCCTGGCTCCTGCCCCTTCCCCTGGCAATCCTCCAACCTGTTTGTCTGCTCCCCACAGCCCTGTCTTCCTCATTCTTCCACTCACCAAGTGCACCCAACCTGGAGTCCCCCAGCTGGCCCACCTCCACCGAAGTGTTGAAATTCTGCAAGCCTAATCAACCAGTGCTCGAACCCTCAATGGAACAGAGGTCAAGATCCCTAGTTTTCACATCTGGATATACCTGGAAAGGTGAGGCTTGCTGAGGGGCCCTGAGGCAGGGTAGGTGGGGGGATGCAGGGTGGGGGGGGCAGCTTTGAGGCAGCCAGTGGGCTTGTAACTCCATGCAGACCTGGTCAGAAGGAACTACAGAAGGCTGGAGGAGCCAGAAGCAGGGTGGTGGGTACAGTGGGCCTAAAAATGATCTTTCAGTAGCATCCCTCTGCTGAGACTGCACTCCTTCCGATTTGGTAAGATGGGGACTCTGAGACTCATGTTGGTCAGACAGTGAATCTCCCCCAACCTGGTGCAATGTGGTCCTTGCCCAGGCAGAGCTCAACTCACAATCTCAGTGGACTTTGAAGATCCTGGGGGTCAGGGTGGTTTAGAAAGTTCCAAGGAGGACTTGGTTCTCCAGATAAACCCCAAGAGAAGGGTAGGCTCACCCCTCAGCCTAAGCCAGTTCCCTCTCCTAACTTCTCTTATTTTGGCCTCCATCATCCTGAGTCACTCAGGCTTCAAACCCCAGCCACACCCTGGCCTCTTCCTCTTCTTGTCCCAGTATCAAAGTGCAAGTTCACACAGCATCTGGAGACAGCCAAGGCTGGAACCTAGAACCACCCGTTCCTGGTACAGTCATTTCTCTCTCCATCTGCTGCTGCTTTTTGAAGGTCCCCATCCCCAGCTTGGGCTTCCCAGGAGGTGCTAGTGGTAAAGAATCCACCTGCCAGTGCAGGAGATGCCAGAGACATGGATTTGATCCCTGAGTTGGGAAGATCCCCCGGAGGAGGAAATGGCAGCCCACTCCAGTATTCTTGGCCGCACTGGGTGTCCGCTGCTGCATACTGGATTTCTCTCACTGTGGCAAGCGGGGGCTACTTTTCATTGCGGTGTCCATGCTTCTCATTGCAGCGGCTTCTTTTGTTGCAGACTACATGCTCTAGGCTCACAAGCTCAGTAGTCATGGCTGTCATGCTTACTTGCTCTGCGGCATGTGGAATCATTCCAGACCAGGGACCAAATCCACGTCCCCTGCGTTGGCAGGCAAATTCTTATCCACTGCACCACCAAAGAAGTCCCTTCCCCTTCCTTCTATGCCTACTCTCACCACTCCACTCCCAAGCCTCAACAGTGATGGTCACAAGCTCCAGTACCCTCAGTTTCCACCATGACTTCACCCACTTGCTCTATGACACCAAACTAATCACTTCATCCTCCTGTGTCTCAATTTCCTCGTCTGATCTACTCTGCACACCACCCCAGGCCACAGTACAGAATTTACACACCTTTGAACTCCACACTAAAATAACCCATGTGCACAGAAGTTCAGATATATGATGTAGACTCTACAAGATGTTGTAGAAGAAAAATGTTAGGCTTTTCACATCTCTCTGCCCACAAAGGTCCCCTCTTGTGCCCCCACCAGCTTTCTTCTCTCTTGTCCTTCCCCACATTCACTACCCAGTCTCACTGACTCTTCCTTTATTGAAGATGCAGAGCAGTTCCCCTCTGCCCCAAACTTGCATACCCTGAGTTTCATTGTCTGGCAAAACAGTGCCTGAATAAAATGATAAAGCATTTAACGACTTCCCTGTTGATCCAGCAGCTAAGACTCCACTCCCACTGCAGGAGACCCAGGTCCTTTCCCTGGTCATAGAACTACATCCCACATGCTATAACTAAGAGTTTGTATGTAACAACTAAAAAAACCCACAAGTCGTATTGTAATTATCTTCTATTTTTCGTCTGGGTATTGACTGTGAAACTGATAAACAACTTTTATTACTAAAAAGAAAAAGAACCCACAAGCTGCAACTAAAACCCTGTGCAGCCAAATAAATAAATAAATATTTTTTTTAAAAATAAAACAGTGCCTGGCAATGAAGAGGACCCTCTACTTTAGAATGCCACTTAGTAACTATTTGTTGTTGCTTGAAATGGGCAGCTTAACTCCCTTCCCCAGGGGGTTTATCAAAATCTTTCTACCTGATAGAGGAAGTTTCAGAGCATTAAGATAATTAAATTGTACCTTCATCTTTGTGATTTTAAAAATTGGATTACCAACACCATCTCACAGGATTTTTGTGAGAATTTAAAATGTATGAGCCTGAAATGGGTGCTCAATAAATGATCCTTTCTTTCCTGTCTCTCTCCCCTGAAGACCATTCCCTAAGCATTTACCAAGCTTTTCCAAGTTCCCCATATCATGAGTCGCCAAGCCAAGAGTTACCCAATGACCCCACCTCCACTGCAGTCCTGAGAGTCTGTGAACCCCCAAGTCATTCCTGTCCAGAGCCCAGAGAGAAGGAGGGTCCTGGGACTGTATGGCCACTGGTTGAAACATCTGGAAACAGCTGCACAGGTAAGGCCCCTGCTGAGCTTCCGGAAAGGGGTGGGTGAGGCAAAGACATGGATGGGGGCCCAGTTGATAGACTGAGCAGAAAGGGTCTGGCAAACATCTGAGACCTCTCTCCAGAAATCCTATTGCTGGGACTTCCCTAGTGTCCAGTGGTTAAGAATCTGCCTGCCAATGAATGGGACATGGGTTCGATCCCCGTTCCAGGGAGATCCCACATACTGCAGAACAACTAGGCCAGTGCACCACAACAACTGAAGCCCACACGCCCTGGAGCCCATGCTCTACAACAAGAGAAGCCACTGCACTGAGACGCCAAAGCACAAGAGTCGCCCCTGCTTGCCACAACCAGGAAAAAGCCCACAAAGCCATGAAAACCCAGTGCAGCCAAAGATAAATAAAGAAGTAAAACTACTTTTAAAAAAATAAAAAGGAAATCCTACTGCCAGAATCTCTCCACCTGCCTAAGGCACTGTTTCCAGGAAGCCCCTGGAAATTAAAATGCAGGAGTATTATCCATTAGAGGAGACACATCACCTGGTGAGTGGACAGTCACTGGCCTAGAGTCAGAACAGAAAGATTCCATTTCTGATGAGCTTCTCAGGCCCCAAATGGCCTGGAGCAAGTCAGATGGACACTCTCTATGTGTCAGGCTCTGTGCCATGTGCTTTGCTTGCACAGTATAAAATCTCATGACCACTCCATGAGATGGATGTTATTATTATTCCACCTTGGAAATAAGAAGACTGAGGCTCGAAAATAGAAACTCTCAGAATGGCAGAGATGGAATTCAGCCTCCACTCTCTCTAATGCCACTGCTGCTGTTTAGTCGCTCAGTGTTGTCCAACTCTCTGCGGCCCCATGGACTGTAGCACGCAGGCTTCCCTGTCCATCACCAACTCCCGGGGCTCGCTCAAACTCATGTCCATCAAGTCGGTGATGCCATCCAATCATTTCATCCTCTGTCGTCCCCTTCTCCTCCTGCCTTCTATCTTTCCCAGCATCAGGGTCTTCTCCAGTGAGTCAGCTCTTCTAATCAAGTGGCCAAAGTATTGGAGCTTCAGCTTCAGCCTCAGTCCTTCCAATGAATATTCAGTGTTGATTTCCTTTAGGATTGACTGGTTGGATCTCCTTGCTGTCCAAGGGACTCTCAACACCACAGTTCAAAAGCATCAATTCTTCAGCACTCAGCTTTCTTTGTGGCCCAAATCTCACACACACACACATGACTACTGGAAAAACCATAGCTTTGACTAGATGGACATTTGTCGGCAATGTCTCTGCTTTTTAATATGCTATCTAGGATTGCCATAGTTTCTCTTCCAAGGAGCAAGCGTCTTTTAATTTCATGGCTGCAGTCACCATCGGCAGTGATTTTGGAGCCCAAGAAAATAAACTCTCTCACTGTTTCCATTGTTCCCCATCTATTTGCCATGAAGTGATGGGACCGGATGCCATGATCTTAATTTTGAATGTTGAGTTTTAAGCTAGCTTTTTCACTCTCCTCTTTCACCTTCATCAAGAGGCTCTTTAGTTCCTCTTCGCTTTCTGCTATATGGGTGGTGTCACCTGCATATCTGAGGTTATTGATATTTCTCCTGGCAATCTTGCTTCCAGCTTGTGATTCATCCACCCCAGCATTTTGCATGATGTACTCTGGGTATAAGTTAAATAAACAGAGCAACAATATACAGCCTTGACACACTCCTTCCACAAACTTGAACCAGTCTGTTGTTCCATGTTTGGTTCTAAATGCCACTATCCACACATTTAATGTTCTGCTTCCTTTGTCATCTAAGGGTTTCCAGGTGGTGCTAGTGGTAAAGAACCTCCTTGCCAATACAGGAGATGTAAGAAAATCAGGTCTGATACCTGGATCATGAAGATCCCCTGGAGGAGAGCATGGCAACCCACTCCAGTTTTCACGCCCGGAGAATCCCATGGACAGAGGATCCTGGAGGGCTACACAGTCTTTAGGCTCACAAAGAGTCAGACATGACTGAAGTGACTTAGGACATGCACAAGGCATCTTCTTAACATTGACCTCAATGATGAGAGAAGTCCCTTTTGAAATCTGAGAGATGTTTTGTTAAAATGATCCCTTCCGCACCCAGGTAGGAGTATACTTGAAGAATTCATGGTCCTAAAATGTGACCCAGGTTGGAGATGAATTAACTGACTTAATTAATCATACTTTTTCCCATTCAGGGAAGGAAAGAAGGAAGGAAGAAAAAAAGGAGGGAGGGAAGAATAAAAAGAAGAAAAGAAGAAAGAATTTTGTGATATGTAAGAGGCATCTTACCAAAACATACAAAAGTAATAACCTTAAACATAAAGAAGTAAATATGAAAGCCAAGAGGTTAATTAGTTGCTATAAAAAACATTCATTGATTCTGAGCATCCTAGCAACCAGGGCAAAAAGGGAAAGACAATGGGTTGGTTACCTAGTATCTATTACTCAATAGAATGCATGTGCGTTCAGTTGCTCGGTCATGTCCAATTCTTTGCAACTCCATGGCAAGCACAGTCCATGGGATTCTCCTGGCAAAAAAAACTGGAATAGGTTGCCATTTCCTATCCCAGGGGATATTCCTGACCCAGGGATCAAACCTGAATCTTCTCCATTGGCAGGTGGATTATTTACCACTGTACCACCTGGGAAGCCCTGCTCAACAGAATAGAAAAGACCAGTTCAGAAGAAATACAACTTTTCCTAATGCTGAATTCTTTTTTGTTGATTTTTCCAGTCAAGATTGAGGCATGATTGATAAATAAAATTGTACTATGTTAAAAGTGTACAGATTTTATATACATTGTGAAATAATTACTACAATCAAGTTAATTGACATATCCATCACCTTGCATACCTCTGTGTGTGTGTGTGTGTGTGTGTGTGTGTGTGTGTGTGTGTTGGGAATGCTTATAATTTGCTATCTTAGCAAGTTTCAAGCATATAGTATGGTATTATTAGCTATCATCATCATGCTCTACATCAAAGCCTCAAAACTAATTCATTTTAAAATTGAAAGTTTGTATTCTTTGCTCAACATCTCCCAATTTCCCTCACCCCCTCATGCTTGGGAACCATTATTCCTCTCTCTGTTTCTATAAGGTTAATTTTTTTGTTTTTAGATTCCACATATAAGTGATACCATACGTATTTGTCTTTCTCTGTCTGGCTTATGTCACTTAGGATAATGCCCTCCAGGTTCATCCATGTTATCACAAATATCAGGATTTCCTTCTTTTTATGGCTGAATAATATTCCATTATAGAGAGATAGGTAGATACCTAGATCAATAGACTAAATCTCCTTTATCCATCCATTCATCCACTGAAACAGCTTAGGTTGTTTCGTATCATGCTTCCGTACCATGAATAGTGCTGTAATGAGTGTGGGAGTACAGATATCTCACCAGCCTCTCTACTGTTTTTCTAATCTCGATTTCCTTTTTTTCTGAATCAGCAGCCAGCACAGCATGTGGCTTGAGCAGCTGCAAAAAACAGTTGCTGAGTATTGGAAGGAGGGACAAGTGAACAAATCTATCCTATACCTTTATGTTTTATCTCTCCCTCCCTTACTTAGGAAGCAGAGAGAGATACCAGGACCAAAGGAGAGAGAGACCTTGCCCCACCTGGTCATGGAAAAATGAAGATTTGCACCAAAAATTCGTGCAGCTGCTACTTCTACACACTCCTTACCCCAGAGACTACAAGTCCTTGAACTGGGGAAGCTGGGATCACGGGATGGTTGAGGAGCAAGGGCATTTGATTGAGGTCAGAGACTTATTTGGCTCAGACCTGGGTCCCCAGGAAGGGCCCCACACAGTCGTATTGCATGGAGTTGCTGGAGCCGGGAAGTCCACACTGGCCAGGCACGTGAGAAGAGCCTGGGAGGAGGGCCGGCTATACAGGAACCACTTCCGGCATGTCTTCTACTTCAACTGCAGAGAGCTGGCTGCGTCCAAGCTGACAAGTCTGGAGGAACTCATCACAAAAGACCAGTCCGCCACTGTGGCTCCCACTGGACAGGTCCAGTCTCAGCCGGAGCAGCTGCTCTTCATCCTCGATGGTTTAGATGAACTGGAATGGGTCTCGGAGGAGCAGAGGGTGGAGCTCTGTCTGCATTGGAGCCAGAAGCAGCCGGTGCAGACACTACTGGGCAGTTTGCTGGAGAAAACCATATTTCCGGAGGCATCCTTGCTGATCACAGCTCGGACCGCAGCTCTGCGGAGGTTCATTCCTTCTTTGAAGCAGCCTTGTTGGGTGGAGGTCCTGGGGTTCTCTGAGTCCTCCAGGAAGGACTATTTCTATGAATATTTCACAGAGGAAAGCCAAGCAACTAGAGCCTTTAGCGTGGTTGAATCAAACCAAGCCCTCTTGACCATGTGTCTCATGCCCTTGGCGTCCTGGCTGGCCTGCACTTGCCTGAAGCAGCAGATGGAGGCAGGGGAAGAACTCTCACTGAGGTCGCAGACCATGACAGCCCTCTATCTGCGCTACCTTTCCCAGGCTATCCAAGCTCAGCCCCTGGGGACTCAGCTGAGGGGCTTCTGTACTCTAGCTGCTGAGGGTATCTGGCAAGGAAAGACTCTATTCAGTCCAGGGGACCTCAAGAAGCATGGATTAGATGGGGTCATCAACTCCACTCCCTTAAAGATGGATGTTCTTCAAAAGCACCCCATGTCTCTGAACTACAGCTTCATTCACCTGTGTTTCCAGGAGTTTCTTGCAGCAGTGTCCTTTGCCTTATGGGACATGGGGGACAAAAGTGACCATCCTAACAGCTCTGGAAGCATGGAAAAGTTGGTAGAAGTATATGGGATCAAAAACCTGTTTGGGGCACCGACCGTGCGTTTCCTATCTGGCCTTTTGAGTGAGCAAGGAGCGAGAGAGGTGGAGAACATTTTCCAATGCAAGCTGTCTTGGGAGAGAAAGCGGGAGTCACTGCTGCGGTGGGCTGAATTGGAAGTCTGGCGTGAGCATTACTCTCTGCAATTGTTTCACTGTTTGTACGAGATTCAGGACGAGAAGTTCCTGACACAAGCAATGGCCCATTTCCAAGGAACGAGAGTGTGCATCCGAACCAGCATGGAGCTGCTTGTGTTCACTTTCTGCATTAGATTCTGCTGCCACGTGCGGCGTCTTCAATTGAATGAGGGCGGACAACACCAAGGAGCATGCAGGCCCGCCGACACAGTGCTGTGAGTACCCCACCCTCTCTTCTCTCTGGCTCCTCTGTTGGCTCCTCTGTCCTAGGCGCTGGAGTCACTTTCACTAAACTTAACCCCAGGGGTTCAAGGATCGAGGCCTCCAGCGACCACCACGGCAGACCCACCCACCATCCCCCATCTGCCTAAGATCCCCTGCAGCAGGGTCCATCCAAGTGATGTGACCTGCCTGCCTCTGGGTGGGCCCGCTGTGTCCTGCCACTCCTCGTCCTGTCCTTTGACAACCACCATATTCTCCACCTCCCGTGCTGACCTGACTTCCCCTCCACACAGCCCACTGGCCTCCCTTTCTCCCTCATGTTTGTCTCTAAGCGACCGCTCCCTCAGCTGCTTCAGACACTCCGCTTGATGGCTGTTGACCATGGCATTGGTCCAGAGATCTCCTCCATCACAGAATGTGTGGGTCTGAAAGGTAGTCTCCATGTTCCCCCACACATCTGACTTCTTTGTGTCAATAATGCACTCCTGTACCCCAGGCACTTAGCCTAAAACCCGCCCCCACCAACCTGAGTGTGACGGTAGAGTTTTCTCTAAACATCCTCCAACCCCATTCACTTCCCCACCCAGGTTCCCCAACCTCAGTAGAAGTATTGGTCATTTAGTCCTTTTATGATTTGTTCTGTGAATATTTATCTGGCACTGTTTTTAGGCCGGATCCTCCAGATCACAGATGAACAAACAAAACTCCTGCCTCAAAGAACTCAAAACCTGGGGTAGAAGACACACAACCACCCAGTAATTACAATTGAGTATGATGCTACGGTAACAGACAGCAAGGCATGATGTTGGCTGCAGAAAGAGAGAGAGAGAGAGTGTGCGTGTATGTGTGTGTGTGTGCGCGCACACACACACACGCACACATGCATGCTCAGTCATATCACACTCTTTGTGGTTCCATGGACTGTAGCCTGCCAGGGTCCTTGATTTTCCAGGCAAGAATACTTGAGAAGGTTGCCATTTCCTACTCCAGAGGATCTTCCTGACCCAGGGATCAAACCCAGAATTTCTCTTGTGTCCCCTGCATTGGTGGGCAGATTCTTTACCACTAGCACCACCTAGGAAGCCCATAGGAAGGGAGTAATCACACAAAAAAAGGGGGGAAAAAGTGAAAGTGTTAGTCACATCCGACTCTCTTCGACACCATGGACCATAGCCCGTCAGACTCCTTTGTCCAGGGGATTCTCCAGGCTAGAATACTGGAGTGGGTTGCCGTTCCCTTCTCCAGGGGATCTTTCCAACCCAAGGAATGAACCTGGGTCTCCTGCGTTGCAGGCAGATTCTTTATTGTCTGAACCACCAGGGAAGCCCAATCACACACAATCACACAATCACACACAAGAGAAGAGTCAGAGGAAGAAATGTTGGATTTGGGTTTTTGCTTTTTCAGACTTTCAAGGGTTTTTTCCCACAGCAAAACCCATGTCCATTATAGGAAAATAAGAATATGTAGAGAAGCAAAAAGACAGAAATTAATATCAACCAGAATGCCATCACTCAGAAATGACTATCATTAAGAATTGAAGTATATGGTGCTATTGTGTGAAAACTGTACACATCTTAATTATGCTGAATTAAGTAGTGCTTTTCAGATCTACTGTATCCTTCTACTTTTCTGTCTACTTATTCTAGTAATTTTTGAGAGTTTGACATTGAAACTCCAAATAAAAATCTTAATTTACCTACTTAAAAAATAATTATGGTAAACAGTGGAACTCTATGTAACTAGATGATTTTTTCTATATTTTCCAAGTCTCCTGTAAATGTGTTATCATGCTTTCATAATTTAAAAATTAAATTTTTTTTTTAAAAATAAAAACTTTTTTTAAACATTGAGGTGTATGAAATTTCCCTGGTGGTCCAGTGATTAACACTCCATGCTGCCAATGCAGGAGATACAGGTTCGAGCCCTGGTCAGGGAACTAAGATCCCACATGCTGTGCAGAGCAGCCAAAAGATTTTAAAAAGAAACAAACAAAAAAAAAGAATTGAGGTATATCATCTGGTCTTTTTATGCTGATTTTCACTGCAAAACTGAACCACACTGGACATTCTGTTTTATAGTTGGCTGCCCCCCTCTGCCGCCCCCACCCTGGGCTGGGGGCCTCTCTCCTCTGAGGCTCGTCAGTCCACAGCCCTTGTCGTACTCCTCTGAAGAGTTCATCGTGGATGTCTGCTTCTGCCTCAGTCTGGAAGTTTCTCGAGGGGAGAGGGGGCCATTTTCCATCTTTTTTATCTGCGGTGTTCAGGGGCAGTCAGGGAGGCTGGTCAGCCCTGAGGACAGCACCTCCCACCCTGCACACACAGCCCGAGGCCCTCCAACCCCTCTCTCCCTCCACAGGTTGAGCTGGGTCCCAGTCACAGAGGCCTGCTGGCAGGTTCTCTTCTCCGTCCTCCGGGTCACTGGTAACCTGAAGGAACTGGACCTGAGTGGAAACATCTTGAGCCGCTCTGCAGTACAGAGTCTTGATGAGGCCCTGAGATGCCCTGGGTGCCACCTAGAGACCCTGCGGTGAGTCTGGCCTGGGCTCTGCTCTGAACGGGGAGGGACAGGAGATCTAAGACGGGCGCTGACTCTGGGAGGGGGAATTGTCCTTGCATTCAGCAAATACTCATTGAGCCCCTCTCTGGCCCACCACTGTGCCAGGTGCCAGGGTCACCATGGTAAACAAACACAGGCGGGTGTCCATTCTCAGAGGGATTGCAAAAGACCGACACTAGTCAAGGAACCATGCCAATAAAGGTGTAACTGCAGGGCCAGATAAGGGTCTCCAGTGGAAAATGTCCTTAAGGAAGGGACACTTGGGGACTTTCCTGGTGGTCCAGTGCTTAGGACTCAGTGCTTCCACTGCTGTGGGTTTGATCTTGATCTTTCATTGGGGAACTAAGGTCCTGTAAGCCTCATGGCACTGCCAAAAAAAGATATCACTTTATGCCTGATAACATGGCTATTATCAAAAAGGTAGAAATCGCAAGTATTGGAGAGGATGTGGAGAAAATGTGTACTTTCTCATACACTGTTGGTGAGAATGGAAATGGATGCAGCCACCGTGGAAAATGGTACAGAAATTTCTCAAAAAAAAAAAAAAAATAAGAAGAACAACACTATCATGTGAGCCAGCTATCCCACTTCTGGGCATTTATCTGAAGAAGATTTTGCTTGGGTTGGGCGTCTTGATGAACGACTCATCATTCAAGGCATTCCTCGTACATTTCCACCTCCTTCCCTTGTCAAAATTAATAATTTCTTCTACCTTCAGCTGCACTTGACTTGTCCCTTGGGGCACCATCTACTTTTTAAGTGCCTACTACGTGTCAGACACTACTGTGGGCACTTGGGTACAGCTCATAATGAAAATGGGCAAAACCCCTTCTTCACGGAGACTACATTCCAGAGGCGGTGGGGACAAAAAGTCAAAAGAACAAGTAAAGTATATTGCATGTGGTAAGGACTAGAGAGAAAGGTAAAGCAAAGAGGAGTAGAGAGTTGGGGCTGGGTGTGCCATTTTAAATAGGGAGGGTGGTGAGGCAAGCTTCCTGCAAGGGGACTTTTGAGCAAAGACCTGGGAGCAGGTGAGGGAATAAGCCATGAGCTATCAGGTAAGATAGCTTGTTCCAGGCAAAAGAAACAGCCAGTGCAGAGAACCTGAGGTAGGACCACGCCTGGAGTGTTTAAGGAACAGTGTGGAGGCCAGTGGAGAAGCAGCTAAAAGGAATATGAGATGAGGACAGAGAGGACAAGGAGTCAGACCGCCAGTGTCTCACAGACAAGGTCAAGGACCATGAATTTCTCTCTGATGACCTGGGAAAACGTGGGAGGATTTTGATCCAAAGAGATAGAAAACCTGACTTACTGTTATTTGTTTCTATGTCTATCCACCAGTGCCTGTGCATTTCTGGGGGGCCTGGGGGCTTACTGACTTCCACCTGGCCCACAGGTGTAGATGCTCAACAGGTTGTTCATGGGTGATTGTGGAATCAACAGATAAGTAAACGCAAGGCCATCGTCACATGTCTCCCACAGGTTGGCCAGCTGCGGCCTCACAGCTGAGAGCTGCAAGGACATTGCCTCTGGGCTGAGTGCCAGCCAAACCCTGATGCAGCTGGAATTGAGCTTCAACACAATCCTGGACGCGGGAGCTGAGCACCTTTGCCAGGGCCTGAGACAGCCAACCTGCAAGCTGCAGCGACTGCTGTAATTACTCCTCATTGGCACTACTTTGTGGGGTGGGCACGGGGAGGCAGAAGGATCTGCCCTAGCACCACGGGGCAGAGAGAAAGCAAGGGCTCATGGAGGCCATGAAAGATTCCCACTGAAGCCCTCATATTCCTCCTTAACTTTTGTTCTTATATTAGAAGCTCGCTCTTTTCTCATCCTGTATTGTAGACACCCTTAATGTTGAAACCCACAAAATACTGAAACCTATGTCAGGTAACTCTGGGCATTTGGAAGGGCCAAGGTAGTTAACAATGAGATCCAGGCATCCCAGTGGAACATCGGTGTAAATTAATCATACAACATCGATATAGTGAGTGAGCAGGATTCACGGAATCACATGGAAGTGAAAAGGGGATGTGGTCTCTATCCTGAGTGGCTCCTTGGCTGCAAGAGGAATATTTAAATCTCCCAGGTTCCTGCAAGCCAGGCAGGTCTTTATCTTCCTTTAATGTCACCCTAGAACCCTCATAGGGCCATAGGTACTAGAAAGGAAAACCAGATGCCAGTTAGGACATTGACTGGAGGCCCACATGTGTCTTCCCTACAGGCTCAAAGGCTGCGGCCTCACGTCTGGCTGCTGCCAGGACCTGGCCTCTGTGCTCAGGGTCAGTCCCAGCCTGATGGAGCTAAACCTGCTGCAGAATGACCTGGACAACCTCGGCGTGAGGAGGCTCTGTGAAGGACTCAGGCACCCTTCCTGCCAGCTCATACTCCTATGGTGAGGCTCTGCGGGCCCCTTCTGGGCAGAGGGCAGGGAATGGAGGGAGGGGATGCCAGTGCCGCAGAACTGGACAGAGGAAAGAAAAGGGACAGACAAATGCACGGTGAGCCAGGGTTCCTCACCAGTGACGCCACTTACTTAGGCCGTGTGACTCAGGCAGCTCTTCACCTGAGACTTGGTTTCTTTATCTGTCTAATGGGGCCATCATATCAATAAAATGCTTGTGAACACTAGGACAGAGTTCAGACAGAAATGGGCTTGGAGCACTGGAGTCCTGTGCAGCCGACAAGCAGTAAGCCCCCAGCCCTCCTTGCTGCCCTGCAGGCCCTGAGGGTGATGTTCTCTGAGCAGCAGCCCCTACCATGACTCTCAGCCACTTCCTCTTTCCTTTACTTCCTGAGAACAAGTCCACTGGCTGTTTCTGGCTGAGCCCTTGCTTATTGCTCCTGGCTGGGACCCTGTCACACACTCAGAGAGCTGAGGGCTCCAGACCCTCCTCCATCCCCCACCGGCTCAGGTCCTCTGTTGAGCTCCAGCAGCCCTTAGAAATGTAGTGGGAATCATAATATTAGTGGCTCAGTCGTGTCTGACTTCGCAACCCCAAGGATGGTAGCCCATTAGGCTCCTCTGTCCATGGGATTTTCCAGGCACAAATACTGGAGTGGGTTTCCATTCCCTTCTCAGGGGATCTTCCCGACCCAGGGATCGAATCTGGGTCTTCGAGGGGTCTGCAAAGCCTGGGCCCTGGCCACCTTCAGCCAGGACTCCCTCCTTTAGACTCTCAGGCCTAAAGGTGAAGTCGGGGCAAGATAATGAGATAAACACTCTGCAAATGGGTTCCCCCAAGGCTAACCCTGACCCTTTACAACCAGGGGGACTCCAGCTCCCTCCCCACCAAGCATTTCCGGCTGTATAGTGCAAGGCCTCTCCAGAGCTTGGCCTCAGCCGGGACATCTGAATTTGTGGCCAGCTCACTGGTTACTGAACAGACCTGGGTTGCCTCAGAGCAGCATGTGCCTTGTGGTCCTGTGAAGGTTTCTGCTTCCTTCCCCCCAGAGTCCCAGGGCCGGACTGGGAGGGACAACCGTCTACGTGGGGGGCTCCATCTTTTCCCTAGGGCACACTAGCTCTGATCGCAGCAATGAGTGCGGCGTGCACTGCCCTCTACAGTGAGTCCTGTCTGGGGCTCACGACAGGTGGAGAAGCCTGTCCGTCCGGGTTAGAGAGGAGGGCACGGGGGCCCAGAAAGAGCAACAGCTATCTGAAATCTGAAGCAGCCCAGAACACAAGGCCAGGAGAACGGAAACGGGCACTCGCCTTTCCAGCAAACCATCTAGCCTCTGAGCAGGAAATCCCAGGACCGACCCCTGGGTGGTCATCTTCAGGCTGTGGGGAATGGGTGTTCTGTGGTGGGCGCTGTGAGCCACCGCCCAGATGCTCTCCAGGAATGAGGATGTAAACCTCAGCCACTGGGAATGCTACTGACAGCCAGCTACTGGGATGACGTTTGCCTACAAGGGTCCCCTCTCCCAAGATCTCATCCCATTCCTGGAGTGATCTGCATCTAAGGCCTGACCAATGTCAGGGTATAAAGACCCAGCGCCTCCTCCCAATTTGGGACAGCTCTGAGGGATCATCCCAACTTCAGAGCCTCCAGTAGCCTTGGCTGAGGTCTCCATTGAGACGGCATCACAGCCCAACTTCTTCCTCTCTGCCCAGACCTGTTTCCCTCTCCCCGCCACCCTGGTGTTGATCCAAGAACACCCCCTAATAAACCTCACTCCACTTTCCATCTCAGAGCCCAACTCCCAGCAAACCCAACCTGCGACAGTTTCCTCTGGGAGGTGGCAGGTTCCACCATCCTGAGCCCCCAAGGACCTTGGGATCACGCAGGGGTCCTGGGAGAACCGGGCTTCCTTTGTGTTTGCAGGCTGGACCAGACTCAGCTGAGCGAGGAGGTGACCGAGATGCTGAGGGCCCTGGAGAGGGAGAAGCCTCAGCTGCTAGTCTCCGGGATATGGTAAGGTGGGGAGACTCAGAACCCACTCTTGCTGTTCCAGGGTCGGCTGAGTCCTTGGGGCAGGTCCAGAACCAAGAGATGGGGAAAGACATGGGGTGGAGGCAGACACGGCAGAGCCGGGAAGAAACCAAGAAGGCACGGCAGCCAGAGAGAGGTTTAGGCGTTGATTTGTTTAGTGCGAACGGAATTATGCCACTCCTCTGCTTAAACCTTTCCATTAGATGAATGTGTGCGTGCCAAGTCGTTTCAGTTGTGTCCGACACTGTGTGACCCTATGGACTATAGCCTGCCAGGCTCCTGTGTCCATGGGATTTCCCAGGAAAGAAAACTGGAGTGGGTTGCCATTGCCTTCTCCAATAAGAAAATTTAAAAAAAAAAAAAAAAAAAAAAAAAAAGGTGAATGGGTACGTGGATGAGATTTGGAACTTGGAAAGCAATGACCACTAGGGGGAGACAAAGACAGAGAGAGCCTTAGAAGTGCCAGACACCTCTTCCCCGACCCTCACCAGCCAATATACATAGGAGGACCCACTTGTCACAGAACATGCCCTGTATCCCTCACACGATGTGTGAGGCACACAACAGTGAACAAGGGCCCAAATTTCAAGAGCTCAGCCCAGCAGGTGCAAATTATTCCCTCCCCACCCCCACCCCCACCCCAGCCTCCCACCTCCGCCCACAGAACTACATCTGGGTTTCTTAAGGACACTGATGGGCCCACTAGATTCTATGCAGAGCAGCTGAGCTGAGTTCTGAAGGATGGGAGGGGTGTGCTGGGCCCGGAAGGGGTTGATTCCAGGCAGAGGTGGTGTAGCTCGCCGAACAAGAGCCAGATGCCTGAAGTGCATAGAAGCCAAGACTAGGGCACTGGCTTTTGAGAAAAGAAAGAGCTTTATTGCAAGGTCCAGTAGCAAGGGCACAGGAGGTAAGGCTCTCAAATCGATCCAGGGTTCAGGGCGACATTTAAGGGGTTTAGAGAAATGTCAATCTTGGAAGCTGATTGGCTAATTTCAAATAAGTCAAACAAGCTACTCGCACTGCTGGAAGCCAGATCTTCCTTTTTTGAAGGACTTCTAGCCCCAAGAAGGGCTCCTGGGGCAACATTTCTATCCTTTGAGTTCTGTAGACTGAAGATTGTGGGTTCTGAATACTGGAGACACAGGTTCTATCTTGCACGTGGGGGTGCTATCTAAATAACTCAAGGGTGCTTTAATCAATTAACTTATTTATGGGCGGCAAAACCAGTTTAAGCTGGTCTATGTTTTACTTGCCGTTTCAGTAGAGGCACTGAACTTAGCTTCTTTGAGGAATAGGAGGTCAAGGACCTGGAGCAGAGGTACTCAAAGTGTGGTCCTCAGAATCAGCAGCAGAATCAACATTCCCTGGGAGCTCAGAGGGCTTCCCAGGCGTCTCAATAGTAAATAACCCACCTACTGATACAGAAGACTCTGGTTCGATCCCTGAGTCAGAAAGATACCTTGGAGAAGGAAATGACAACCCACCCACATTTTCTTGCCTGGAAAGTCCCATGGACAGAGGGGCCTGGCAGGCTAAAGTCCATAGGGTCGTGAAAGAGTCAGACATGACTTAGCGACTAAACAACAGTAAGGAGCTCAGCAGAAAGGCCCCACTCCAGACCTGCTGAGTCAGAATCTTGGGATGGGCCCAGGAATCCATGTTCTAACCCAGGGCTTAAGGTGATTTTTAACACTGATCTAGAGCCACGGGAGCTGGGAAACTGGCACAGGTGGGGCTGGGGGTGGGAGGCAGTACCTAACATCTTCTGGGCCACGTTAAGAATTTCGATCTTACTCCCCAAATCAGTAGACATTTCAGGGCTTCAGTATCGAAGTTCTGTGCCAGGTTCCCATTTTCAGATCAGCTGCTGAGTGGACAGTGGACCAGAGGGTCAAGAGCAAAAACAGGGAACCCTTTAAGATGAGGCAGTGGTTCCAGCCACAGATGTCAGGGCCTGGGCAGCCAGGCAGGAGAACCTAAAGCTGGCCACTGCCCCGTCTGTTCTAGAGGGCAGCTCTCCTCAAGCAGCACAGGTGAGACCCTTCTGTCTGTCTTCTCCTGCCCCTCCGGGGGACGGGCACATGGAGTCTCTGGGGACCGAGGATGACCTCTGGGGCCCCACAGGGCCTGTGGCTACTGAGGCAGTTGACAAAGAAAGGAGCCTGTACCGGGTGGAGGCCATGGAGATGGAGAGAAAAGAGCTGCTTTGGAGGTTGTGTCAAGGTGATCAATCAGCTCTCAAATTGGCCAAGGGAGAAGGCAGGATGATGCCTCAGTTCTGGTTTAAACAGCTGGGTGGATGGGGGCCATTCATGGAAGCAGGGGCTACAGGAGAAGCCCAATGCGGATCAGGAGTTCAAATTCCAATGAGTTGGACTCAAGTGGGGATATCGTGGAGACAGCCCCCAGAATCCTCCATGATCTTAGAGAGAATGAATTCTACCCAGGAAGCCAAGTCTGAGGATCCTTCACGAGGTCCCACGTGGAGCAGAGATGAGCGATACATCCTCACTCAAGCGACAGAGACAAGCATCAGGTTTGAAGGGGCCAGGCTGGGAGCATCATTATGTGGGCTTGCGGGGGTGGAGGGGGTTATGGCAGCTGTGAAAGGCCATTCCCTCCATCCTCCTGCCTTTGGAGTGGGACAGAGACACCTAGGGGAGACTCCATGAGAGATCTTCCACTCCCCGAACCTTGCAGGATTTCTGCTTCCCTCTCTTCCCTCTCCCAGCCTCAGGGGGCTGGACTGTTCCTCTCCTAAATATCTACAGCATGACTCATACTCTGAACCAGAGCCCAGTCTCTTAAGGCCCACTCTGGGCTTCTAAGGCCTGGAATCCCCTCTCCATCTCTGCCTGTCCGTCTTTGGAGCCATGTTCCCCTCAAAAGCTGATCACCCAAGGAGTGCTGGGAAAAGCAACAATTCTGGGAAGTGAGAAAGGGGAGGGAGGAGGGTTTGGGCAAGGGGAGGCAGCAGAGTTGAGCCCCCTTGGATAGCAGGCAGACTGGCCTTGGGAAGGGCCCCTCTGTGGTCTAGCCTAGGGGGCCGGGGGCAGCCAGGCAGGAGAACCTAAAGCTGGCCACTGCCCCGTCTGTTCTAGAGGGCAGCTCTCCTCAAGCAGCACAGGTGAGACCCTTCTGTCTGTCTTCTCCTGCCCCTCCGGGGGACGGGCATATGGAGTCTCTGGGGACCGAGGATGACCTCTGGGGCCCCACAGGGCCTGTGGCTACTGAGGCAGTTGACAAAGAAAGGAGCCTGTATCGGTAAGTGAGGGGGCCCGGCCTGTCCCACCCCCTCCATCCCCATGCTGGGTCCCCACAGACAGTCTGCACCCCAATCATGGTCCATTGTATCCCCGTTCACCACACCACCATGCAAAGAAAGACAGGGCTGAGATGTTGGTTGGTGTTTTATTATGAAAAACGAAGGGGTTTGGATGGGGGAGGAAGAACGTTGGTTGGGATTTTTTTTAATATTTATTTGTATTTATTTATTTTTGACTGTACCAGGTCTTAGTTGCAGCATGTGGGATCTAGTTCCCTGACCAGGGATTGAACCCAGGCCCCCTACATTGGGAGCTGAGGGTCCTAGCCAATGGATTACGAGGGAAGTCCCTGGAAAGAGATTTTGTTATGAAAAATTTTAAATAGACATACAAGTAGAGTCCAGGGAACTTCCATGTACCCACTATTCAGCTTCAACCTTCATTTTACCAACTTTGTTTCAACTATCTACTTTCCGCCCCTTTTTTGCAGTATTTTTAAGTCCAAAGAAATGGGTGTTTTTAGCCTTAAATATTTTGTGATACCTTTCAAACATAGACCTTTCTTCCATAACCACAATGTCATTTTTCACACGTCAAGAAGTTTACAATTAAGCCTTTCATATCGTCCAATATCCAATCCTTATTCAAATACATTCAATTGTATAAAGTGTGTCTTTGCAGATGATTTGTTCTAATCATGATCCAAAGACAGACCACTTATTGTATTTGACTTGTTATGCTGCTTTAACCTCACATCTTGCGTCTCCTGCACTGGCAGGCAGGTTCCTTACCACTAGCACCACCCAGGAAGCCCAGGGGAGCCAGGATTCAAATTCAAATCCAACTGACGTCAATGTCTGGGCTTATAGCCACTCTATAGGATGCATAGTGCCCAGCACAGGGCCTGGCACCCAGTAGGTGCTCAGTGAGTCTGCGTACAGTAATCCAGTGTCCACTTCTCCCCATTTTTTGCAGAGTTCTCTTGCCCGTGCCTGGCTTCTACCACTGGCCCAACACGGGTCTCCGCTTTGAGGTGAGAGGGCCAGCAACCATTGAAATTGAATTCTGTGCCTGGGACCAGTTCCTGAACAGGAATTTCCCACAGCACAGCTGGCTGATTGCAGGACCTCTGTTTGACATCAAGGCTGAACCAGGCGCTGTGGCAGTGGTGTTCCTCCCTCACTTTGTGGCCTTCCAAGGTAAGCAGGAGGGCGAGGCGGAAGCAAGGTGACAGTGATAAGAATGGGCCTGAAAAGGGCTTTAGAGGAGATGTCCTGAAGGGGACTCATGGCTTCCTTAGAGAGACTGAGAAAGGATTAACAGAAATGGAGACAGCTTTTCTCTCATTCCATGGTGTTCTGGGCATACCTTTTTTGAAGCACTTTTGTCCCCAGACTCATAATTATTTTTGCCTGAATTACTTAAAAGCTTCCCTAAATAGAAAGTACAATACAAGCTAACATTGAGCTTCCCTGGTGGTACAGTGGGTAAGAACCCACCTGCCAATATAGGAGACATGGGTTCGATCCCTGGTCCAGGAAGATCCCACTTTCCGTGGAGCAACTAAGCCCGTGAGCCACAACTATTGCGCCTGTGCTCTAGAATCCATGCTCTGCAAGCAGAGAGGTCCCCACTTGCTGCAACTAGCCTGTATGCATGCAGTGATGAAGACCCAGGGAAAGTCATAAATAAACACAATAAGGAGAGGATATCAATTATTCTGAAAGTAAAACATTATAAAAAAATAATCTCACAGTCAAAAATTACAAACGGTAAACAAGGCATCACAAACGAGAACCAGAAGAAACACAGGTACCAGAACTGGTCCCGTTAAATGAATACATTAATTAATTAAAATAACTTAAAAATAAGAAAATAATAAGAATCAACCCCATAAAGATTCCACACATTTTGTGTAATCAGAAACAAAACACAAAATAAATGCGTTTCATATACTTATGGGGCTTCCCTCATAGCTCAGTCGGAAAAGAATCTGCCTGCAAGGCAGAAGTCCCAGGTTCGATTCCTGGGTTGGAAAGATCCCCTGGAGAAGGAAATGACAACCCACTCCAGTATTCTGGTTGGGTTACAGTCCATGGAGTCCCAAGAATTCAACACGACTTAGTGACTAAACCACCATATACTTATAGAAGTCACCCTGGGAAAAAAATAAGCAAAAAGCAATAAATCATTAAAAATGATAAATCAAATTTGGAAACAAGTTAATTAAAGAAAATAGGAAAACATTTAAAAAAAAAAAAAAAGATTAAGTGACATGGAGGATAGTATACTATGAGAAGGCCTAGAATACACCTAATCAGAATTCCAGCGGATATGGCAGAGAGAATGGAGAAGATGAAATATTCAGAGAGAATTGCCAGGAGGCTTCTATGATCACTGAAAGATGTGACTTCTCCGTGCTGTGCTGCACCTAGTCGCTCAGTCATGTCTGACTCTTTGTGACCCCATGGACTGTAGCCTACCAGCCTTTTCTGTCCATAGGGATTCTCCAGGCAAGAATACTGGAGTGGGTTGCCATGCCCTCCTTCAGGGGATCTTCCCAACCCAGGTCTCCCACGTTGCAGGCGGATTCTTTATCATCTGAGCCACCAAACAGGCCCAAAAGGTAGTACTCTAGTCTCCCCATTGGGGAATGGAACCCCAGTCTCCCACAAGACACGCGGGGATACTCACCGCCTGTCATGATACTAAGAGGAAGACACACAATGATGAGAAATTGAAAAAAAATCCATGGGCTATGACAGAAACATGAAAAGGTGTTGCTTCAAAGAAAGACTAGTGGAAAAAGAAAGATGGTAATTACAGTTGTATTTAGTGAATTCTTCAGCATTTTGTCAGATGGTGTATACCACGGTGATATTATTTTCACACCCAAAAAAGCAATGAATGTGCTCTCTGGGGGCCTTTTCTGGGATTAAAATCAGTCAGCAATGTTCTGACTGGTGCCCATCAGCCTAAAGGCCTTGCCTGGCTTGCTGGATGTCCCTCTGCTACCCAGAAACCACTGCATCACTGCAGTTTCCAAACAACACAGAGATGGAACCAGGACTCCTGATTTCCAAGCCTGTGCCTCTCCCACTACCAGCCTTCATCTCTCAAGCTGTCTCTTCATCTCAAACTCATCAGTGTCCATACCTTGTCAGATTTCTTGACTGCAAACTAACTCTGGCTGATTTAGGCAGGAAAGGAATATATAAAAAGATTCCTGAGTAACTTGTAGACTTAACAGAAGATGAGGCAACATTAAAAAAAAAAAAAAAAAGGCAGTGTGCAAGGATGCTGAGAACCAACAAAACTAGGCAGAGACCTGTGCTGCAGGCATAGCCATTGTAGGACCCTCCTGCCATGGTGGCCGCTGGACTCGACCCACTGCTACTGCCGGAAGAATCTTTCTTCATTCTCTCTAGATCCAGGTCCTGGTAAGGAGCATTCACTTACTCAAGTTTTGGTCACATGCCTGCATCATAGCCACCAGGGAATAGCAGCTTCCAGGGTGGGAGGCCCCGCTTGTCTCCTGCTGAGACCCCCCCACTGGTGGGGAAGGGGTTCTTCCCTAAAAGAAGAGTATGAAGGGTGGGTGGCCAAACACTGGACAAGTGTATACTACCCTCGGCTGCTCCATTTCCTCACTGTCCCTTCCTCCTCCTCGTCCTCCCTCTGCCTGGAGTCAAACCCGCCCACATCGCCCAGTGACCCTCATGGTTAGAGACTCCACACCAGCCAGTAACCACAGGGTGCCTAGCTTTCCCGACTCCTGGGTCAGGGGCTGGTCCTCTGTATGGGTTTGGCTAAAGGGAGTTTCCGTGGTGCTCCCACCCTAGAATCAGTATTATCTGAAGCCCCCAAAGGTGGCAGGCCAAGCGCGATGGCTTCCCTAGGAAGACCACCGAGCCTACACTCAAGGACATCACTCCTCCAGCCAAGTCTGATTCAGTGAGGTACTAAGTCCTTGCCTCTCATATCCGTCCCTTGACAGGGAACGATGTGGACATCTCCCGGTTTCAAGTGGCCCACTTCAAAGAGGAGGGGATGCTCCTGGAGAAGCCAGCCAGGGTGACGCCATGTTACGCCGCCCTGGAAAACCCCAGCTTCTCGCCCATGGGAGTTCTACTGAGGATGGTCCACACTGCCCTGCGCTTCATTCCCATCACCTCCACTGTGCTGCTCTACCATTACCTCCAGCCTGAAGAAGTTACCTTCCACCTCTACCTGATCCCCAGCGATTGCTCCATTCAGAAGGTGGCAATAAGAGCCAGAAAGGTTGGGCCAGGGTGGGCTTGACGACAAACAGGAAACATGACCAAAGAGTCCCCTAGATGGGTCAGCTGGGAATTGGGATGGGCCGCTTAGAAGCAGGGACCTTGAAGTGGGTAAATAGTCCTGCTCCTGCCCAGCCATTGACTAGTCTGGCCCCCCCAGGGTCTCCTCCAGCTGACTTTGCCACACCATCACTCATCTCAGGACAAGCCTCTTCCCAGGAGTCAAAAGAATGGGTGGTTTCCATGCTTATTGTTGTTGTTGTTTGGTCACTAAGTCATCTCCAACTCTTTGTGATGCCCTGGACTACAGCATGGACTGCAGGCTTTCCTGTCTTTCACCATCTCCCAGAGTTTGCTCAAACTCATGTCCACTGCATTGATGATGCCATCCAACCATCTCATCCTCTGACATCCTCCTCTTCTCCTGTCCTCAATCTTTCCCAGCATCAGGGTCTTTTCCAATAAGTTGTCTCTTTGCATCAGGTAGCCAAAATATTGGAGCTTAGAACTGTCTCTTTTCCCCTGTTACCATGTCTTCTCCAACATCACCAATTCCCACCCTGAGCACAGCAGAGGTCAAGCATGGGTGGGGGGTGGGAAGCCAGCAGGCGGGGTACAGCCCCCATCACCCACACACACACACAGAAACATCATCTCACTTTGTTCAGACCGGGTTCTGTAGGCAGAATCTGAGTCAGGGGCCAGACACATCTGCTGCTTTGATCCTTGTTCTGTACTCCTCAGGCCATAGACGATGAAGAAAAGAAGTTCCAGTTTGTGCGAATTCACAAGCCACCCCCACTGACCCCGCTCTACATGGGCTCCCGTTACACTGTGTCTGGTTCAGAGAAGCTGGAAATACTGCCGGAGGTGAGCAGCCCAGGCGGTAGCCATCGCTGGGGTCAGAGGTCTTGCTTGGAAATAGCTGTGAGTGGGTCTCAGAGCTTTCCCAGGGACCGGGTGAACTGGGGTTGGGCAAACAGCAAGTGGGGCTTCCCTGGTAGCTCAGCTGGTAAAGAGTTTGCCTGCCATGCAGGAGACCCCAGTTTGATTCCTGGAGAATCCCCATGGACAGAGGAACTTGTGCGCTACAGTTCATGGGGTCACAGAGTTGACACCACTGAGTGGCTAAGCCCAGCACAGAAAACAAGTGAGATTTAGGGTGAGCAGGGATGCTTCCAAGGGTAGGAGACAGGAAGCTGGGAGGGTCACATTCAGGATGAGGACAATACTGGGAAGAGTTGGGCTGTAGAGTGACAATGACCTCCAATTAAAGCCACCAAGGACTTCCCTGGCAGTCTAGTGGTTAAGACTCCATACTCCCCCACTCACCCTCCCCACCAAAAAAAGACTCCACACTCCCAGTGCTGGGGGCCCAGGTGCAATCCCTAGTCAGGGAACTAGCCCCCACTCTCCACAACTAGAGAAAGCCTTTGGGCAACAACAAAGACCCAGTGCAGCCAAAAATAAATAAAGATGTAAAAAAGAAAGAAAAAAGCAGGATCTAAAGATTGACTTCAGTCCAGGAGATGGTCAGAGTTGAGCAGGGCCAAGTGAGGTTAAGTCAGGTGGGGAAAGACCTTACTGGCAGGCTGAAAGGTGGCTTCTCACGCAGTGATTCTCTCTCTCTACAGGAATTGGAGCTCTGCTATCGGAGCCCTCAAGAATCTCAGCTGTTCTCTGAGTTCTACGTTCGCCATTTGAGGTCAGGGATCAGGTTGCAAATAAGAAGCAAGAAAGATGAGACTGTGGTGTGGGAAGCCTTGGTGAAGCCAGGTAAAGTCAAGTCCAGGGAGCACAGAGGTGGAACGACAGAAAGTCAAAGAATGTGTGTGTGTGTGTGTGTGTGTGTGTGTGTGTGAGAGAGAGTTTGTATTATCACAACTTTCTGATGAAAAGAAAGAGTCCAGGGGAGTTCTGCACCTTTTCCTAGTGACAACAACTGATAAGAGGAGAATTGGAACTCAGGTTCAGTCCAGTTCAGTTCAGTCGCTCAGTCGTGCCCAACTCTTTGCGATCCCATGGACTACAGCACGCCAGGCTTCCCTGTCCATCACCAACTCCCGGACCTTGCTCATACTCATATCCATCAAGTCGGTGATGCCATCCAACCATCTCATCCTTTGTTGTTCCCTCCTCCTGCCTTCACTCTTTCCCAGCGTCAGGGTCTTTTCCAATGAGTCAGTACTTCACATCAGGTGGCCAAAGTATTGGAGCTTCTGCTTCAGCATCAGTCCTTCCAATGAATATTCAGGACTGATTTCCTTTAGGATCGACTGTTAGATCTCCTTGCAGTCCAAGGGACTCTCAAGAGTCTTCTCCAACACTCCAGTCCAAAAGCATCAATTCTTCGGAGTTCAGGTTAACCTGACTGTAAGCCCTGTGCTCGCTTTCTCTTGCACCATGTGTGTCCACTCTGCCCTTGAATAGACTTTGATACCCACAAGGTTTTTGGCAGTTTCTCACGAAAGCTGGGAAGGTAGATGAAAGAGGAAGAACTAAGGGACTCCCTAGTGGTCCAGTGGTTAAGACTCCAAACTTCCACTGCAGGGGGCACAAGTTCGATCCCTGGTTTGGGAACTAAGATCCCACATGCCATGTGGTCAAAAAAAAAAAAGAGTAAGAACTAGATGCCAGATGGTTGTATGGTTGTATGGATTAGGCCAGTTCTGTCAATATCAGATACTCTAACCAGGATCATTCAGTTATTGTCAAGGCAGGCAAAAGGAAATCCAAATATTGAACTCTCAGGAACGGAAGAAATTTTACAATCTCTTAATCCAACACCAGCACCCCCAAGAAACAAAATCTCCTGGACAGTCCTTCCTAGGACAACCAGCCTTTGTTGGTTCTTGGTCACATTCCATCCTGAGCTGCACAGGCATCACAGTGTGGTAGAAAGAGAATGGACTTTACTTGGTCCCAGCTTGGGTGCAGACACAGGTGGAGAACTCACCAGCCCCAGCTAGGGCCTTTACTTGCTGGGTCATCTTAAGAACATTACCTAATTCATTTGAACTTGGGTTTCTCATCTGTAAAGTGTGGAATTGTTGGAAAGATTAAGTAAAATGAGATATGTTCATGTCTCGTGCTGTGGTTCCTAGTAAAAAGTGAAAGTGTTGGTCAGTCAGTCGTGTCCAACTCTTTACGACTCCATGAACTGTAGCCCACCAGACTCATATGTTCATGGAATTCTCCAGGCAAGAATACTGGAGTGGGTATCCATTCCCTTCTCCAGGGGATCTTCCCAACCCTGGGGTCGAACCTGGGTCTCCTGCATTTGCAGGTGGATTCTTTACCATCTGAGCTGGAAACAGTAAAGCCCAGTGGTCCCTAGTAAATAGTAGTAATATTATTCTTCTTCCTTGTACTAAGCCAACTTCCTTGCCTATCTTGATTCTGTCCCTTGGAGCTGACAGATCTATTTCTATTTCTAATCTGTTTCTCCTGGGAGAGCCCAGGAGAAAGTATCAAGAAGAGTATCTCTTCAAGAAGAAATACTTGAAGACTGGGATCAAGGCCTCCCCTAAGTCTCCTCTTATGCAAGTTAAATATCTCTACTTCCATCATTCCTCTTGTATTTTGGTTTTTAAATTCTTTGCCATTCAGACATCTTCCTGGTAGATGTTGCCATTTACAGATGAGCCAGGATGGACTCCCTGAGTGTCCAGTCTTCAGGGGGGATGTGGAATACCCTCCTCCACCCTCCAAATGAACCCAATGCTCCCGAAGCCACAGCTGGAGCTCCCCTATCTTGTGCCCACCTCCACACACCATCAGGTCACAGTGAACCTGAGTCTGCTCAGACTCTCAGGCCTTGTCCACATGAGCTGTTGTAAACAGCCCCTTTCTCGCCTTATGCAAGTAACTGTCTAAGCCCCTTGAGTCATTTCTGTTGTTTTGCTATTGAAATTATCACACTACTCCCAAGTGCTAAGGTTTTCTTGATTTCCTTTTTTTTTTTTTTTAAGTTATTTATTTGGCTGGGCCAGTCTTAGTTGCAGCATTGCAAATTTTTAGTTGTGGCACGTGAACTCTTAGTTGCAGCAGGTGGGATCTAGTTCCCCAACCAGGGATTGAACCCAGGCCCTCTGTATTGGGAGCACACAGTCCTAGCCACTGGACCACCAGGGAAATCCCTCGATCTTCTGACATCAAAATTCAGAACAGATTTGATCTGTGTGAATCTAGAAGGCCAAACATGGGCAAGGAGATAGATGTCTGTTCAGAAGTTTAAGACGTCCTTAAACTATTTAAGGACATCTTAGATAGTTTAAGCTATCTAAACCCTGGTTAGTTCTCTACCAGGGTTCCCTTCAGGACAACACTGGATAAACCATGTCTGGGATGCTGAGAGAAACTGTTGTTGTTCACTTGGATGCCTCCTATCTCTCTCCCACCCTCTGTCTAATCATGGCTTCTGGGCCTCAGTTTCCCTATATGCATAAGGAAGGGATTCACCTGGATAATCTCTAAAGGCCCTTCCAGCCCTTACTCCAGATTCTATCAGAATTTATCCGTAGCTTGTTCTCAGAATGAGAGAATCTCAGAAGTTGGTAGGAGTTTAGAGGAGTATCGCGTGTGTAAATAACCAACACTGTTACAGATGCTTCTTCATCTCTGTTTCCCTCCAGGAGATCTCAGACGGGCAGTTACTCTGGCCCCTCCAGGCCTCAGAGGTCAGTAACAGGTGCTAGAGACCGCATGAGCCAGTGGCAATTCTGGGGTGCACTTTCAGGTCCTGGAGAGTTGGGAAGAGGGGAAGGAAAGACTCTCATTGCAAATCTCACAAGCAGTCAGGCCCTGGAGAGTGCTGTGTGCCCCATGCCCCTTCCTCCTGCCCATGGGAGCCCTGGCACCTCCCACCAAACCACCTCAGATGCCTCCACCAAGAGCCCCACTCCAAGCTCAAGCAGAATGGGCAGGTGCTGACGTGAGGCAGGGCAAAAGTGGCTTTCTGGTGGTCAAATGTCTTTACAGGGCAGAAGGAAGCCAGGGATGCAGAAAAGTTGAGCGAAGAGAAGTAGAGATGGAGGGTCAGAGGAAGGGGCGGTGGTACGAGCCCTTCTTTGTTCGTTTCCAGCCTCACCTGGCTCCCCAGCTGCCCTGAGATTGAGGCACTTTGTGGACCGATATCGGGAGCAGCTGGTGGCTCGAGTGACATCCGTGGACCCTGTCCTGGACAAGCTGCATGGACAGGTGCTGAGCGAAGAACAGTATGAGGGGGTGCGGGCAGAGGCCACCGCACCAGGCCAGATGCGGAAGCTGTTTGGCTTCAGCCGATCCTGGGACTGGGCCTGCAAAGATCGCCTCTACCAAGCCCTGAAGGAGACCCACCCTCACCTAATCATGGAACTCTGGGAGCAGTGGGGCAGTGAAGAGACCAGGCCGGGCTACTGACAAGCTGGGCCGCTGTCTGAACACCTGCTGTGAGTCCCGGCTCTGCCTGAGAGCGCCTGGGCCTGTTGTTCATCGGGAAACAAGTTACCATCCAAGTTGCCTTCTAGGCCTAAAGAAAACTTTGATGATGACGCCTTTTCTGGGCATTACCTTGCCCTGCCCAGGAAAGCCACACAGGAACCCAGACGGCCTCCCTTGGCTTTTACGGGCCAGCTGTCCAGATGAAATGACAGCATCTCAGAGAATGTCCATCTGGAGCTGGCAGGAGTTCTGCAGACCTTGTAGCAGCCTCGCCCAAGAGCCTGGTCCACTGGCCACAGCAGCCAAACCCAGAGTCCTCCTTGTGCTATCCAGATGCAAAGAGGAGCAGAGAGAACGTGGGACTGGGGGCTCTGGGTGGAGATAGACAATGGAAATGAACACCTTGGGGGTTTTGAATGGCTTGTGAACAGGAACAAAAACAGATTGGTTTTTCACTTGTCCAGCTAGGGCTGGGGCACCCACGCTCCCCTCAGGGCCCTCCTCGGGTTCATTCCCAGGAGAACTCGAGCCCACCCACCAACCTGTAGACAGGCCAAGAACAAAAAGGGACGCAGAGGCTTCTACATGAAGAAGGTGTGACCAAGGGTGTCTCTACTTTCCAGGCTCCCCCAAACCCACAACCCCAGGCCCAACCATCAAAGGGGCCATGAAGAGGGAGGTTTACCCCCAGGGCTCCAAGGCAACCCCTCCTCAAAGACAGCTGCTGGAGGGCTGCGGTCCCACTCCCAGGACATCCTGTTCCACACAGATGAGCAAACTCATGGGATAATGCAGAGATGTTCCCCAAATCACAAAATATTTGAGCGCAGAAAGTGACTTGGTAACAACTCCCAAATAAAGTCAGGGGAAATGTCTCGGTGCAAACCAAAATTTCTGGTTGATGTCAGCAGTCATGGATTGTTCCTTTCTACAGGGAGAAGAGATAACAAAGGTCAGACAGGTGGGCGCACACACATATCTACACACACCGTTCCCCCAAACCATGAGATGACAGAGTATCAAACACCCCAAAACACAAACCCTCTATTTTCACTCACACCTACCCGCTCTTTCTTTCCTCTCCCAACTGGCCCCAAGGCCTCAGATAGCTGAAGTGTGCATGATTTCCAGAATGATTGAGAGGAAGTGGAAACCACAGCTGGGGATAGGGTGGCCCCAGGATACCCAAAGGTGCCCAGGCTGCCTGGTCTTCCCACAAGCTCTTGGAGAAGCTCAGGCCTCTGGCGAGAGGCCTCCTGAGGGTGCATCCAGCTGAGTTTTCTCCCTAGCTAGGAGGGTGGTGACCCCGAGACCTCTGCAGACTAAATGTGGGAAAAGCCCAGGTGCACTCCGGGCCGAGACCCGGGACCGCAGAGAGAGGAGGTGGAGGTCAGGGGTGAGGGTGCGCGAGGAAGGGTCTGCCTGCTCTGCCCTCTCCCACGGGGTTCCCCTACTCACTTCCCTCCCTTCCAGTTCATTGCAGTCTCTTGTTTCCAGAGGTCCAGTAATCTATTCCCAAATCGGGAGCCATCTTCATGGCAGCCAACTGAAAAGTGGGGCGGGTCTTGGGGGAGGAGAATGGCTAGAAACAAAGGCAGATCCGGAACTGGGGGAAAAGATGCTTGACTACTTTGGATCTGAATCCTAATCGCCAACAGTTGGGGTACTGAGGGAAAGGCAGTGAGCTGGGAACCAAATCCTGGCTTCACCCACTAGATGTGGTCCTGGAAAAGTCTAAACCGCTGTGAACTTCAGTTGTTGGGTCTGTTAAAGGGGAATAATGATACTTGCCTGAAATGGTTGAAGATGGCATGGACTGATGCGTAAGGTGAGTCCACAGCTACTGATTCAGTGAACAACTGTCAGTCAACAAACCTTAGCTTCATTGTGCCTGGGGATGTTCTAGGTGAGCAGTTTATATTCCAGTGGTAAGGAAATATTAATAGAAATCATAAATCCATTTTGGACTTCCCTGGTGGTAGAGTGGATAAGAGTCCGCCTGCTAATACAGGGCATCCGGGTTCAGTCATCGTTTGCGGAAGATTCCACATGCCTCGGAGCAACTAAGCCTGCAGGCCCCAGCTCCTGAAGCCCCTATGCCTAGAACCTGTGCTCCAGAACAAGAGAAGCCACCTCGTGAAAAGCCAGTGCACTGCAGCTAGAGAGCAGCCCGGGCTTGCTGTAACTAGAGAAAGCCTGAGAATAGCAAGGAAGACCCAGCACAGCCAAAAATGAGATAAATAAGTTCATTTAGAAGATACTTTCACATACTGCGAGGTACTTTTAAGAAAACAAAAATTGGAGAGGGTGATAGCTGGGGGAGAGGGAAGAGCATACAACTTTAGAATGCTCAGGGAGAAAGGACTTTTCTGAGGAAGTGACATTCATGAAGGACTTTCCTGAGGAGGTGTCATCTGAGTCAGACCTCTGCCCACAGACATCCTTGCTGTTGGTAGTACTGCTATTGCTTTGAGCCCTAGAGATGCAGACATTCTGATAACAGTCTTCCGTATCTCCTTTCGCACCTTTTTTCTATCTCTGCTGTTTGCTGTTTAGTCGCAGAGTTGTGTCCAACCCTTTTGGACCCCATGGGGACACAGACCCCATGGACTGTAGCCCACCTAGCTCCTCTGTCCACGGGATTTCCCAGGCCAGAATACTGGAGTGGGTTGTCATTTCCTACTCCAGGGGATCTTCCCAACCCAGGGAATGAACCCACACATCCTGCGTCTCCTGCATTGGCAGGCGGATTCTTTACCACTGAGCGGCCTGGGAAGCCCTATCTCTGTAATCATATATATGTTTGTGTACCCACTGACAAAATCTCTCCTGGACCGAACTTTACTTAGGCTCTTCTGAATCCTCTTCCCAACTGGGCCTTGACTCTTGGACTTCCGTGTCTTTTTTTGCATTGTTTGGTTTTAATTAGAACCCTACTAATTTAGTTTATCCAGAATCGCCCACCCTTGATACCTGATTAAATTCCTCATCCTCCACATGATACCTGACCACTCTGGCCTGCCTTCAGCAACAATCCTGTTAGCAAAGAATTACCCAACTCTCCCAGTAGTTTTCCACTGACAAACACACCTCCAGCACCATTACCACTGCCCCATCTCCCAGCCAGCCCACTCTGCCCTTGGCTATAAAGCCCCAACTTTCTCTTGTATTCAGAGTTGAGCCCAATCTCTCCCCTCTGCTGCCAAATGCTGTCACAGAAGTTCCTATACCTATCACAATGTCGTTGTTTAGTCACTAAGTCGAGTTCAATACTTTTGCAACCTCATGGACTGTAGCCAGCCAGGCTCCTCTGTCCATGGGATTTTCCAGGCAAGAATATTGGAGTGGATTGCCATTTCCTTCTCCAGGGGATCTCCCTGAGCCAGGGATCAAACCCGCATCTCCTGCTTGGCAGGCAGATTCTTTACCACTGAACCACCTGGGAAGTCCATCTATCACAGTAGTTCTCAATAAATTCTGCCTTACTATTTGAACAACTGTCATGAATAATCTTTTTCTTTAAGAATGCATACACACACACACACACACACACACACACACACACACACACACACACACAGTATTTCGAGGCAGAAGCCTGATGTGTCCTCATTTGCCTGGCAAAGCAATAAAGCTATCCTTTTCTACATCACCCAAAATTCAGTCTCTGAGACTTGATTTGGCACTGGTGTACAGAGAGGCCAAGCTTTCAGTAACAAGGGGAAGAGGTTTGCAGCGCGATGGGCACTGGGTATTAGTCAGGAGTCCTGTCTCTGTTCCTGGTTTCCTAGCAACCACTGTTGAGCATGTGGTTACTAGGCAATGTGGGGCCATCCAGACACTTGGGTACTGTCCTTAGTCTGCGTGGGCACCAATCAGAACATTGCAGGATATTGTTAATCTGACAAGTGGTCATTGGGCCCATTTTTAGATTTTCTCATCTATTAATTGCTTTTGTTGCACAAAAAAAATAGTATAACAATGGTAAACAAAGTCTGGAAAAATTAGAAATTGCCCCATGATCTCACCATCCAAACAATCCAAAAATAACCAGCTTTACTCTTCCTGTTCTAACCTTTCTCTGCAATACATTTTCATCTTGTCATCCTAGCACATGTGGTTTTAAATCTTGCTTTTCTGACATTAATTTACACTATGACAAGCACCCCTCAAGCTACTTGACAGTTTTGAGAATAATCTCGCTGATGCCTCTGTGTGATACCATGCAGTGGACTGTTGTTGTTCAGTTATTAATTCGTGTCCAACTCTTTGCAACCCAATGGATTGCAGCACGCCAGGCTTCCCTGTCCTTCACTGTCTCCCGGAGTTTGCTCAAACTCATGTCCATTGTGTCAATGGCACCATCCAACCATCTCATCCTCTATTGTCTTTCTCTTGCTGCCCTCAATCCTTCCCAGCATCAGGGTCTTTTCTAATGAGTAGAATCTTCGCATCAGGTGACCAAAGTAACGGGGCTTTATCCTCAGTCCTTCCAATGAATATTCAGGGTTAATTTCCTTTAGGATTGACTGGTTTGATCTCCTTGCTGTCCAAGGGACTCTCAAGAGTCTTCTCCAGCATCACAATTCAAAAGCATCAATTTTTCCACGGTCAGCCTTCTTTATGGTCCAGCTTTCACATCCATACATGGCTACTAGAAAAACCATAGCTTTGACTATACAGACCTTTGTCAGCAAAATGATGTCTCTGCTTTTTAATACACTGTCTAGGTTTGTCATAGCTTTTCTTCCAAGGAGCAAGTGTCTTAATTTTATGACTGCAGTATACACACCATCATTTAATTAAGTATTCTCCTCTTGTTCCAACATTGAGTTTGCTCCAGTTTCTTTGCCATGATAAACAGTATGAATCTTTCTGCCAAAAGCTTTTCTTTACTCTTTAGACTGTTGACTTGAAAACAATATTAAGGGGTGAAATGACTGTATCAAAGCACATGAATATCCTCATGACTTTCTGTCTTGCTAAACTGCTACTAGAGTTCCCTTTTTTCTACATCCTGGCCAACATTTGTTATGTGTGGGGGTTTTGATGATACCCATTCTGACAGGTGTGAGGTGATATCTCATTTTCATTTTCTGGACATTTCATTTAAATATATCATACAATCTGTCTCCATGTTCATCTGGTTTTTTTCACTTATTATGATGCTTTTGAGGTTCATCCACATTGTAGCATGTTTCATTAGTTCACTCCTTTTTATTGCTGAATATTACCCTATTGCATAGATAGTCAACATTTTGCCTGTCTATTCATCATTTGATTGACATTTGGATTGTTCCCAGTTTGGGGCTGTTACCAATAACACTGCTATGGACATTCGTGTAGTCTGAACACAGACATACGTTTTCATTTCTGTTGGATAGAAACTTTGGGGTGGAATTAATTCCCAGGTTGTATGGTAAGTGAATGGTTTAACTTTTCATGCAGTTTACCAGAATGTTTTCCAAAGTTGCTGCACCATTTTACATTCCCAACAACGGTTCCATATACTCCACCTCTAGGAAACTAAATGCTCTTTCAGCTAAACTTGCTAAACTGTGAGACTGTGATCCTGCTGCTGCCAACAACCATTCATTCACTTCGATTCATTCATTCAACAAATTTTATCTGAATACCTACCACTAGGCACTATGTGGAAGACTCTGGCCCCACAAGAAGTCCCTGACAGCTCTGTGAGATGGAGAGAGACAGCAGCCTGCTGACATTGTTTCCACATGCTAGTTCTGGTCCCCTCCGACCTTTCAGTTGCAAGAGGAAATGAGTTCCTGAATGGCAGGGTTGGGTCTGCAGCAACTGGCAGGGTCTGCCATGTATTCCTCCCAACCACTGGGACCCAAGTAACTCCCAGTGGCTGCTTCCCCCAATTCCATAAGGGAACACCAACCAGCTTTGGAAACGTGGGTGCGACAGACATGCCAGAAGAGGGTACCCAGCCATCTGTGGTAGACCAGTGGAACCCGTGGAAGAGTCTTGCAGCTGCCAAGAGGACCCTGGGTAGGGGTGGCAATGGGGGAGCAGGCTGCTCAGTTCAGGCGATCTTTGAAAGTATTTGTTCCTAATCTTCTAATCATATGTGATACGCCCAAAAGGCTGGGATACTGCCTTCCTGGGTGAGGAGCAGGAAGAAAAGCACCACCACGGCTGACTGTACTACCTCTGGACTTGAGACTGTGGGAGACTTTATTTTGTTACTCTTTTTGCAATAGTGTTTTCGAACTTTAGCGTTTTCTACAAAGATTATGTATTAATTTCTTTATGTATTAAATTTTTTAATTAAAAAAGATCACATAATATTTCTTTTGAAAGGAGAAATAAACCCCCAGGGAGCTCCGCGTGGAACTGGGATTCTGCCCGTCTGCATTTCAGCCTCTTCGGCCCCAAGTCCCCTTTTCGCCCTCCCGGGTCCCAGTTAGCAGCTCGCACCCCCACCGGCTTCCTGCATCACCCCCCACGCCCCAGCCCCCGGGTCAGTTTGCCATGGAAACAAGCCAGGTTACACAGAGACTCCTGCGGCGCCAGCCCTGGAGCATCCAGGAGGTTGATCCCGGACAGCCAACCTCTGCAACAGGCTGGGAGCTGAAGCGCAAGCCAGAAATAAGAGGTTCCACGACTGAGACAGACGTGGCGCAGACCCTGCAGAGGCCCCCGGCTCCGCCCCCACCCGGTAGTTGAAAAACAGCCGCAGCCCCGCCGTCGCCGCCCACTGCGCCTAGATCTTGCCAGGACCGGACCACTTGGAACCCACATACCCGTCTCCCCGCATTCCTCGCCTATGGCTGACCAACTCTTTCAGCGCAAACCCTGGGACCCCGAGCAGCTTCGCCCGGACCCCGACTCTGACTCCGAAGGCCTGTTTGACAAGGCTCCTCCGGAAGAGCCCCCCACTGTCCGTGGGCCCAAGTCGGCGTGGGCCGGGGGCAGGAAGGCGGGTCGGCGCACTGGCGGGAAGGCGCAAGGGGCCCGCCCCGGGCAGCCCCCTAAGGGCGCGATGCGCCCCCAGCCCCGGGAAGAGGCCCCTCCATTGGACGAAGGCTGCTATCTCGACCATTTTCCGCACCTCTCCATCTTTATCTACGCGGCCATCGCCTTCTCCATCACCTCCTGCATCTTTACCTATATCCATTTGCAGCTTGCCTGATTGGCGGGGGCGGGACGGGATGCGCGCAGGGCTGAGGCGGGCGGGAAGGGAAAGGAAGTGCTCAGCATTTTGTGCCTGGAGACGCGCCGCACCCCCTTCGTCTAGCTTTTGACGTTTGTGTCTTTTCTTCTCTGCTTGTCACCGCCTTTGTCTAACTGTCCATCAATATAAACATCCAAAGCAGCTGTCGCTAATGAAATGAGCACCTGGGGACGAGGGGACGGGAACACAGTCAGACTCCAACGTTTAGAGTCTTCGCGGTGAGATGGATCCCCATTTATCATGAGGATAATGTCTCTGGACCCTACCGCTTTGTGAGGTGGGGGCACGCAGAAGGAGCCTGTCGTTTTGTGTCTGGGGCGTGTACAGCGAGTCCAACCTTCTGTTTTTTAAGGGATGAGCCGACCCGGGCCGCGGACTTCCAGAGAGGGCCCCGCGGGGAGGGTCGGCGCCCTAGCCTGGGCTGGGGCCGGAGTCCTGTGGTGCTGCATCGCCCGACCACCCCCTCCCAGGAGCCAGCTGTGCCCCTCACCCCACCCCGAGCTGGCGCAGACAGAGCCCGGCGCGTGGGAGGGAGCTGGCGGACCTGAGCGCGCAGCGGACGTCACAAGAGCGCGGCGCACAGTGAGTGGCGTTTGTCGGGGGTAGCGCACCACCTCTCCAGAGACTTGAGCTCACCGGGACTGCGTTTTCCCTACCTTAGGCTTTGATGACGCTATCGATTTCGGGACCGAGCGGAAACAAGGCCAAAAGAGCTGTTCTGCCAGGAAGTCACGCTCTCGTCGTGTCCTGGACGCTTGGGACCAGCGGCTGCAGACCTCCAGGGACGCGCCGGCCCATAGCTTGCACGCTGCGCTGCGCGGGATGAGGCTTGGGGCCCAAGAGACGGTTGCCCTTGCGTCTTTAGGAATTGAGGGGGTGGGGGGGTTGCTTATCCTGGCCCGGAGCCCTTCTAGAGCCTCGCAAAAGGGAGTGAGATTTCTGATTGACGAGAATTCGCTCTAGGAAATCACCCAACCCCTGGGGATTTGTCATCTCATACCCAAAAGGCGAAATACCAAAACCCACCTTGGCAGGTTATTTACCCCCATGCCATCTCTGTTTTCTCATGAATGTTTAATGTCAAAACATAGCTGTCTACTACAGTGTATACTTGGAAATGTCTGCAATTGTGGTACCTCTGATGAAATAAATTCTTCCTTTTCGGTCTCCTCTATTTCTGTCCTTTATTTCCAACTATGCAGTGAGCCCACCAAACTTCCTATTCCGCTTCAAAATTCACCCCATAATCTTCACGTCCCTACTGTCCCTCCAAAACCAATTTCATCCCATTACCCAGCATTCCAAGATACAGCATCTCTCTCCACTAAATAGCTATAAAAAGAAAGTGAAAGTTGCTCAGTCTTATCCAACTCTTTGCAACTCCATGGACTGAATTCCCCAGGCCAGAATAATGGAGTGGGTAGACTTTCCCTTCTCCAGGGGATCTTCCCAACCCAGGGATCAAACCCAGGTTTCCCTCACTGCAGGATTCTTTACCAGCTGAGCCACAAGGGAAGCCCAAGAAGACTGGAGTTGGTTAGCCTATCCCTTCTCCAGGGGATCTTCCCAACCCAGGAATTGAACCCAGGTCTGCCATATTGCAAGAGGATTCTTCACCAACTGAGCCACAAGGGAAGCAGATAGTTAAATAGCTATATAGACCTCTAATTGGTATCTTCTCCATCTCATGTCCTGACAGCAAACCAGAGTCCAGTTCTCCTGTGTGACAGCAGGCCTCTGTCCCCTAGTGACTCACTGCCCTCAGTATCCAGTCCCCATTTGCCTCTTATCAAGACACTTCCACCCCCCGACAGTCTCCCCACTGAGCTCTAGAATTTGTCCCAATTCACCAGCTTGTACCTTTATAAGTTCAGTGTTTGCTGACAGCAGGATCTTGTCATTTCCGTTGTTTTCCCAGAATCCCATTATCACTACCTGCCTTGATATCTGGACCCTTTATTTCAGTACCAAAAGTGTAACACCTACCATTTCCCAACATCAGCCTGAGCTGTGCAGCCAGTTTACTACAATAATTTACCCCCAATAAAAGGCACTGTTCTCCAAAATTAAGTCTCCAAGGTACGATATGTACCGTTCTTTATTTCCAGCTTACAATCTTGGATACTGGATCTTTACTGTCCTTTGATATTGACTAAGCACTGAATCCCAATACATGGCCTGCTGCACTGCTAAGTCACTTCAGTCGTGTCTGACTCTGTGCGACCCCATCCCTGGGATTCTCCAGGCAAGAAGACTGGAGTAGGTTGCCATTTCCTTCTCCAATGCATAAAAGTGAAAAGTGAAAGTGAGGTCGCTCAGTCATGTCCAACTCTTCAGACCCCATGGACTGCAGCCTACCAGGCTCCTCCGTCCATGGGATTTTCCAGACAAGAGTACTGGAGTGGGGTGCCATTGCCTTCTCCAATACATGGCCTAGTGTTCTCCAAACATGTGATCCCATTGTTTCCCATTCACACAACCCCATCCCTTATTTTTTTGGCCACACCTTGGGGCATGTGGGATCTTAGTTCCCTGAGCAGGGACTGAAACTGCACCCCCTGCCGTGGATGCTTGGAGTCTTACCCACTGGACCAGGAAAGTCCCAGGACATTTTAAATAAGCTCCAAATGTAAAAAAATAATAATGATTATGACTTTAAAGGATCATTTGGCTAAAAAGTCATACTGAGACACACACCATGACATTAAATACAGCAGAATATCATAAATCAAAGCTTTTAAAATAGACATATTTAACGTACAGGATTGTATTCCAGGTAAACACAGGCTTCTTATACTGATGAATATTTAATTGCAAATGTGAATACCCTAAATTACACTTCTTTATAAAGGAGAAACTTCAAATTCTGTTCTTTAGGAAGACATGGAAGGCAAGTAATAAGAGCAGTTATTGCCATTTCTCCCCTTTCCATGGCTGATCTAACATTTTACATGGATTAGTTACAAAAGGAAATATTAGGTTCCATTGAATTTAAGTACAAGATACAGTTAAAATTTATCACTGAGTGTTTCTATGAGTGTGAATAAGTTAATTAAATATTAGGTTCAAGGCAGATTCCAAAACTAACTGAAGTATGACCAAAAAAATGGTATATATACCTAATAGTTAATATAATCTTTGCAATTCAGTATGTTCCAGGCTTCCTTTTCTATGCCAGTGAGATGCTTCCTTTTTGTCCAATGTCTTCCATTGCTGGGCTCCAAGACATTAAACTCTTCAACATCATCAAGGATTTATCTTAGAAACAACCAACTTCTTTCTTCTTTCTAAAGGTCATGGTTGTTTTTTCTGCTACTTGCTTCTTTCAGCTAGTCATTAACTTCCTCGTGTGAGAAAAAAGTTACTGGGCAAGAACAAGGAGTCTGTGTTGGCTGTCCCACAGTGTGGTGACTGGTTAATAAAGAAGACACCCACTTAACCTTTGTGTCATTTCATTTTATCCAAAGAGTAAGACAAAAAGGTCAAGGTTACAAAGGACTCACGACCAAGGTACAACTTTTACAAATATCTTTGAATGGCCAGGGAAAGCTTTACTTCTTCAGTCATGCCCCCAAATGAGTTCTTAATGAACCAAGAATACTTTCCCACCCATTACGGACCTCTAAGCACAGATGCTTCAAAGATTAGTTCAATATAAAGCACAGATGCTTCAGGAGAGTAGACTAAAAAGGAGGAGGATGTGGAATATAAGAAAGTGTGAACAAACCAACCCTCCCAAAAATATAGTGTTCACTAGGATTAAGGATATCATCGATATAAATCCCGTACCAGTCCACCTTCTGAGAAACTCCTTTTTCTATTGAGAAATCAAGATATTTTCAATCGTTTGCTTTCCTTTTCCACATTCTCTCTGATACTCTGGAGTTTTCTGGAGTTCTGGATCAGGAACACCAAGCCTTCCCTAAAATCACTAGCCCCATGGTCTCTTCCAACATTTTCAAGTTCATCAAACAAAGACAATGTCTGTTTGAGTTTGGTCTGAACGATTTTTTGCTCTTCTAATTCTGCAAGAAGGGCCTGCTTAGTGCACAATTCAGTCTTATACTTCTCCTGTAACTGTTCAATTTCTTTTTGGAGAAGGTGGAATTCTTCCTCACTGTAAGAATGTGTCTCCTGAGGTTTATCTTCTGGGAGCAAGACGTTTGGGGGAATCCGCAAAATCAACTGTAAGAAGAGCTGCTCCATTTTGCCAAAAAGATTATCAAAACGTCCTTTCATGAAGCAAAGAAACTCTTCTGTGCACTTGCGAATCTGGACTGCACTAATTGCACACTCTGGGATGCCATCCAGCTTCTTTAGAATAACCTGTTCAACAGCCTGCATCACCTCAAACAGGTAGTCTTGAAAGGCAATGTAAATCCTAAGCATGCAAGTCTGCGGTGTGAAGCCAAAGAACTGGGCTTCATAGGCCATTGGATCAACAGACATCTTGGTGGGTTTTTTTTTTTTTTGCTTTGTTAATTTTGATTATGAACAACCTGCAAATGTAATAAGAAAAATTTTCATTTGTTTAAAAAAAGTAACAAATTTTTAGACATTATAGACAGCAAAACAAACAAAACAAAGTGGCAAACAAAAACCATGAAGTTTAATAAAATATTTTAATGCTCAAAAAAAAAAACCATGAAGTTTATGTTCCTTGATACTTGATGCTACTTCCAGCCTCACACATCCACAAAAGAATACAAATCCTGCCTCTCTGACACTCTCATCAGCCTATCACCTCCCTTCTTCCTCCTCTTTGTCCATTTCCCTCACCTCTCAATTACTGAGGCTTCTGGCCCGTGGCTCAGCCTTCTAAATTCTGTTATCACCCCAGACAACATTCAGATTTACATGGATGATCTAACCAATGCCCTAGAAACTCAGTTCTTCAACTCCACTTTTTCAGACCTTCATCTCCACTCTTTCAGCAACCTGGGTATTGACATTTGTAACTTCTCTCCCCAACTCTCCTACTTTTTGACCACAACCTCATATGCTAGTCTTCCAACACTCATTCCTATATTCATATTATACCTTAATCTTCAAGACTTTCAGCCCTCTGAGCCTCTCTTTTTAGTCTCTCCCACTTCACTTCCCCACTATACTTTAGGCTCCATGATCCATCACATCAACCACTCCTTTGCCAATGTCAACCCCCTGTCCTTTTGATCTTGCTATCTGAAAAAATACCACTAGAAGGTGAGTAAGCCTCCAGTAAGCTTTACAACCCTGGCATTTTCTTAAGAGTCTGGGAGTCATTCCTTTCAAATGTAAACATCTAGGAAAATAGCATTCCTATCTCCCTGTCACTGTGGGTGTTTAACCTAGGGACCTTTTTTGGGCTGTAACCAGATACTTGTCATGGAAATAAAAGAAGTTTCATTATTCCTGCAATTTAGCTGGAAAAAATGGCTACCTCAATTACCAGGCAAATTTAGGATGAACCTTATCAAAGAATCTGAAGCAAGTGGTGCTGTCAAATCTTTTTATAATACTGTGCTGTTAATCTTGAGAATTTATGTAGTGGCTAAAAATAGAATGGTTCTAATAGCTTAGCAGTATAAATAGGGTAGAATTTCTGTCTCTGTAATCTCATTTACAGATTATCTCTAATGCATCATAATCTGGATATGCTTATTCAGTAATAGAACTGCTTTCTCTTCTTTGTCTTGTGGAGAGGATTCTGTGGATTAACAGGATTTTAACTTCCTCAACACTTCCCTATGCCTTCAAGATCAGTTTTAAACTTTTTCACAAGGCTTACAAGGACCTTTACTAACCACTGTCCTCCTTTTTAAGTACCTTACCTAAGCATACTTGAAGTGATAATACTTCTAATTTTTGCCAATCTGGTAAAATGGTTTTATAGCGTTGTTTCTTGAAAACCAAAAACATCTAACCCCCCACCCATACACACACACAGGTTGAACACTGAGAACTGAAACTACCAAAGAGTCTCCTTGCCCCACACTCCCAACAACTTACTGTTTACATTAGCATGACTCTGCTATTCTAGACCAGAATAACATTTTCATTGTCCAAATGGTTGGACTGTTCATTATGAAACCCCCAAAGACTGATGAACTCTTTAATGGGAATGCGTGGCGTGCGTGCGAGCCTGCTCTCCCCGTGTCTGACTCTTTATATCCCATAGACTGCAGGCCGCTAGGCGCCTCTGTCCATGGAATTTTCCAGGCAACAAAGCTGGAGTGTGTTGCCATTTCCTACTCCAGGATATCTCGCCAACAATTTGTTACAGCAAGATTCTCTGAAACTCTTGATTCAGCAGTTTCTACCAAAACTGGACTGCTTTTCATGAGCTCTACCCAATCCTAATCAAGCCTCCAAACTAAAAAATCGACCTTAAACCAACAGGGCCTCTCTTCGGGCACTGATCAAGTCCTGCTTTCAGTTCACTTCAAGTCGCTCAGTCGTGACCGACTCTTTGCGACCCCAAGGTTTGCTTTAGGATACTATTATCACAAGCCTATCTTCTCTGCAAGCCTTAGATTTCCTGAGGGCAGGCTTCAACCGATATTTGCAGGTGATACGCAGGAAGTACACAGGGTACCTCAGCGAGTTGAGGAGCCGAAGCTCCAGAAACCTCCAGGCAGGAACTACTTCCGGCTTGAGAATTGGCTCCCGACAGGCCCCGCGCCCCCGCTGCATGCCGGGACCTTCAGGGTGGAGGTTCGCGGCCCTCCGGCGACGCTGCTCCATCAGGCTGCTCTAGCGCCCGGGATGGCGCCCCACCAAGTGCCACCTGTTCCCGCTCCTCTTCAGAGAAAATGCAGCCCAGTGGCACTTACCCAAGCGACTATGAGAGTGATGAATTCATCCAAACACCAGCTTCCCGCCACCTCCTTTAAACCACCGCAGGCTGCCAGAGACAGGCGGCGCGGTTGACTCCCCCAGATTCTGACCGCTATCTGCTTTAGCGAACGACAGCTAGGGCAGGATGCCACCGCGCTCCTGATTGGCCGACTGTCCGGGGAGGGGGCCACCTAGATTGGTGACGGAAAGAGGCCGGGCGGGAAAGCTAGCTGTGGCCGGCGGGGATTGGCAGAAGGAATCGGTACTCACTCCCTTCCCCGAGACGTTGGTGGGTGGAGAAGCTAGGTTGGGCCGCCGCGGAAACGCAACTCGTGATTGGCGGATGTGCATTTCTTCGGGCTCTAGCGGTTGGTGGCTGGACGGTTGGTCAGCGCTGATTGGATAGCAGTGTAACGGGGAGGGCCCCGCTCTGGTTCCGCCCTGATCCCGCCCCGCCGCTGGGATGGACTGGCGGAAGGGGAAGTCTGGGGTGGGGGGGCCGGCGGCGGTGGGGAAGATGGCGTACCAGAGCCTCCGACTGGAGTACCTGCAGATCCCACCGGTCAGCCGCGCCTACACCACCGCCTGCGTCCTCACCACCGCTGCTGTGGTGAGCAGCTGCAGCGCCAGCTTCTCATGAGTTGTACTGGATATCCCCGGGTCCTTGGGAAACTGGGCTTTGGGCCTCGGGGAAGCTCAGAGGGGTTGGTCTCAAGGGTGGGTGGAGGCGTACAGGGTTCACTCTGGGGTTCAGAACCGCCCCGTAAGTGCTATCCAGTGATCCAGAAAAAGGGGTGCTGTTCCATGAGGGGTGGAGGATCAGGACTGCGGGTCAGTTTCGGAGACATAAAGGCAGGCAGAATCTCGACCAAGTCAGGGCTTCGGGAGCCGCCCACCCAGGAAACGTGTCTGAGAACTCTGAGGGTGTTCTCAGATCCACAAAATGATACTTTGTGACCACTGGGAGGAAGGTCCGCTTAGTGGAGAAACGTAGACGTGGAAGATAGAAAGATGGAAGTTGTTCGATGCATGGGACAGGGTGCTCGGGGCTGGTGCACTGGTATGACCCAGAGGGATGGGATGGGGAGGGACGTGGGAGGGAGGGTCAGGAGGGGGAACACATGTACACCCGTGGCTGATTCATGGCAATGTATGGCAAAACCACTACAATATTGTAAAGTAATTAGCCTCCAATTAAAATGAATTTTTAAAAAAGATGGAAGTTGTTGAGCGGGAAGTCTTGAAAGGAAGAGTCTGATATGGAGGTTGGCTGGAAGTATGCAGCCCTCAGTGGCAGGGTACTGAGTCTTGGTTCGAGTGAATTGTGTTGCTTCACACAGCTGTTTTAGGTGGTGCCCACGTGTTGGGCGTAATCCTCGCAGCTGCTCTCTCTTGCCCTGAATCTAAGACATTACCATCTGCCTGCCATACCTTCACATCAGCCTCAGCTATTGAAACAACAGACTTTTATTTTGTGTTTGGTATTGGGGAACTCAAAGAATTGTGCCAGTTCTAGAGAACTCTTTACCAACCTTCCTCCAGCTTAAGAAGTAAACCTTAAATAATTCAGTCTAAGTGACTGAGAGTGGGAAATTGCCAGAACTACTAGTCTTTTGTAGTAAATGATGATATTTTGTTTCTTGATTGACTTGCTTGAAGAAGCTGTTTTTCTATTTCAGCAGTTGGAACTGATCACACCTTTTCAGTTGTACTTCAATCCTGAATTAATCTTTAAACACTTTCAAGTAAGTGGCCTTTCACAACCGCCATTTAATGTTGCAGTTTTTAAACTTATTTTTCTTACTTTTTAGTAGCTAATCCTGCTACATCTCAAATAACTCAGTGGGAATATTTGATTATAAGTGTTGGGGGGGTGGGGGAGTACAAAGCAGTGATTCTGCAGCCTGGAACTTTAAGAGATTCTCAAGATCCTCAGCATGTACCAAATCAGAATCACCAAGGGTATGTTATAAAGTTCCCTGCATGGTTTTGATTTGATGCGTCCAGTTCCTATATTTAGGAATCACTGGTTCAGATTTAGTATTATAGATTGAGAGGAGACTGGATTGGCTAGTTGTTCAGGGAGAGTCAGAGAGGATGTCCATATTTAGTCCATTCAGCACCATTGGCATAGTCACCACCTTGGTGTTATCCCTGTGGTCCAGTTCGGAAACTCAGTGAGTGCTCTAATCCATCTCCCAGGGATCACATCATCCTCACGAAGACTGACATCTAAAACAACGCCAGTTCATTAGATTACAGTGAGAGACGGTCCTTTCCAGTCATTAGAATGCTAAAGAGAGATGCGTTTTTCTGTTCCAGGATCATATTGGCCATAGTCGAAGTAAGAGAGACCCAAAAGCCAGTAATTCTGTTTCTACACCTGCTGTTCCCTCTGTCTCAGAGGTGTTTCATTCGCTTTATGCCCATTGAACTCCAGCTTGTCTTTCAGTAATGCAGTTTTTGTGTAGCCTTCTCAGATTCATCCTCCTTTGTGTCCCTAGAGTATCTGTAAATAATTTTTTTATGCCTCTCATCTCATAGTTGCACTTGTTTATATGCCTGTCTCCTCACAAGGTTGAGGACTCTACAATCCTGGATGCAATTAGTATGCAGTAAACAATTCTGAGTTGTTTCAACTTTAATAGTTAGCAGTTCTTAAGAATTTAATGATCATAAAGGAGTCCCGTGAACCCTATCACTGTCTTCTTCCTTCTCCACGCACAAGCCCTTCACTGGGAGCTTTAGCTCCATCCAAACAAACAAAGCTTGATTTTGCCTGAGGTTAAACTCTTCACACCATGTGTGAAATTGGGAGCTCTAGGTTTGAGTTCAGAGTCTCCCTATACAAGCTGTGTGATGTTAGGCAGGCCAAATCATCCAAGTCTCTTAAGTTACATTGTGTGTGAAATGGGGTTAAAACACTTTAAATGTTAAGTGTTCTATCATTGTGAGTAGTTGTTCTTATTGCAGGCGTGGGTGGTTCGGGTGGGGAAGTGTATATCAGGGCGTTTGAAAATAAGTGCATATCTACCAGTTAAACTAATTATTACAGTATTAGATCTTTACTTGTAGTAAATTGGCACTCTGTTCAGGCTAGTACTCGAGTATTTGCTTTAAAATTACTCTTTACTCTGAGTGTTTCTGATGGCTAATATAGAAACAATTGCTGTTAGATCCTGTAATTTTCCTTTGGTATCTTGAGATTGTTCACTAGATTGTAATACTACATATATGAAAGCTCTGTTTCCTAGTCTACAGATTAGGAAACAGTCTAGTCTTGCCATCACACTTTTCCCATCATTTGCCTGACCATATGGTATGGATTTTTGTGTTTTTCTTTTTTTTTTTTTTAAATACAATCACAATTGCAAGTTTTCTGTCCTGTCAGGCTTAGAACTTTCCAGGGGCGAGTGATATCTTCCAGACTTTCACTGAAGCGACACAAAAATTCAGTGTCTGATTGTGTGTCTCACTTTTGAGTTTAGAAAATAGAATCACCTATTTGTGGCCATTCCATTGTAACCTACAACCATTGTGGTCATAGGCTATCTCTTGTCTTAATATGAAAATGTTTCCTGATATATTTTACTTAATCTGTCTTTCTCTTGATGTTTTTTTCTTTTAACAGATATGGAGGCTAATCACCAATTTCTTATTTTTTGGGCCAGTTGGATTCAATTTTTTATTTAACATGATTTTTCTGTATCCTTTACTAAATGGGGTTAGCATAGAAACTTTAGTTTTATTTAGGAAATACAGTATTAAGTTTGAAACTATTAACTTTGCTGTTTTTGTTACCATCTCAGCTGTAATTTCTGGCTACTGGCTCGGTGATACACAGAATAGTTGGTCAGTTAGTAGTGTTTTGAGTGTGTTTGTAGGTCACTGTTTATTCAAATGGGAGGTATTTAATTATAAAATGCTTACATTTCTGCCCATGCGCCAGTTACAGGTCTGATTAAGGGAGACCAGAGTGATTTAATTGAGGTGTTCGTACAAAATAACACCAATGGGTCCCAAGTGATAAAGCCCAACCTAGAAGTGGGTTCATGGGGGATGGAGAAGTTGAGATCTACTTGGATCTCAGTTGCTGGTTCTGCCGACTGGAAAGACAGTGTTTTGTCTGCCAGGCTCACCATGTTCCAATCTGTTGAAAAAGAGGAAGGGTTTTGCTGTAGTCAGATGGTAATTGGGGCCACTGGGCAGGGCATTTCTCCTGCGCCCCAACCCCCTGGATGAAGTGGGGAATTTGCAGCTCAGCTCATTTGCAGTAGCCAGAGAGCCTTGTCGGGGTAACAGGCTTCCTGCCCTGGGATGGATTCCTGTGTCTTCTCTATGTTACATCATTCTGGTAAGTTTCTAATAATTAAGTTTTTTCATTGAAATGCCTCCTTATTGACTGAAGTATAGAAATACTTAACTTCCTGGCCTTAAAAAAAGCAGATTATCACATGAGGCTTCTTGATGGGGATTTCCACCAAGTTAGGTTGTGAAAAAGCAAGGATGGTGTAGATTGTGGTGTGGCTGAACGTGGGAAGACAGTACAGATTTGAAGCATGTTTATGTGGCGTCTGGCTTCGTTCCCCAATCAGGAACGGTTTTTGTAAAACACAGAGCCATTGCCTAGAATGCCTAGAAAAAGAAGTAACAGTAATACCACTCATAAACACTCTTACAGAAACAAAGTCTTAACTTCTCACAAGTATCAGGGAGTCCAAGTGTACTTAGGTGATACATTCAATTTCACTTTCTTCATATTTGTGTACTTAATATTTTCTTAACTTGGAACTTAAGATATCGTTACTGTCGAATGCTAGAAGAAGGCTCTTTCCGAGGTCGGACAGCAGACTTTGTATTTATGTTCCTTTTTGGTGGATTCTTAATGACCGTATCCTTCGACGAATAGAACAAATACAGGAAAATACTAAAGAACTCCCTCCCTCTCCCTAAAGCTTTTCGTCTGTCTCCCGAAGTGCACTAGAGGCTAGAGACTCGGAATGAACATATAAAAGTATCAACTCTCTGCGCCCGCGCCACCCCTCTCCCTCTCCATTTTAGCTTCAGGCTCCTGTTTATTTTACAACCCGCTTTATTATGTAACAGCTTGTCTAAGCCTAGAGGTTGCACAGGGTGTTTTTCCACTGTGAGCAAGTCTGAGAAACTTTAACCCAGTTGGGTTACTATTAGAAATCTTAGGTGTGTTCTGGTTAGTGGGTGTACTTCACTTTTCTTTTTTTCCAGCTGTGCCACAGGGCTTGTGGAATCCCAGGTCCCTGACCAGGGAATGAACCCAGGCCCTCGTCAGTGAAAGCATGGAGTCAAAACCACTAGACTGCCAGGGACTCCCCAGGTATACTTCACTTTTAAACTAAGCCGGTAGGACATTTATTTGGTCACCATCAAAACTGATAGTTTTTTTTTTTTCTTTAAAATAATAATTGTCACCAAACTTAAAGGGAGCCCTGTCTGACAAGATGGTTTTGCCCCAGCTGGCTTGATTCACCTCTAAGAGTCCTCATGGTGAATGAACTTTCATTAATGACTGACCAAAGAGGCAAGAACTTCATGAAAGCAGAATATTAATTTGAAGTAGCAACAATCCAGGTGCCTAAGCAGGTTTTTGCTTCATCACTCTGTGTAATTATTTTCAGGCTCCCCCCCACCCGCCCCACCCCACACATGTAACGACTACTTGCCTTTCCTAATGCAAACTTGTGTTAGAGTACAATCCTTAGTTCTCTTGCCCAGTCTTCTCTGTTAACACTTAATGTTGCTATTTTCCTTAATTCCAACCACTAGCTTTTTGGTTTGTTTGTGAGCTTAGTTTTCTTGGGCCAGGCCTTTACAATAATGCTTGTCTACGTGTGGAGCCGAAGGAACCCATACGTCCGCATGAACTTCTTCGGCCTTCTGAATTTCCAGGCCCCCTTTCTACCCTGGGTGCTCATGGGCTTTTCCTTGTTGTTGGGGAACTCAATCATTGTGGACCTCTTGGGTAAGATTCTTGGCAGTACTTTTTCTGTTATTTTACTTACAAACTTATTCTGTCATACTTGTCACATTAATTCTGTCTGGCCTTCATATAAGTTATTGTAGGATTGTTTGATAGTTATATGCTCAAGGACTATAATGTTCATTTTCAACTTTTTCATAAATAAATTACCAGCTGAGCTGCCAGGGAATCCCAGTATATTGACATTTCTTCCTAAGTAGAAAGATTTTCCATTGGTACAGACACCTGCAATCAAAATTCTAATCCTCTCCCTCATCCTTTATTTCTGATTGACTAGGTATTGCAGTTGGACACATATATTTTTTCTTGGAAGATGTATTTCCCAATCAACCTGGCGGAATAAGAATTTTGAAAACACCATCTATTTTGTGAGTATTTAACACCAGGTTATGTGTTTCTTGCAGATAAACCAGGGCAGGGTCCAGGATCTTGTTTTCTTGGGGCTCCCAAAGCTCCCAGCACACATAGTTCAGGCCAGTAAATATTTACAGATTGAGCAATCCGGCTGCCGTTGGGGAACATTCAGATTGGGTGGGAAGCGCCAGAGTTGTGGCCAAAGGCTCAGGGTGTCCCGAGGGTAACGTGGTAATTTTTGTCGCACATGACCACCAGCACCTCCTGGCCCCGGGAGGAAGGAGCCTGGTGGTTCCATGTAGACTGCTGTCTTAGTTTAGAGATGTGAAGTAGCAAGATGGCAAGAAGCTGACCAAACGAGGGTTTCTAAAGATGGAATGTCTGGTCTTCCAAACAGGTGGTAGAGAGAAGAAATGTGAATAGAGTAGAAACAGCTCTCGGCTTGAAACCAGACATGGGCTGTTTGTGCTGCCAGCCAGCTGTGTGATTTTAAGCAAGCGCCTCTCCTTTTTCCATACCTTGGGTCCTGAGGGTGGAGCTTTGATTCATAGCACCTCCTTCTATGCCAGAATTTTGTGTCCTTGGGGTGTACTGCATTACAAAGAGTTCACTTAAGGAATAAAATGTGAGTTCTTCTTATTAAATGTTGGTTGTAGAATAGCTGAAAGAAGAAAGTAACATCTCTCATAACCCCACCACTTAGATATAACAGTGGTGGGATTTGATGCACTTTTTGATATGTATTCATCAGTCTTTTACTGTCTGTAAACTTTTTAAAAAGTGCTATCTCATAGCTTTCTAATGTAATATAGTCATTTTTCCATCATAAATTTCTGATAGAAATTATAACAGCTTCATTATGCCCTCAGTATGAATGGAACACAATTATGAATCCGTCATCAATGGACATTGACATCCTTCTTGTTCTTCCCTCCATAATTGGAGTGGTGAACATCCTTGTAGCTACACATTCGTGTAGCACATGTAGCGGCACATCCTTTGCACACTTCCATGATTGTTTTCAAAGGATAAATCCCTACAAGTAGAATAGCTGTTTGGTTTATCACCAACCTGCCATCTGGAATGGATACTCAGGTTTACATTTCCACCAGCACCATATGTGTCCATTTCCCCACAATTTCATAAAACGTGGGAGAAAATGTGGGAGAAGTTGTATTTACCTTTTCCTAGTTTCATAGCTGTAAAGTGGTGTCTTGTTGTTTTCTATTATTATTTTTCTAAAATTTCAAAACAGTTTCAGACTTGCAGAAACTTGCAAAACAGTACAAAGGACTTTTTTCCTTTAAGTGTTTGAAAGTGAATTGTTAACCTACTGCCCCATGACCCCCTTTAATGTGTATTTTCTTCTACATAGTCAAAATCTGGAAAGAAACGCTAATCCTCAGACCCAATTCCACGTTGGGAAATTGTCCTGATTTTTTATAGCAGAAGAATGCAGTTCAGATTCAGGCGTTGCACTTCATTGTCATGTCTGTTTAGTCTCCTTCCGTTTGGAGCAGCTTCTCAGTTTTGCTGTGACCCTCATGACATTCACATTTTTGAAAACTGTAAGCCCATTTTTGTAGAACATCTCTCAATTTGGGTTTGTCTGATGTTCCCTCACACTGAGGTTCAGGTTTTTCATCTGTTGCAGAAACATCAGAGAAGTGATACTGCATTCTAATTGCAGCCTGCTGGCACAGGGTTTCAGTTTGTTGAATTTGCCAGAGTGGTGCTAATCACTTTGATTACTTGATTAAGGTATCTGCAGGGCTTCTCCACGGCAGTTACTTTTTTTCTCCTTTGTCATTAAATATTTTGTGAAGAGGTACTTTGAGACTATGGAAAACTTCCTTTTTCTTATAAAATTTGAGTTCATTTATATCTGCAAGAATCCATGGTTTCTTGTTTTATTCATGGCTTATAATCCCTTAACATTGTTGTTTATTTTGATGCTTATATTGTCCCGCTGGCTCTGAAGTACTTCTCAACATGTGTGATCTAACTTTTGTAAAATTTCACATGTAAACGTTTTGGAAGAATATTGAAAACACCAACATAATTATCTCTGGGGATTGAGGATGTCTTGCTCGTATATGTTTCCTGTTTTCTCTACGATTCCATATGTTGCTATTGTAGTAAAAATTAGTAAAGGAGGTAAAAGTTAATGTAAATGTGCAATAATTATGAATACCTTCAAAATAGGAGAACTGTTTCATTGGTAGGCAGACAACATACTTATCCATTGGCAGACACCCTGTGGGATCTTTTTGATCTCAAAGTAGCATTTAGGACCTAAGATGACTCTGGGACTAAATTATATCTGTTGCCTGTCTTTTAGGAAGGCTATTTTTGATACACCAGATGAAGATCCAAATTATAATCCACTACCTGAAGAGCGGCCAGGAGGTTTTGCCTGGGGTGAGGGCCAGCGCCTGGGCGGCTAAAGCGGCAGTGCCAAGAACACAACCCAGCTGGGACGGACTCAGTGACACACCCATTGGGATTCTTTTATCCTCTGTGTTGCAGAAGCGTGGACACTTTTGACAACTCAACAAGAATTTTAACTCCAGAAGCACTTTATGAAATGGCCACTGATTCACCCAGAAGACGTTTCCAGCAGTTCACCAGTGGCTCCTCACTACGCTGGTACTGAATGTGTGATCTCTCGGAGCCAAGAAACTGGAGCAACAAATACCCTGCCACCTCTTAGGAACGAGTACCTGATACTTGAGTTCTGTGGTGACGGGCAGAGTGTTTTCCTCCTCTTCCTCCTCCTCTTTGATAGACGAGGCCGTGGTGTAAATGGAAGTTTCAGAGAGGACGAAATAAAACTGAATTCCATCTCTCTCTCACTGAATTAAAGCTTTTGTGTGTGATCTTTTAAATTACCACCATATCTCCTAGTTCTCCTGCACAGGTCTGCGCTCAGAGCAGTCTCCATGCCCGCTCTCCCTGTGTCTTCGTGGCCTTCGACTGGATTTCATTTCAAGATTGGAAATATATGGCCAAGATGCCATGGCTGTGCACACCTCTTACTAAACCAGAATGCCAGCTCCAGTGGGAAGAAGATTTGTTTCTGTTGGCCAGATAGTTTGTTCTCCATTTGGGTTTTCTGATACTTCAAGGATCAGACAATGTGGGGCAAGGGGTGGAAGGGGAAGGATAGGATGGATCTAGGTGTTCTAGATCCTGGAATTCTGCTGTGGGAGAGTCAGGTAGGCTTGGTGCTAATGTGGCGTCCCGTTTATTTATTACTCCATCTGAAAATATCCAGAGAAAGGCACGTCACAGCCACCATTTTGGAAAACAACATTTAAAGTTGGAAACAAGTTAGAATGTTGATTCTGGAGCCAGAATAGTGAATACAAGGATACATAGCTCCTGGGTCTTTGGCTTGTGAATATTTATCACTTGCTTCATGAAAAGCCAAGAAGTCTTCAGAGCCAAGTACCTGGTTTACCTTCTTAACCAGGTAGAAACAGGACAGGTTCACAGAAGTCAGCAGTGGTTCAGTAAGTACTTACCCCAGATGTTCACTTCCTGGGGGTTCAACAAGTTTGTTATCAGACTGTAAGTAATTCAGAAAACTCAGAAGGCTAGAATGAATACCCTAGAAAAGAGATTAGTTCAAACTGTTTTAATAAACAGCATGTAGGTCTGGAAACATTTCCCCCATAGTTCCAGCTTGGTTAAGTGGTTGCTTTCTAGAGTGGGAGAGTTCTCTTAGAAAGATGGACATGAGGTTTAGGTTAAACATAATAAACATCTTAAATGGGAATTTTCAGATCATTTGTGAAGTGAAAAGTATTTTTCATACCTTTCAAAGGAATACACATCAGTAGTGGAACCCAATATAAGTACATGCTGCTATTCAGTAACTGAATATGGTTGTTGCAATTTTATGGAATGTGGGTTAATGGGACGGCTTTTTTTTTTTTTCTAAGTGACTTTAAAAAAAATCTTTAAATGCCAATCTTAGAATATATAGTCCTTATGGGAGTCTTAAGTTTTGTCTGTTCAAGAAAGCTTGAATTTAATTAGAAGGTTGGGTTTTTGTTTGGGGGCTAGAAATAGATTTCTCTAGTCAAATTTGTTCTCCTTTAGTTAACTTTGGAGTTAGGTTCTTCCAGAACACACGTCTTCTTCTTAATTCAAGTCAACCAAAAAGTGAGATTTGATGCATGGAATTGCGTGACTAATTTACCTGACATACATAGAATTTAAAGGATTCCTGGATTCCACCTGTAATACTGAAAGGTGCACCTGACTAAAGCATAGCTTTTTTGTTGTAGAAATACAGTATATGTTTATTAAGAAAAAAAACATGGACATGCAAATTGCATCTCCATAGGAGATACACTTTATACATTTTGGTGTGTTTTTTCCACTATGGATTTCTCTTTGTTTCTCACTTCCACTTGTTCTTTTCCTTGTGTGTCCTAGTATCTTTCACGCCTCTTGTTTAGTCTCTAAGCAGAGAGCACCCAAGTCTTAGATCTTGGTAACGAAACCCTCACTCTGTCTCTGGGGCCTTTGAAAGTTAGGAAATGGTGTTACTGACTTGTTGGGTAAAGGACCTCCTAGAATTGTCATCTCTCCTTGATAACAGGCATTTTATGTTGTGACTGTGTCTTCCTTTAACAGGTAAGTGCCATCCATGTTGCTAGTCATGATATTGCCATTGTGAAAAGTGTTCTGTAGTCTGTCTACCCCTAAACTACTTACTGTTTTACAAGTTTGCATAAAATTTGTTGCACTTTGTATAATCAAGTCACTTCTCTGCTCAGAAATCCACAGTAAGTTCTTAGTAAGCTCCCATAGCAAATGCATACTTTTTGTCTTTCCTCTGAACCTCAACTCCTACTTCTGGCTAACAGGGACCTCAATTTAATTCTCTTCAGTCCTTCAAGGCCTGGCCCAATTCCTGGCTCCTCTGCAAACCTTGACTGTAGGGCCTATTTCATTGTCTATCTTCTCTGAATTCTTAGGACCCTTCCAGGCTGTACAACATACTCTTAGACCAAACTGTCTTGTATTGTTCTTAGCTGGTACCTGTATATTAGTCTTGTCTCCTTCCTGAGAATGTAAGCTCCTTAAGAGCAGGGACCAAGTCTTACATTTTTGTATCTACCACAGTGCCTAGCACAATGCTTGGCACATGGGTGCTGAATAAATACTTTATTGATCAGCAAACTATTATCTGGTATTTTTAATTATAGAGGGATTAATGTATGTGCATGCAAGCTTGTACCTATTTGCTGTGGCTTGTGACTGTCAAAAGTGGGATGGAGCACAACTGAACATGATCAAGGGCGGGGTTTGGTGGTCTGACAAGCCAGCCAACAATGACCACCAGCTGGTGTGGTCATGGTCATGCCTGCTGGTGTGGACCATTGCAGAGCAGTTAAGAATGATGTGTCTGACAATTCACCTCTTAGAAGAAGAGCCCAGATACTCCTTGAAGAGCTATTAGTTTATAACCATCTGTATGTGAAAGCTGCCTACTTTCAGAGAGAGAGCCTCTTTCAGACTACTAACCTGAGGGATTGGTGGAGGGGGTAATGTATGTAACACCACTTAATGCCAATAGATGATTTTATTTTCCAACACTGTTCTACTTAGCTCTGAGGCTTCAGAATAGCTGGGTCATTAGGCTAGGGATTATGAATGAATTACCTGTGCATATGACTTGTTTTGCCTGCATCATGTTTTGTTTTCTTTCAATTTGAGCCAATATTAAATTCACAGATTTCACATGGAAACCTTCATTTGGGACTTTTCTTGAAAAAAAACTCAAAGATCTGGAAAAACCAGACCTGCATGGCAGCTATGGCCTAGAGATGTCTAGTGGCTGTTTCTATAGACAGGATCTGTGCTCTATTAAGAGGCTATTTCCCTTGTTGATATCTCCTGCCAGGTACTCTTGTAACCATGTGCAGCCTGTCTCCTCCCTTAGGTTACTTTGGAAAGCACAGCAGGGTTACTCTAAGTCTGTAATTTGAGACTTAACATTTAGATATCACTCAGTTCAGTTCAGTCACCCAGTTGTGTCCGACTCTGCGACCCCATGGACTGCAGCACGCCAGGCCTCCCTGTCCATCACCAACCCCCCAGAGTTTACTCACTCATGTTCATTGAGTCAGTGATGCCAACCAACCATCTCATCCTCTGTCATCCCTTTCTCCTGCCTTCAATCTTCCCCAGCATCAGGTTCTTTTCAAATGAGTCAGCTCTTCACATCAGGTGGCCAAAGTATTGGAGTTTTCAGCTTCAACATCAGTCCTTCCAATGAACATTCAGGACTGATTTCCTTTAGGATTGACTGGTTGGATCTCCTTGCAGTCTAAAGGACTCTCAAGAGTCTTCTCCAACACCACAGTTCAAAAGCATCAATTTTTCAGTGCTCAGCTTTCTTTACAGTCTAACTCCACATCCATACTTGACCACTGGAAAAACCATAGCCTTGACTAGATGGACCTATGTTGGCAAAGTAATGTCTCTGCTTTTTAATATGCTGTCTAGGTTGGTCATAACTATCCTTTCAAGGATTAAGTGTCTTTTTATTTCATGGCTGCAATCACCATCTGCAGTGATTTTGGAGCCCAGAAATATTAAGTCTCAATGTTGCCACTGTTTCTCCATCTATTTGCCATGAAGTGATGAGACCAGATGCCATAATCTTTTTCTGAATGTTGAGCTTTAAGCCAACTTTTTCCACTCTCCTCTTTCACTTGCATCAAGAGGCTCTTTAGTTCTTCTTCACTTTCTGCCATAAGGGTGGTGTCATCTGCATATCTGAGGTTATTGATATTTCTCCCAGCAATCTTGATTCCAGCTTGTGCTTCATCCATCCTAGTGTTTTGCATGATGTACTCTGCATAGAAGTTAAATAAGCAGGGTGATAATATACAGCCTTGACGTACTCCTATTCCTATTTGGAACCAGTCTGTTGTTGCATGTCCAGTTCTAACTGTTGCTTCCTGACCTGCATACAGACATCTCAAGAGGCACATCAGGTGGTCTGGTATTCCCATTTCTTTCAGAATTTTCCACAGTTTATTGTGATTCACACAGTCAAAGGCTTTGGCATAGTCAATAAAGCAGAAATAGATGTTTTTCTGGAACTCTCTTGCTTTTTCAATGATCCAACAGATGTGGGCAATTTGATCTCTGGTTCCTCTGCCTTTTCTAAAACCAGCTTGAACATCTGAAAGTTCATGGTTCATGTATTGTTTAAGCCTGGCTTGGAGAATTTTGAGCATTACTTTGCTAGCGTGTGAGATGAGTGCAATTATGCAGTAGTTTGAGCATTCTTTGGCATTGCCTGTCTTAGGAATTGAAATGAAAACTGAGCTTTCCAGTCCTGTGGCCACTGCTGAGTTTTCCAGATTTGCTGGCGTATTGAGTGCAGCACTTTCACACCATCATCTTTCAGGATTTGAAATAGCTCAACTGGAATTGCATCACCTCCACTAGCTTTATTCATAGTGATGCTTTCTAAGGCCCCCTTGACTTCACATTCCAGGATGCCTGGCTCTAGGTGAGTTATCACACCATCGTGAATATCTGCGTCATGAAGATCTTTTTTGTACAGTTCTTCTGTGTATTCTTGCCACCTCTTCTTAATATATTCTGCTTCTCTTAGGTTCATACCATTTCTGTCCTTTACTGAGCCCATCTTTGCATGAAATATTCCCTTGGTATCTCTAATTTTCTTGATGAGATCTCTAGTCTTTCCCATCCTATTGTTTTCCTCTATGTCTTTGCACTGATCACTGAGGGAGGCTTTCTTATCTCTCCTTGCTCTTCTTTGGAACTCTGCACTCAAATGGGTATATCTTTCCTTTTCTCCTTTGCTTTTTGCTTCTCTTCTTTTCACAGTTCTTTGTAAGGCCTCCTCAGACAGCCATTTTGCTTTTTTACATTTCTTTTTCTTGGGGACGATCTTGCTCCCTGTCTCCTGTACAGTGTCATGAACCTCCATCCATAGTTCATCAGGCACTCTATCAGATCTAGTCCCTTAAATCTATTTCTCACTTCCACTGTATAATCGTTAGGGATTTGATTTAGGTCATACCTGAATGGTTTAGTGGTTTCCCTACTTTCTTCAATTTAAGTCTGAATTTGGCAATAAGGAGTTCATGATCTGAGCCACAGTCAGCTCCTGGTCTTGTTTCTGCTGACCGTATAGAGCTTCTCTATCTTTGCCTGCAAAGAATATAATCAATCTGATTTCGGTGTTGACCATCTGGTGATGTCCAAGTGTAAAGTCTTCTCTTGTGTTTTTGGAAGAGGGTGTTTGCTGTGACCAGTACATTCGCTTGGCAGAACTGTATTAGCCTTTGCCCTGCTTCATTCTGTGTACTCCAAGGCCAAATTTGCCAGTTACTCCACGTGTTTCTGGACTTCCTACTTTTGCATTCCAATCCCCTATAATGAAAAGGACATCTTTTTTGGGTGTTAATTCTAGAACATCTTGTAGGTCTTCACAGAACCGTTCAACTTCAGCTTCTTCAGCATTAATGGTCGGGGCATAGACTTGGATTACCTTGATATTGAATGGTTTGCCTTGGAAGCGAACAGAGATCATTCTGTCATTTTTGAGACTGCATCCAAGTACTGCATTTGGACTCTTGTTGACTATGATGGCTAACCAATCTAATCACATGGGCCACAGCCTTGTCTAACTCAATGAAACTATGAGCCATGCCATGTAGGGCCACCCAAGATGGACAGGTCATGGTGGGGAGTTCTGCCAAAATGTGGTCCACTGGAGAAGGGAATGGCAAACCACTTCAGTATTCCTGCCTTGAGAACCCCATGAACAGTATGAAAAGGCAAAAGGATAGGACACTGAAAGATGAACTCCCCAGGTCGGTAGGTTCCCAATATGCTACTGGAGATCAGTGGAGAATAACTCCGGAAAGAATGAAGAGATGGAGCCAAAGCAAAAACAACACCCAGCTGTGGATGTGACTGGTGATGGAAGCAAGGTCTGATGCTGTAAAGAGCAATATTGCATAGGAACCTGGAATGTTAGGTCCATGAAGCAAGGCAAATTGGAAATGATCAAACAGGAGATGGCAAGAGTAAATGTCGACATTTTAGGAATCAGCGAACTAAAATGGACTGGAATGGGTGAATTGAACACAGAACACCATTTAGATATCACTATGGTCTGAATATTTATGTCCCTGTAAAAGTCATGCTGCAATCTGCATGATTGATGTGATGGTATTAGGAAGTGGGGCCTTTGGGAGGTAATTCAGTCACAAAGTGGAAGCCTCATGAGTGAGATTAATTCCTTACAAAATAGCTCCAGAGAGGTTCCAAGCCCCTTCCATCAAGTAAGGACACAGCAGAAGGGTGTCAGCAGGACTTCCCTGGTGGTCCAGTGGTTAAGACTCCGAGGGTTGGATCCCCAGTGGGGGAATTAAAGATCCTACATGCCACAAAGCAACTTAGCCCACGTGCCACAACTATTTATACATGCCACAACTAGAGAGTCCACACACAGCAACAAAGGATCCCACATGCCACAACCAAGACCCGAGGCAGCCATATATTGTATATAAAGTAGCAGCAATGAGCCAGGAAGATGGCCCTCACCAGAAGGCAACCAGGCTGGTACCTGCAGAGCTGTGAGCAATAAATTTCTGCTATTTATAAGCCACCAGTCTGTGGTATTCTGTAAGAGCAACCTGGAAAGACTAAGACAGTTATTTCCCTTTTAGTTTGGGGATGACTTTCTAAATTAATATTTAGGGGAAAGGAATTAAAAGTCAATTTATCCTTAAATACGGGTTTCCCAGGTGGTGCTAGTAATAAAGAATCTGCCTGCCAATGCAGGAGACACAAGAGATGCATGTTCAATGCCTATGTCGGGAAGAGCCCCTGCAGAAGGAAAGGGCGACCCACTCCAGTATTCTTGCCTGGAGAATTCCATGAACAGAGGAGACTGGCAGGCTACAGTCCACGGAGTCACAAAGGGTTAGATATGACTGAGCAACTGAACACACACATTCTTAAATACATATCTGCTATTAGTTCAACATGCACATTTTCAGTAGCTCCTGGTCACTATGCCATCAACAACTAGAGGAAAATTACCTCTGATCTGGAGGAAAGGGGAAGGAGAATTTTTAACAGGTTCACAAACAGGGCAAGTCTCATGGAAATGAACTTGAGAAGGTGCCTGATGTCTTTAACATGAGTTGAAGCTTACCATGAATTCTCTGGAAATTGCTTTTCGTGGACACAGAGCAAAGAGCTACTTGCCAGTTTTCCTGTGGCGAATTAGCAAATCCTCTAAGAGTTTTGAATTTAGGAGGGGAAGGAGGAACTAATTATATCCTATTTCCCACTGGAGTTCTAAATCTTTTCATTGATTGTCATGTGTATGATGAGACTGGGAGTCCTGTAAAGAACTTGAGAGTCTGGCAGGAATAGTCAGGGAAAGGAAGGGTAAAAGACAATTTTAGTTGCATCAGACTTCCTCTTCCCCTGTTTGTGTTACAGGAGCAGATCACCTCCATTGGGATAGCTACTTTCTGAGGAGAATGTATGGTTGTCCTAGAATATATCATGCATTTCCTTCTTTTTCTGTAACACAAGATGATCACAAGTATCCTTTTCAACCTTAAGTTACTGTGACATTTGAGTCATCTCAGAGTCTCAGTTTCTTCATGACATTAGTATCTAGTATATAACATCAGTTGTTTGGAGGACTAAATAATGCAAATGTTTGTGTGTTCCTCACAGGGCTCCTCGGATAGCTCAGTTGGAAAAGAAGCCGCCTGCAATGCAGCCGCCTGGTTCGATTCCTGGGTTGGGACAATCCACTGGAGAAGGTATAGACTACCCACTCCCGTCTTCTAGGGCTTCCCTTGTGGCTCAGCTGATAAAGAATCGGCCTACGATGAGGGAGACTTGGGTTCGATCCCTGGGTTGGGAAGATCTCCTGGAGAAGGGAATGGCTACCCAATCCAGTATTCTGGCCTAGAGAATTTCATGAACAGTAGTATAAGTCCATGGAATCGCGAAGAGTCAGACACAACTGAACGAGTTTCACTTGTGTATTCCTCATTTTTAAACACTTTCTTGAAGAGCGAATATTATTGTGGCAGAGAAAAGGGAAACGTGTGTTTACTGGAAAAAAGTAGTGTTAGCAGGACAACAAAACAGACTAGGAACCCGTGGTTGCTAAGCAGTTAGGTTCCGCGGAACCGTACACACCGACTTTCACTATTGTCGCTCCGGATCTTTTTCCAGTTGTACCTCAGACTCTGATCTCCCCGCCCTCAGGAAGTGAAAGCCTCGCCACGCTGTCAAGTGCATGCTGGGAGTTGGAGTCCCCCTAAAGGCTGCCGGTGGGCGTGAGGTGAGCCGCGTCGCTGGGAGCCTCTAGCACGTGGCGGGAAGGGGCGGTGCGCACTAGCTGTCTGTTCCCGGGAGCCGCGGGAGCTGCCCGCCCTCGCATCTCGCGTCGCGGCGCCTCCAGTCGCTGTGCCCTCCCGACATGCCCGAGGAGGCTGGCTTCCCGCCCGCCAAGAAATTCCGGGCGAGCGCCGGGCCTCCGAGCCGCACCGGGTCCTGCCCTCCCGGGCGGCGTGTGGTGATGCTGCTGGCCGCGGGCGGCGGCGGAGGAGGTGGAGGCCGGAGGCAGCAGCCGCCCCTGGCCCAGCCCTCGACCAGCCCCTACCCCGAAGCCGTGGAGCAGCAGCGCCGGAATCTGCCCATCTTCCAGGCGCGAGGCCAGCTGTTGGCCCAGCTCCGAAACCTGGACAGCGCCGTCCTTATCGGTGAGTGACCGTGCCGACGGGTCCTTCTTCGCTCCCCGTTCGTTCTCTTGAGAGAACAGCTTTTCTTAGGTGGCTTCTCACCGTCTTTCATCCGTTTCTGCAACAAACCTGACCGCCTATTTCTGTTCGGAGCCAGGAGAGGGGCCTCGGAAGAGAGTCGGACAGTCCCCCTTTCTGGAGGTGCTCACAGTCCGGGCGAGTGACCACACGTTAGGCAAAAACTCGCCTTCTGGCCGGAAGGGTAGAGGGGTGCACCGAAGACTTGGGGGAGTTTAGAAAAGTGAATCTGAGCCGGTCTGGAGGGGACGGCAAGGGGGTGGACCTAGAAAGGCGTTGGACACAGGAGAGAGCCTGCGGTTTAAGAGACGAAGTGGAGACGAGACAGTCCAGTCTGAGGGAAGAAGTAGTTTCAGGTGCATTAATTGAGGCGGAGTTGAGGGCCGGGAACCGATTGCAAGGGGCTTTGATCCCCAACGTTTTAAGTAAGAGGAGCCCCTGAAGGACGGAGAGGATGAGCCTCCAAAGAGGAGATCCAGGAGAGCTGATAGTCTAAGGAACAGAGTTGTTAAGAAGAAGGCAGCGATCAAATGCAAAAATGAAGTCCAGTAAGTAGGGACCTAAAAAATGCCCGCTGGATTGGGTGGGAGTTTTTGACTGGGGATGGAGGTGAGCGCTGTTTTGGCAGAGCTGTGGAATGGGAACTGATTTGTCATTGGGCTGGAAGTGAGGAGGTCATGAAGGCAGTGGGAAGACTTCTGTTTCGAGAAGAAGCAGGGGGACCTAGCGGAACTTGCAGGTCTTCATAGGTTAAGGGGAAGAACTCAGTAGAGAGGGAGGCTGAAGATGGAAAGTGGGCACTACAGCAGAGATGGAGGGCGTGGGGAAAGGGGGCCTTTGGCAACAAGGGTTAGAGCTGGCACTGGCCTGGAATAGAAGGAAGGTGGTACCAGAGGTTAGGGGACTGCAGGAAGGTGGTAAGAATGGGGTAACTGCAGAAGCGCTTGTAGGAGGAGATGAAGGGAGACTGTCTTTGAGGATTTCACTTTTTCTATGAAGCAGGTGCAGGAGCTCTTCTGAGAAGGGGACTTACGGGGTCCTTGGGGAGGGTGGGAACAGAGGAAAGGGGCTACAAAAACAAGAACAAGATCAGCCGTGGTGCTGGCACCCAGGTGCATTTGGCCCCATGGCAAACTAAGGTCGTTGTCAGCCCAGTTGGATTATTTTATTATAGTGATGCTCAGTTTCTTTATTATTATTATTATTATTTAGCTGCACAAGGTTTTTGGTTGTGGTGCTCTGGCTTCTCTGGTTGCAGAGCACGGACTCTAGAGCTCCGGTTTAGTAGTTGCGGCCCTTGGGCTTAGCTACTTCGAAGCATGTAGGATCCTACTTCCACCAGGGATCAAACTTGCATTCGCTGCCTTAGAAGGCGGATTCTTAACCACCGGACCACCAGGGAAGTCCCCAATGCTCAGTTTCTTGGTGTAGGAGCAGAAGAGATGGGCAGGGAGACTTTGATCCAAGTTTGGGTTTTGCCTGATGAACTCAGTAGAAGTGCAAGATAATCAAGTTCTTCGTCTGTGATTCGTGTCCAGGTCAGGAAGGATGAGCCATAGGGGAGAAAATGGAAGGACGATGGGCCTGTAGGACTCGGTGGGGCCGGGGGTGGGGGGGTGGGGGGGTAGTGGTAGTCGTGGAGGGAGGGATGCCCAGGCTTACAGTTCTTTGTTCTGGTCGGGTGCTGGGAAGGAAACACAGGAGGGTAGTAATAAGGTTGGGTGCTTACTGTATGTAGTGCTCAGATACATGAAAGAGACAGGTGTCTGTCCTCCCGGGACTTCTGATGCTGGAGGCAAACAGAAACGTTTCAGCACTCAAACAGTGTAGAGTGATCAGTGATGGAGGAGAGATGAACGAGGCACTAAGGAACACAGAGGCGGGTGCAGCCCTTGGGGAGAAAGTTTGAGGTCTAATTCATCTTGTGGAGTTTGTCACGCAGGCAGTGTGGGAGCAGATACTTCATAATCGAGTGGGCAAAGGCAGAGGGTTTGAAAGGAAGCGGCAGGCTGGGTGAGGAGTCAGCTATGGCTGCAGTGTCGGAACAGATGTCTCTTCATGTCAGTACATCTATATCTCATTTATCCCTTCGAAAAGTAGGACTTTTTATATAAGAGCTGTATTTCACTGTATGTCTTTACTGTACCAGTTACTATTGCTAACCATTTACATTGTTTCCAAATTTAACTGCCATGAGCAAAGGTGAATAAAACACTTTTGAAGCTGATTCTTTATGCACATCATTATTTCCTTAGAGTCAGTTGCTGCAAGTGGAATTGTGGGTCAAGAGTATAAACATTTTAAAGATTTTCCTTCTATAGTTTGACCTTCTGGGAAGCAATTCCAGTTAACACTCCACTAGCAGTATTCATGGGTGCACATTTTCCCATGACTTTATCGACTTATTTTCTTTCTTTTCTTTCATATTTATTTATTTTATTTTCCTGTGCCAGCTCTTAGTTGCAGCCTAGGGATCTGTAGTTGGGGCATGCAGGATCTAGTTCCCTGACTGGGGACTGAACCCAAGCCCCCTGCATTGGGAGTGCTAGGGAAGTCCCTCGAGTATTTTTCTTATGTCTTTTCCTTCTGACTTTGATCTGTTGGGTTTTTTTGTTGTGGTGGTTCAGGTTTAAATGAGACTTTTCTTCTTTCCTAGGGGAAACAGGCTCGGGGAAGACAACACAGATTCCTCAGTACCTGTACGAAGGGGGGATTGGCCGCCAGGCCATCATTGCTGTGACCCAGCCTCGCCGAGTGGCTGCCATCTCTCTGGCTGCCAGAGTCTCTGATGAGAAGAGAACAGAACTTGGGAAGCTGGTACCTAACTTCTTTTTCACTAACAGTTTTTGGTCCCCAACACCTCACTCCCCTCCTCCCCTGCCACCTCCCTGACTTTTTTATTTTTCTAAACAAGACTACTTATACATCTCAAGCTTCTTTCTTTCTTTTTTTTTTTCCAAGTTTCTTTCTTGCCACAATTGTTTCAGATTCAGAGTTCTTTATTAGTTCCTTAGACATCAGAGGGTCTATCAGTCCCATTTGCTTTGCTTTCAAAGTCTGTTGGCAAGTAGAATAAATTAGTTGTTTTCCTTGAGGACTTTTAAGGCTTCAGTAACACTTGCTAGGTCTCTTTGTCTATATATCTTTCTACAAACTTGTAAGCATTTTCCTAGCATATAGGTGGGTTATTGAGAATGAGTTCCAGAACCATATGTAAGTCAGATTTATTTGTGTCCATGCATTTGACTTCAAAACATCTTGGGCATCTTTTCACTTGTGTATGTAGCTTCGCTTGAAGTGGCTGAGGGGAGGGGACTAGTGTTACATTCTTTGCACAGTTTCTCATCGTTGCAGTTGAGGGTGTGTGTCCATGGGAACAGGCTAGGGTTGGAGTGGGTCATGTTCACTACACTGGCACCAGCGCCTGGCGCCCTTCTGGGTACCCTGGGTGCAGCAGACATGTTGGCTGGATGAATGAGTGGTACCTCTGCACAGGTCGGCTACACGGTGCGCTTCGACGATGTCACCTCTGACGACACCAAGATCAAGTTCCTGACCGATGGCATGCTCTTGCGCGAGGCCATTTCAGACTCCCTGCTCCGGAAGTACAGCTGCATCATTTTGGATGAAGCCCACGAGCGGACTATCCACACGGATGTGCTCTTCGGGGTGGTGAAAGCTGCACAGAAGAGGCGAAAGGAGCTGGGGAAGCTGCCTCTCAAAGTGGGTGCAGCCGTTCTGCTGCGGGACTTGGGGGCAAAGGTGCTGGGGGGCCAGGGGGAGAGGAGCACGGCCTCCCAAGCAGCCTTCAGGGTTTGACAGGGCACAGAAAGCCTGGCCCGAACCTTTCTCCCATCATCTGCGCCCTTCTCGTCGGCAGGTGATTGTGATGTCAGCCACGATGGATGTGGACCTGTTCTCCCAGTATTTCAACGGAGCCCCTGTCCTCTACCTGGAGGGCCGGCAGCACCCGATCCAGATTTTCTACACCAAGCAGCCCCAGCACGATTATCTGCATGCCGCCCTGGTCTCCGTCTTCCAGATCCACCAGGTAGGCAGTGGGGAGCGGATTCCTGGAAAGGCCTGTTTGACCTTGAAGTCAGCCTTGAGAAGAAAAGCTGCTGGACCAAACTGCTTTGTAAGCTGTGTTCTTTAGGTGAATAAGGAATTTCTTTGCCATGTCCCCGTTTTTATACTTTTTTATAGTATCTCTCTTTTCCTCTAAAAAAAAATTAAACCCCAACCAACATGTTTCTTCGGCTGAGCTGGAAAACCTCCATGTGTTAGAGCAGTGGCCCGTGTGCATAATGTGATCAGCACCCCCAGTAAGAAGCACATTTTGTGTTGCAACCAGGACACCACATGTAGAACTGAGTAGAAAGGAGTCTTAGGAAATACTGCCTCCTTTTACTCCATGTGACATTCTGTCTCATTGAAAAGTGAAAAGTTGGTGTATTAGCCAATAATGGAGTGCAATTTAGAGTTTGCTTTTTTAAAAAATGTTTTAGAGAAACATTTCAGCAGTTTTTTCATTTTAGTAAACACTTATTTAAAAATTTGAGTGTATAACCTCATTTTTTGGTTTAACTTGTATATAATTGACTGTTTTTACCTTCCCATTAACTTTCTGAAAATATCTAGAAGCCAACTTTTTTTAAAAATGCGTTTATTTATTTATTAATTGGCTGCTTCAGGTCTTAGTTGTGGCACACAGGCCGATAGCTGCCACTCACAGACTCAGTTGCCCCGTAACATGTGGAATATTAGTTCCCCGACCAGGGATCAAACTCATGTCCCCTACATTGAAAGGTGTATTCTTAACTATAGGCCCACCAGGGAAGTCCCAGTCAGCCTTGTTTAGCTGCCAGAAGCAAACTTGAGATAAGGATATTTTATGAATGATACCTGTGGTGCCCTCAAGTTATATAATAGCTTTGATGAGTCCTCCTAGTGATGAAGCTTTTGTTTTAGATTTTATCCTGTCTCTGTGTGTGTACCTCTGAACATTTGTCTTCTTAACAGTGAGCTAAAAAAGTACATGCACACACATAAATACATAGATACATGTATGCAAACATAGCCATAGTATATATACAGAAAGAAAAAAATGTGGTGTTAGTCACTCAGTCATGTCCGAGTCTTAGTAACCCCATGGACTGTAGCCTCCCAGGCTCCTCTGTCCATGGAATTCTCCAGGCAAGAATACTGGAGTGGGTTGCCATTTCCTTCTCTGGGGGATCTTCCTGAACCAGAAATGAAATCCCGGGTCTCCCACAATGCAGGCAGATTCTTTATTGTCTGAGCCATATTTGCCTTCATTATATGTACATGTACATACAAATATAGGTAGTCGGACATGACAGAGCAACTTGCACACCTTCACAAATACAGATAATTATTGAACATTTTTCAGTTATTTTGCCAAACAGGCACTCTACAATCTAACGTATCTAAACAGACTTCAAAGAAGATTGGGTCAGTTGGGTATATGTACTTAACACTTAGATGTTCTTCCCTTCTCAAGGTGAAGGACCCAGTTAAACCTGAGATACCAAGCCCTTGCCCAAGTTCTGGGTGCTTTGGGAGTTTATGAAAGTGCGTTTGATGGCCTCATTCAATAAGGGCTCCTTTTCCAGCCTCTGGCCATTTTCATGGATCAGGGTTTCTCTAAGTCGTCTCCTTTGTCAGCTTCATCTTTCAAGATGATTACGAAAGGAAGGCAGCTCCGGGCAGGTTTTATTTGCTTGTGTGGTTGTGCTTTTTCATGGCATTGTTCTTGTTGCAAAAGCAATCTGGTGATTTCCCTTCAAAATCCCCTTAATTTTTTATTATGTCTCTTTTTTTCCCCTCTTAATTCACTTTTAAACATAGCTGGCTAACTTGAATAAGATGCAGCTGTGCATTTGGTGAAGTTGTTTTTTTTTCTTCCCCAGGGGTGACACCAATATCTAGGCTCAGTTATGGCTCCAAAGTTAAGAATAACTGGGAAACTTCATTAACGATCATTGTTCTGTTCGGTGCCACCTGCGCATCTGTCAAGGCCCAGTAACCCCAGTAGCCCCGCTCTGCCTTCTCTGTAGGAAGCACCCTCCTCGCATGACATCCTGGTGTTCCTCACGGGGCAGGAAGAGATCGAAGCCGTGAGTAAGACCTGCCGGGACATCGCCAAGCACCTCCCCGATGGCTGCCCCTCCATGCTGGTCCTTCCGCTCTATGCCTCCCTGCCCTACGCCCAGCAGCTGCGCGTCTTCCAGGGGGCCCCAAAGGTGAGTGCACCCCGTCTCCTGCCCAGGCCCGTCCCTGGGTACCCAGACGGATGCAGCAGTGGGGCCTGTGCCCCTGTCAGCGGGCTCCAGATAAGATGTGTGGACAGGGTGCCCAGGTATCTCTCTCACGAGCTGGAAGGACGCAAGCATGCAATGCAGAGCTGCAGACATGGCTCTCCCATGGTAGGAACAGGGATACAGCTGTCTGGGGTTGAGGGAGAGATGCCCACAGAAGCTGGAAGCTCCCTGAGTGACTCTCCCGGGGTCCACAGTAAACAAGCACGTGTCCACCGTATGTTCCCTGGGTACCCCTGCTGTGCCAGCTACTGCGCCAACACCAGACACACACTGTCCCTCATCCTCTCAAGAACCACACGGCCGGTCTCCATTCCAGTTCAGAAACCCTGAGGCCCCAAGGGGTGAAGTCATAGGTGCCCATGGGGTACAGTAAGTACGGGGCAGGGCCAGGATCCCAAGCCACATCTACTTCCTCCTGGCTCTAATGCCCATCCCACCACCCCTCATCACCTCAAAATAAGCCTTGAAGACTGAAAACACCCAGCACCCCAACCCAACACTGACCCGGCCATCAGTATTAATAACTGTCCAGATAGCGGAGTCATCTCTTCTTGATCATGAGTGAATTGTGACAGTTAGCGATGAGGAATATGTTTTCAAACTTCTGCATCATACATGTGTCATGTGGCTTTTTGGTTTTCTTCCTCCTTTTAGGGTTATCGCAAAGTGATCATTTCAACCAACATCGCTGAAACCTCCATAACCATTACAGGAATAAAATATGTAGTTGACACGGGCATGGTTAAAGCAAAGAAGTATAACCCTGGTGAGAACTTGTAGCCCCTGACGTCTCTTCTCTGTGTAGTGAGCAGCCCGTGGTCCTGCAGTTTCCCCACCTGAGCATTTCACGTGTATGAGTACCAGGCACCCCATCCAGCAGGCAGGGCCAGAAAGACACGTGAGGCAGGGAAGAAGAGCCCATCCGTGGCAAACCTGGGGACAGAGGGTCAAGAACCTGGGCAGAGGGACTGAAATTCCATCAGAAGGTGGGCGAGAATGGTGGCTGTCAAGCCAGGGACAGCCTGATACCACATCAGAGGCTTCCTGGGAAATGATATCGGAGCACGGCTAGTTCAATCCCCAGTCTCCCAGAAAGAAAGCGGGACCTCACCCCCAGCTGGGCCAAGGCACTAGCTGTTTCCTGACTGTGCGCAGTGCGCAGCTTGCTTGAAGTCATTTTTATTCAGGTCTGTTTTCTCCCTTGCTTTATTCCATGGAGGATTTGAGGCAGCTGACATAGCTCCCAGGTGTTCACTTCAAATGAGCTGCTAAGCATTTAAGGATGCTGCCTTTCACGTGTGTTTCTTGGGGACCATGTTTGTGAAAGGGCTTGGTTCTCCACACTGTCTGGCACCGCGTACACCTTTATCAAGAAAATCAGTCTCGCTTACTCCTAGGTGTAGTGACATGACACCGTCTCTCTTTTATAATAGAGCAGAGCAAGGCTGTAGCCCACAAGGGACTGGAGGCGTTTCGTTTTGGGGTCATGATCAGTGGGCAACCAGCCATCCTGGTTTGCTGGAAACTGGGTTTTGGCACTGAAAATGCCACCTCTTGGAGGACCCCTGACTCCCAGGCCATCCCAGGGGTTGTTTTCAGTTGTGACCTAAGGCAAGGCCTCTGAAATCTCGCCTTGGCCACTGCCCCAAGCTCAGGTCCTTCTGATGCTCCAGTCACAGATTTCACATAGTGTTCATGGCGAGGCCCCTTTTTACCACAAACCAGTCTGGTTACGTGCTTTCTGACATATTGTTGATTAGTCACTAAATGGTGGCCAGCTCTTTGTAATACCATGGACTGTACGCTGCCACGCTCCTCATGGAATTCTCCAGGCAAGACTACTGGAGTGGGTTGCCATTTCCTCCTCCAGGGCATCTTCCTGACCCAAGGATTGAACCCACATCTCCTGCATTAGCAGGCGGATTCTTTACCACTGAGCCACGAGGGAAGCCCACTTTCCAATGTAGCCTTGAGTTTTTCTGGACTCATGTATTGCAGAAAGAATCCTGGGTATCCCCAGGAATGCTCCTCATTGTCTGCGTTGTAGAAGGAGTTTGTTCACATGATGAGCAGAGTCTGACTTGGCCATTCTCCCGCCAGACAGCGGCCTGGAGGTGTTGGCCGTGCAGCGGGTGTCAAAGACCCAGGCCTGGCAGCGCACAGGCCGGGCCGGCAGAGAGGACAGCGGCATCTGTTACCGGCTCTACACAGAGGATGAGTTTGAGAAGTTTGAGAAGATGACGGTCCCAGAGATCCAAAGGTAGCCAGTGGGGCTCGCCACCTGCCATCCGTCCCGAGGTCCCGTCGTGCAGCCTGTGTCTCCTCCAACTGCCACTCCTTAGTGGGTGGCTCTGCCTTGCTGGCTGGGGGGTCAGGCGCCCTTGTGAACCACCTGTGTCTCCATCTTACAGGTGTAACCTGGCGAGCGTGATGCTGCAGCTCCTTGCCATGAAAGTCCCAAACGTGCTCACCTTTGACTTCATGTCCAAGCCGTCTCCAGGTGAGTGGAGTCTTTGGGGAGGTGGGCGCACAGAAAGGGACCTCCACGGGCTCCACACAGCAGGCCTTCTGGCATTCTCCTTTTTTTATTATTACATACTTATTATTTTTGACTGTGCTGGATCTTTGTTGCTGCGCAGGCTTTTCTCTTGTTGCGGCGAGGAGGGGCTACCCTCTAGCTGCAGTGACTGGTTTTCTCATTGCAGTGGCTTCTCTTGTTGCAGAGCACAGTCTGTAGTCTGTAGGGCACGAGGGCTCAGTAGTTGCAGCTCCTAGGCCATCGAGCGCAGGCTCAATAGTTGTGGTGCATGGACTAAGTTCCTGCATGGCGTGTGGGATCGTCCCGGAACAGGGATTGAACCCATGTCTCCTGCAATGGCAGGTGGGTTCTTAACCACTGAGCAATCAGGGAAGCCCCCCTGGTGACCTGTTGTTTAGTGTAACTGGGGGGAATAACAACCTTAACTCTCAGAGAAGAGTCTCAGAATCATGGAATGACCCAGTGCTGTTCACACCATGTTGGTGCAGAATTAGGGGCTTCGTGTTGGCACCATCTCCGGTGGGTTCCGTGGTCACAGGAACCAGCGAAGGTGGTCAAGGGGGATCCACAGGTTACTGCAGCCCCAACGAACTTTGACTTTTGCAAAGGGACTGAATAGATTGTGTTTCTTTGCTTTCAGCTGGAATTTGATGGGTCTCTGCCCTTCACTGGGAATCTCCATGGAGGAAGAAAAAGTAGTTGGGATTCTTTGTCATGGTAGCTTAGCCCTTGGCATCCCTTCAACACATACCATTTTCTTTTTCTTTAAAGTGAAGAAGTGCAATTGGTTTAAAAAAAAGTAAACAGTGGATAGGTAGACATGGACCGCCACAATCTTCAGCTTCTTAGTTTCCCTCCCCCACAGCCACCCCGGGGCCATTTCCTAGTGTCTCCTAGAGAAAATCTATGTGGGTAAGTACATACAGTCTCCTTTTCAAAACATAAATAGCAACACCCATTCAGTCCGTTCTATACTTTTTTTTCTATCAATTACTAAATTCCTACATATAAAGGAGAAACAGGGACTTCCCTGGTGGTCCAGCGCTTAAGACTCTGAGTTCCCAGTGCCGGGATCACAGGTTTAATCCCTGGTCAGGAAACTAAGATCCTGCATTGCCACACAACACCCCCAACCCACCACCACCAAATAAAAGGAGGAACATACATGTCAGGTAGAAGTGGTGAAGCCACACCTATGTGCCCATTACTGGGGCCACCAAGCCCTGGGACCGCCCATTTCCAGCCCCCTGCCCCTCACCTCCTTCCCACTCCTCCCTCAAGGTCACCACCACCCAGGTTTGATCTGTGATTCCCTTGCTTTTCTTGAATATCTATTCCATTCACAAGCATGGTTTCGGTTGGTGTGTTTATGTCTCAATTTTCTGGTGACCTTCATTTTCATCTGTCATGTTTTGTAAAGTTTACGTTTGATGTATTTTTATCACGTAAATACTGTTCCATTCTATGAATAAGCCAAGATGCATTTTTCCTCCTCCTGGTAGACGTTGGCACATTGCTTTTTTCACTTAATATATTTTATAGATCAGTTTTTCTCTGTACATATATATTTATTGCATCCTTAGACATGCATCGTTATGCTTAATAGGTAATACATTTACATAGTTCAAATTAAAAAGGAATTAAAGAGTAAACAGTAAATAGTGTCCTTCTCTCCAGGGACTCCCAAGGCCCCGGGGGTTTCCGTTGTGTGTGTCCATCTGGAGACACAGGTCCCTGTACGAGGTTCAGGTATCCCTGAGTGTGAAATTCAGAAGTGTAACTTTGCTGGGCTTCAGATTTGCATACATATTGCCAAATTGCAGGCCACTATTTAGAAAGGGAATTGAGGGTTTCCCTGGTGGCTCGGTGAAGAATCTGCCTGCCAGTGCAGGAGACACAGGTTGGATCCCTGGTCCAGGAAGATCTGACACGCCACAGAGCAGTTAGGCCCGTGCACCACATCTATTGAGCCTGTGCTCCACAACAAGAGAAGCCCCCGCAGTGAGAAGCCACCGCAGTAGAGAAAAGCCCCAAGCAGCAGCGAAGGCCCCACACAGCCAAAAAATAAACACGTAAAATTACTTTTGGAAAATTAAAAAAGTGAAAAGAGATGAGCTAAAGACAGTGATGTCATGAATAGCTTTGAAAAGCACCTCATGGGGACAGTGTGGTTGCGGTCTTCACCGTGGTTTGACTTAGGCTTGTCACGGATACGCTGACGTGATGAAGCAGCTGCAGCTCCATCCTGTTTTGAGTGTTTGACCCCTTTTCGTGTCTCTCTCTCTAGATCACATCCAGGCGGCCATCGCCCAGCTGGAGCTGCTCGGTGCCCTTGAACAGAGGGATGGCCAGCTCACCCTGACTCCAATGGGAAGAAAGATGGCAGCTTTCCCGCTCGAACCCAAATTTGCCAAAGTAAGTGATACCCTCTTCTCATTCCCCTCTCTGTGCCTTACAGGTCAGCCATCCCACAGGGTCTCCTCAGCCCAGTGCTTCTAGGTTCATCTCCACCTTTTCTCTTAAACGATCATCAACACCTGCTTTGTGTCGAGCCTCGACTTACCTTCTGTGTATTTCAAGCTCATATTAAGTCATGTGTGTGTGCATGCTCAGTCATGACTGACTCTCTGCAACCCCCTGGATTGTAGCCCACAGGCTTCTCTGTCCATGGAATTTTCCAGGCAAGAATACTGGAGTGGGTTGCCATTTCCTCCACCAATGAAGTCATGAGCCCTACCTATATGGATCATACAAAAAAGGCAGCTATCTGTTCTATAGAAAATAATATACAAATAAATATATAAAAGAGCATAACATATATTGTCGTGGTTTTAGAAACAACTGCCCCTTTACACCTTACAAGGGAAGCTGCAGAAGCAATATATGGAAATTCAGAAGCCAGGAAAAAACTGGACTCACACAGTGTTTCATTGTGGTTTGCAGACCATCCTCCTGTCCCCCAAATTCCACTGCACGGAGGAGATACTGACCATTGTCTCCCTGCTGTCCGTGGACAGCGTTCTCTACAACCCTCCATCCCGGCGGGATGAAGTGCAGAGCGTGCGGAAGAAGTTTGTGTCCAGCGAGGGTGATCACCTCACCCTGCTCAATGTCTACCGGACCTTCAAGAACACCGGCGGGAACAAGGTAGGCCTTGTCCTCTTCCTCTTCTCAAACAGGGCCTTCATTTATCAAGAAAATTTTAAAAATAAATAAATATTTGGGGGAGTTCCCTTTTGGCCTAGTGGTTAGGATTCCAGGCCTTCACTTGCCATGGCCTGGGTTCAATCCTTAGTCGGGAAACTAAGATCCCGCCTGCCGAGTGGCTGCCCTTCCCAAAAGACTCAGTAATCGTGCCATACCAATCACGCTTTAACTTTGTGTTTTAATGCAGTCAGTTCTTAATAAAAAGAAAAGCCACTACCTAGGTTTAGTAGTTGTAAACATTTTGCTCCATTTGCCTCAATTTATTTGTTTATTTTCTATTGTTGGCCACTCTGCATGGCATGTGGAACTTCCCTGACGAGGGATGGAACCCATGCCTCCTACAGTGGAAGTGCAGAGACCTAGCCACTGGACCACCAGGGAACGCCACGTCAGTTCATTTTTAAGGAAATAAATGCTGTGGACACAGCACGAGCCCCAAGCCGCTGCTTGTGTAGTCCTCCCTGCCTCCTGTAACCACCGTCCTGAAGTGGGTCTGGACCTCCCTGGGCAACACCGTGCTTTCACTTCCTGTCCACAGGCAGGTTGATGGATATGAAGTAGTTGTTGTTCAATTGCTAAGTCATGTCCAGCTCTGTGACCCCATGGACTGCAGCATTGCAGGCTTCCCTGTCCTTCACCATCTCCCAGACTTTGCTCAAACTCATGTCCATCAAGTTGGTGATACCATCCAACCATCTCATCCTCCATTGCCCACTTCTCTTCCTGCCTTCAGTCTTTCCCAGCATCAGGGTCTTTTCCAGTGAGTTGGCTCTTTGCATCAGGTGCCAAAGTATTAGAGTTTCAGCTCCAGCATCAGTCCTTCCAGTGAATGTTCAGGGTTGATTTCCTATAGGATTGACTGGTTTGGTCTTCTTGCAATCCATGGGACTGTCAAGAGTCTTCTCCAGCACTGCAGTTTGAAAGCATCAAATAGTATCTCAGTTATTTGAAACTGTACTGACTTGATTTCTCGAGAGACCAAAAACCTTTGCTTAAGTTTATTGTCATTTGTAGTTAACCTTCTGTGAGTTGTCTGTCCATATCCTTTGTGGCTCTACTGGATTATTGGTCATTTTCTGACTGATTTGTAGGTGTTGTTTTTTTTTTTAAGTATATTCTGAAGGTCATCATTCTTTTTCCACTATGGTTTTCATTATGGTTCACGCTTTTTGATATAAAGATATTTTCTTGTATTTACTTTTGGCAACTGCAGTTTAACCTCCGAATTCAAACTATGTTCTAGAAATTATGCTGGGACTTCCCTGGTGGTCCAGCGGTTAATTCGTGGTCAGAGAACTAAGACCCCAAATGCTGCATGTTACAACTAAAAAAATTTTTTTAATTAAGTAAAAAATTAAAAGTTGTGCTATATTTTTATCTCTGAAGAAACAAGAGGACTGTGACATCTCTTTTTTTCTCCCTGTTCAGGAATGGTGCAAAGAGAACTTTGTCAACAGCAAGAATATGACGCTAGTAGCTGAAGTCAGAGCGCAGCTGAGGGACATCTGCATGAAGGTATTTTTCTTCCTGCTGGTCTTTGGGGGGTGAAGCTGTCACCTTTTTCTAAGTGAAAATTCTCAAATTGCTTGTTACTAGTGATTGCAGAAAAACCTCTCATTGTAGGAAAATTTTTAAATAAAGAAGAAAGTAAAAATTACCCACAACTCCACCTCTCACCAGTTTGGTCCATTTCATCATGGCTCTGCTTTTAAATGTATTTTTACATGGATAGTTACTAATACATTGTATATATGATTTATATCCAGCTTTTATAAACTTTAACAGTGTTTTCCAATGTTATTGGAATTCTTCCTAAGTTTTTTTTTTCGTGGAAATACCTGTCAATTTTATTCAGTTTACAAAATCAGTGCATACTTGTTACACGTTGATAGAGTGCAGAAAATAGTGATATATATACAGCAGAAACTAACACAACATTGTAAAGCAATTATACTCCAATAATAAAAATAAAATAAGAAAATAGTGATATGTTGTGCAGAAAGTATAAAAGTATAATCCTGTCCCTCCAAAGATAAGCAATAGTCCAGTGTAGATCCTTCTAGAATCTTTTTCTATGTATGTATATTTTTGTTTATTTGTGTGTTATGCATATACGTGGATATATGCGTTTTCTTTTTTAAAAAAGTTTGATGTACGTTTTGTTTTGCAACTTGTTTTTTTCCACTTGGAGTACCTCTTGAATTTCGCTTTGTATGGGGGCTGTCTCTCAGTGCCTGTATATGTCGATCGTTCTTTTTATTGACTTGGTAGCATTCGGCTCCTGTCTTCACTACAGTTGTTTAACCAAGTCCCTAGTGGCGGTCATGTAGATTGTGCGAAAGTGATCATCCTTCTGCACAAACATCTGTGCTCTGGTGCACAGAGAATGGACTTCTGGATGGGGGATTTAGATTCTGATAGACACTGCCAAGCCTCCACCAAAGTCTCCTGCCAGCTCATATTCCCTCTTAGAGGACATGATGTTTCTGTATTCAGTGACTGTGTGACGCACCATGTTTTACCTCAGAGGTGGGGTAGTTTGTGTTCGCAGTCTCCTGTGTTGAGCACTGAGTGTCCTCGTTTTGCTGCCGTGAACAGCTCTGTGGTGACCAGACGTCTCTGTGTAAGGCCTCTTCTGAGACAGCCCCCAGTGCAGACCATCCACATGACCCTAGGAGACAGTTGTCACCCTTACCCAGGCCCGTGTCCAATGCCAGCAGCCTATTGTTAGCACTGAAGTAACTTCTTACCAGGCTTCCCAGGTGGCTCAGTGCTAAAGAATCTACCTGCCAAAACAGGAGACGCGGGTTCAATCCCTGGGTCGGGAAGATCCCCTGGAGAAGGAAATGGCAACCCACTCCAGTGTTCTGGCCTGGGGAATCCAATGGACAGAGGAGCTGGCGGGCTACAGTCTGCAGGGTCACAAAGAGTCGGGCATGACCGAGCGACTGAGCACATAGCTCTTTTCACAGTAGCCTGTTGTGTTCTCTGTTGCATACATGTTTTCGCCCCTCTTGTCCTTGAATGGCTTTCCTGCTAGACCACCCCTTGGCTTTGTGAGTTTTCTCATCTTTTACTGACAGTAGAAGTGGTGCTCCTCGACCCGCGCTCACCTCGGGCATCTGAGGCAGCTTCCCGGAGGTCAGCGTCCGCCCCGGATGTCAGCCTGCTCTGCGGGCCTGGCGCCAGGCTGCGCTGTAGGCAGTGTGGCTCCAGGTACCAGGGGTGGCTGCCCAGTGCTCACGTCTGGGCTCTTTTCCATGTCTCACTTCCTCCCGAACCAGATGTCCATGCCAATCCTGTCCTCCCGGGGGGACACGGAGAGCATCCGCCGATGCCTGGCGCACAGCCTCTTCATGAGCACCGCTGAGCTGCAGCCGGACGGGTCCTACGCCACCACGGACACCCACCAGCCAGTGGCCATCCATCCCTCGTCCGTGCTCTTCCACTGCAAGCCGGCCTGCGTCGTGTTCACGGAGCTGCTCTTCACCAACAAGTGCTACATGCGTGACCTGTGCGTTGTGGACGCCGAGTGGCTGTACGAGGCCGCCCCCGACTTCTTCAGGAAGAAGCTGCGGACTGCCAGGACCTGAGCCGCCTGCTGCCCGGAGCCGGGCCGCAGCCGGCCTCGCTGCGACCTCTAGACGTTGGCACCTACGGAGGCCACGGTGGTCAGGGGTGGGTCATGCCTGGCCTCCGGGAGCTTGAGAGCCTCTTTGTCTACACTCCTCAGACTGAACCGCACAGACATGTAGAGGCCTGGGAGACTTCAGAATGATGCTTTGGGTTCTTGGTGGACGACTTTGGGTGACTTCCTTTACTTCTGAGCCGCAGTTTCCTGATCTGCCAGGTGGAGTGATGATACTTACAGGGTTGGAGTCATGAAGCTCAGAGCAAGTGAAAAGAGAAGTGCCCAGAGGTGTGCGTACCCGTGATAAGCCACGGTGGACTAGGTGCCGAGGTGCTTGGTTGGTGTTACTGCTTATGTACGTGCCATGGATCGGGTACAGCAAAACCCCCAAGTCCTCGAGAGTGCAGGGGATGGTCTGGGAGGGGGACCACAAGAGGTCACAGAGCTCTTGACCTTGGATCTGTTTGAACATCTATCTGTGTGAAGTTACGTAACAGAAGAGATTAACTTCTGTTTTAGTAGGGAGGTGCCGAGCATCTAACCTCACTCCCCAGGGCAGGGAGCTTTCACAGCAAAGAAGTGCTAAGCACCTGTCCCCACCCTGCTTTCAGGGAAGTTCCTGAGTGAAGGTATTTGTATCTTCTGAAGTGGGAAAGCTGATCTTGTGTGTTGTCCTTCAGTCATGTCCAATTCTTTGTGACCCTATGGACTGCAGCACGGCAGGCTTCCCTGTCCTTCACCATCTCACGGAGCTTGCTCAAACTCATGTCCATCGAGTCAGTGATGCCATCCAACCATCTCATCCTCTGTCGTCCCCTTCTCCTCCTGCCTTCAATCTTTCCCTGCATCAGGGTCTTTTCCAGTGAGTCAGTTCTTCATATCGGCTGGCCAAAGTATTGGAGCTTCTGCTTCAGCATCAGCCCTTCCAATAAACATTCAGGGTTGATTTCAGGTTGTAGTGTGATGGCCTTCAGCATAACCTCTCTCTTTCTGTCTCTGGGCCATAAACCTATGAGCTAAGGGTTGACTGAGCTGAACTTAAGCCATTTCCCTTCTGGCCAGGCCTCTGGGGGTGGGCGGAGGTCAAACCAGGCAGTCTTGGCTCATCTCCTCCTCTCATCTAGTGTTTATGTTCTTTTATCTTATTTCCTATGATCTTTTTGCCTTCTTCTTAGGGACCAGGGAACATCCTGGCTTTGCTGCTGGCACCTCTCTCTCACACTCATTTTCAACATTTGTCTGAGGGGATTAAAGGGTCTCCACAGACTTCCTGTTCTCATATTTTGAGAAGGGAAAAGACACCAAAAGTCCTTCTTAGCTATTTAATTTGAAAATTGTTGTTGTTTAATAGCTAAGTTGTGTCTGACTCTTTGCAATGTCCTGGGCTGTGGCTCTCCAGGCTCCTCTGTCCATAGGATTTCCCAGGCAAGAATCCTGGAGTGGGTTGCCGTTTCCTCCTCCAGAGCATCTTCCCAACCCAGGAATCAAACCTGAGACTTTCCCCAAAGAATGCTTTGACCTGGAAAATGCCAAAGTTAGCCCTTTTATTGTGCTTAATTGTCTAAACACAATATATAGTATTCTGGTCATTACATACAGTGAATCATACAGCTTTTAAGCAGAGGCCCAAATGGCCTGAGAGGCTCTTCAGAGATAACGGGTGGTGTCTTCATTTTGGTTCAGTGAGAGCCTGGCGGATAGGAACACCCCCTCCCAGGCCTCATGTGTCCGCAGTGGTGTGGTTCAAGTTTGCCTCAGCACCAGCTGTGGGTCTGAGCAGTCAGACTTTTAGCCAGCGTTCCCAGCTATCTGGACATATGTGAATTCTTCCTGTTAAAAATAGTTACATTAAGGCCAAAGAAGAGTCGACAGATCCTAAATACCCTGTCTTACTAAATTCTTAGGTTTTTCTTGTTCTTACCAGTGCTGGCTTTCTGAGAAGTTTTTCAGAAAAAAATTTAACTGTATTTTTCTCACTTATTTAAGAGTCCTAGGAGGTGTAGCCTGACTTGGTAAAAGAAATTACTGTATTTTTAATAAAACATTCATCACACTGATAAAAAAATATTGGGAGTGGAGAGATGTATTATGTTTCTCGTAATGTTGCATATTATGGTGGCTCAGACAGTAAAGAATCTTCCTGCCATGTGGGAGACCTGGGTTCAGTCCCTGGGTTGAGAAGATCCCCTGGAGAAGGGCATGGCAACCCACTCCAGTATTCTGGCCTAGAGAATCCCCATGGATTCTCTGGCAGGCTACAATCCATGGGATCACAAAGACTCAGACACAGCTAACCAACTAAGCACATTCTCTAGGACAAGTAAAATTTAGCCTTTAATCATTTTTGTGCACCTCAAAGTTCCTGAACTGTTTCAGGAAATGTATTTTTTCTGAGCAGGAGTAAGGGGTAAATAGCTTCTAAATAAATGTAAGTAGCTTCTGTGTTTCTGTACAAAGATATATTTATCACTGTAACATTCTGGTAGAGTTTTGATACAGTAGTTTTTTATCAGGCTTTTTAAAAAGTTAACTTTTCACATAGCCACTCAGGGATTAAATCAGATTGGAAAAGCCTATCCCTGCTCCATGTTACTACAAAGAGATACAAGGTTGTTTATACCTAGCTGCAGGGCACAGATAAGTCCACTTTAAACTTTCTAATAAAGTTAAATGTTTCACAGTGATGTTGCAGTCTCATCTTGAGCTACTCCTTTCAGTCCCTAAAATCTCTGATGGTATGCCACCTTTTTTTTCCCCCAACCTGTGAAATCCATATCTGGGTGAATCACTAGTTCCCTTGAGCACCTTTATGTATTAATAAATAGATGCACTCCAAGCAGATTGCATGCCTCAGATGTTTGTCTTCTGCTTCTAGTAATCATGGAGGGCAGCACAGATCCCATTTACAAGGGGAAGAACTGCCCAACACCCAGTTCTTGGTAGAAACCCTTCCTTAATGTTGCATCTCTGCTAAGAATAAAGAGATGCCAGAAGGGAGACAAGTTTGTGCTCTGTGGAAAGAACTGATTATGTACTGTGATGCATAAATCCATTTAATCCAGCTCTCAAGAAAACCTGTGGCCAGACATTTAAGATACCACTCCTTGTGAATATAAAGAAACACTGCACCTGTGGGGAAGCAAGAGTTTTCTTATGTTTTATTTGATCAGAATATTACAACTTGCAGGGAAAAGCTCAGTTCAGATTTATGTTGTGTTTTGAGACTCTTTTCTTATTTAAACAGGAAGGGACCTGTAGAAGTATCAGCATTTGCATATGACTCAAACCCATTAAAGGTGAATCTAGTACATATTGTGTGTGGCTTCTTTCTTGGGTCTCCTTTCCCTTATTCACAGAATGCTGTTTAGAATATATTAATATTAGTCATATCTTTGCCACTGATTTGGAAAGATTTATTTTCTTGGTACCTTATAATATCTTACGGTTCCTGGTAAAGTAGCAACATTGGTTCTTAACCTAAATCTAATGTAAGCCATGGCTTCTTGCCCCCCAAAAAATAATGTTCCATCAGAACCTGGGTGTAAGGTTGGAGGGCTGCAAGAATTAACCAGGCATCTTGCCTTCAGGAGCTCCAGGTCTGATGGGAGTAAGGGGCAGCTGTCAGGTAAACGAGCAATGCCAGGAGGTTTCTGCTGAGAAAAGAATGAAGTACAGGGATCTGGTCACAGAGGCATGAGTTCTGGTTTTTCAGGGAAGAGAGGAGGAAGAGCCAGGAAGGTCTTTCATAGGAGATGACCTCAGGCTGGTTTTGGGAGTCGAAGGCAGCAAGAGTGCATTCCACGAAGTCACAGAAAGCCTGGTCGTGCTTGAGAACAGTAGATGGAAATTTGAAGAGTAAGCAGGTACTGGATAGAAGCCAATTAAACAGCAGTCCTGGGACACCAGACTCAGAGCCACTCAGATAAAGAAGTTTCAGTTCAGTCGCTCAGTCATGTCCGACTCTTTGCGACCCCACGGACTGCAGCACGGCAGGCTTCCCTGTCCATCGCCAGCTCCCGGAGCTTACTCAAACTCACATCCATCAAGTCAGTGATGCCATCCAACCATCTCATCCTCTGTCATCCCCTTCTCCTCCTGCCTTCAATCTTTCCCAGCATCAGGGTCTTTTCCAATGAGTCAGTTCTTCGCATCAAGTGGCCAGAGCATTGGAGTTTTCAGCTTCAGCATCAGTCCTTCCAATGAATATTCAGGACTGATTTCCTTTAGGATTGACTGGTTTGATCTCCTTGCAGTTCAAAGGATTCTCAAGAGTTTTCTCCAACACCAAGGTTTAAAAGCATCAATTCTTCGGCGCTCAGCTTTCTTTATAGTCCAACTTTCACATCCATACATGATCACTGGGAAAACCATAGCTTTGACTCTACAGACCTTTGTAGGCAAAGCAATGTCTCTGTTTTTAAATATACTATCAAGATTGGTAATAGCTTTTCTTCCAAGGAGCAAGCATCTTTTAATTTCATGGCTGCAGTCACCATCTGCAGTGATTTTGGAGCCCAAGAAGACAAAGTTTCACAGTTTCCATTGTTTCTGCAGCTATTTGCCATGAAGTGATGGGACCAGATGCCATGATCTTAGTTTTCTGAATGTTGAGTTTTAAAGCAAATTTTTCACTCTCTTCACTTTCTGCCATAAGGGTGGTGTCATCTGCATATCTGAGGTTATTGATATTTCTCCCAGCAATCTTGATTCCAGCTTGTGCTTCATCCAGCCTGCATTTCACATCATGTACTCTGCATATAAGTTAAATAAGCAGGGTGACAATATACAACCTTGACCTACTCCTCTCCCGATTTGGAACCAGTCTCTTGTTCCATGTCCAGTTCTAACTTTTGCTTCTTGACCTGCATACAAATTTCTCAGGAGGCAGGCAAGGTGGTCTGGTATTCCCATCTCTTTCAGAATTTTCCACAGTTTGTTGTGATCCACACAGTCAAAGGCTTTGGTGTAGTCAATAAAGCATATGTATTTCTGGAACTCTCTTGCTTTTTCAATGATCCAGTGGATGTTGACAATTTGATCTCTGGTTCCTCTGTCTTTTCTAAATCCAGCTTGAACATCTGGAAGGGGCATAGTTCACATACTGTTGAAGCCTGGCTTGGAGAATTTTGAGCATTACTTTGCTAGCATGTGAGATGAGTGCAATTGTGCAGTAGTTTGAACATTCTTTAGGCTTGAAATGAAAACTGAGCTTTTCCAGTCCTGTGGGCCACTGCTGAGTTTTCCAAATTTGCAGGTATATTGAGTGCAGCACTTTAACAGCATCATCTTTTAGGATTTGAAATAGCTCAACTGGCATTCCATCACGTACACTAGCTTTGTTCCTAGTGATGCTTCCTAAGGCCCACTTGACTTCGCATTTCAGGATGTCTAGGAATCTTCAGGAACTAAAGAAGTTTAGGAATCAGATTCCAAGCCTCCCTGGGAGGCTACGACGGAGGCCACCAGCAGAGGGCAGGGTCCTATCCACTGTGCCTTCCGGTCTGCAAGGCGGAGGCACGGAAGTACTTCCAGGCCGCGGGGCGGGACTTCCGGCGGCGGTCCTAGATCTAGGGGGCGCAGCGGCAAGGAGTTGTCCTTCTAAGCGAGAGTTGTATTTCGCATCTGCACGTGTTCGCCACCGCCTTCGCTGCCAAAATGTTCCAGCTGCTGCGCTGCGTGCCCCGCGTTCTGGGTACTACCGTCGCTGGTCTCCGCGCCGCCGCGCCCTCCCTGCCGCTGCTGCAGCCCGCGTCCCGGCCATGCGCCCGACCCTTCGGGCTGCTCAGCGTGCACGCGGGATCGGTGCAGCTGCCCGGCCTTCTGAAGCCTCGGGGGCCCTGCGCTTGCGGCTGCGGCTGTAGCGGACTGCACACCGAAGGTGAGACTCATGCTCGTGGGCTGGGGGCGTGAGGGGCGGGGGCCTAGGTGGGGCGGGGTGTCAGGGGCTAGGAGGTGTAGACCACCTGAAAGGACAGTCCGGAGCCGCTCCTGAGGTCCGGAACCTTCTCCCACTGATGGGCGACCTGCTAATTAAACCCACGCACAATAACATTTCCCGTCTTGCCCCACCCCTGTTTGACTTTGCGGGGAGAGAGACTGTAAAGTCCTGGAGGCCGGCTTTACCTCAGTCTCTCGAAAATGGAACTTTGCGAAAGCCCAAGGTCGCGGTTAGAAGTAGCGTGGTGATGTTTCTTGGCAAGTGAAAGGGTAGTGGCGATTTTTTTTTTTTTTTTTTTTTGCTTTATTTTGAAACATGGTAAGAAGTTCATTATTGGGGATCACTTTCCCAGAATCCAAGTTCAGCTTCCCACTGATAGCTTACATTTTTATAGATGAAAGAATTGAGGCTTAATGGATATGAGTTGAGCTAAGTTCACAGAGCCACCATTAAGAATAGAAGTATTAGGAAAAAGCAGACCAAGTCCTGGTCTCTGCTTGTAGTAACGGGGTCATTTTCCATTTTAGATTAATTGACTCTTTCTGTAACTTATTTCCATTGTAGGAGACAAAGCTTTCGTTGACTTTCTCAGCGATGAGATCAAGGAGGAAAAGAAGATACAGAAATATAAGTCTCTCCCCAAAATGTCAGGAGGTTGGGAACTGGAAGTGAATGGGACGGAAGCCAAATTAGTGAGGAAAGTTGCTGGAGAAAAGTAAGTACCAGGGGCCTATGGAAGAGAGGTGCTTAACTGACTCCTGGTTTCCCAGAGATGGTAGGATTCATTTGGATAATCATTCACTGCACAGTAATGTGTTTTGGCGGTTAATAAGGAGACAGTAAGCTAGTAGCGGGGTTCCCCACTGGCTTGGCGGTTCAGAACCCACCTGCCAATGCAGGAGACGTGAGTCTGATCCCTGGATCATGAAGATCCCCTGGAGAAGGAAATGGCAACTCACTCCAATATTCTTGACTGGAAAATTCAATGGACAGAGGAGCCTGGCAGGGTACAGTCCATGGGGTCACAAAGAGTCAGACACGACTGAGTGACTGAACATCACCCCAGTAGCACTGAAGCCAAGCCACCGGTAGTGTCCTGGACCAGTAGGGGCAGCGGTCACTGAGCCCTTCCTGGTGATGAGGCTCTGCCTTGCCCACAACTAGGCTTGCAAATTCAGAGATTCTGGCGGTGCCAACAGAATCAGATTTACTCTGCTGGCTCTATGCTCAGGCTCTGGCTGAGGAAAATAAAGCCCCTGTTCTGTTTACAGTTGAGAAAGCAAGATAATTAACAAGGTGGGGTTGCAGTATAGTTTTTCATTAGAAAAGAGGGAAGCTTTTGACCTGCTGAAGCTGTTTTAAATCCATGATCTACTTTGAAGTTTTGCATGTGCTGTGAAGTAGCAGTCTGGTTGTTTTGCCTAGTAGTGTAGCGTTTATCCTCCTCATAGGTCGATTGTGTAGTCTGTAAGGTGACCCACACCACTCTCCGGGTGAGTCACAGGCGCTTTGGGACCATCATAATGTGCTGCTGAACGTAACTGCCTTTCTGTGTCCTGGGGTCAGTTTGGGCCACACTGTCACAGCTTAGCCAGGTTTTGTGCCTGAACATCAAACCTCTGCCTGGTGAGGGCAGCGTTGTCTGCAACCCAGCAGTGCTCATTCCAAATGTCACTCAATTTTCAATTCAAATTTTGGAATATGATAAGTCAGGTAAATATTCTTGCAAGTTAAAATTGTCATTAAGTGGTGTTTGTGGCCTGCTTTGTCATTTATTAAACGTCCCACATCTGAAGAATAAACCTATCCAGCAACATATTCTTTTTTTTTGCCATGCTGCTTGTGGGAATCTTAGTTCCCCGACCAGGTATCAAACCCAGGCCGTGGCAGTGAACACACCGAGACCTTACCGCTGGCCCACCAGAGAACTCCGAGGTGTGGTGTCCTTTGTGAGGCCTCCCCTCCCTGGGGCCAGGGCTACTCTCCCTTCTCAGCTGATGCCACAGCTCTCCAGTGCTCCTTCTCTTCCTCTCAGGCAGATTTTCTTCTAATGGAGGAAGATTTTAAAAGGAGGCTTCTGGGACTTCGTGGTGGTCCAGTGGTTAAGACTCTCTGCTCCCAGTGCAGGAGACCTGGGTTCAATTCCCGGTTAGGGAACTAAGATCCCGCATGCGGCAACTGAGCGATCCCACACATTGCAATGAAGGTCATGCGCACCGTGCAGCCAAGTACATTTATTTTTTTAGAGGCGGCTTCTATCCCATGCCCCCAGCTGCTCAGCTGCTCACCACCACTGGAAGGTGCCCTGGAAAGACAAGGGTGGCAGTGTCGGCTGACTGCGGCCGTAAGGTTGACAGAGAGCCCGGATGGTGGCCTGATGGCAGGAGCAGCCCACACACAACTGTGTCTGGCTGAGGAAATAGTGCCTAATTGACTTCCAGCAGCCAGCACATAGTAGGCCCACTTCAGACCTGCTGAATCCGGCTGTGGGTGGGATGCAGGCAAATTAGAGACAAAAGCTGACTGAGATACATTGTTTCAATAGCATTTTTAACTGTAGCAAGCCTCAGTACTTACTCACCTACTCAATTAAAAAGACATCTTCTCCATTGTGCTTACTTTGGTTGCCTTTCTAGGATCACTGTCACTTTCAACATTAACAATAGCATCCCACCCGCTTTTGGTGGTGAGGAGGAGGAACCCTCCCAAGGGCAGAAGGCTGAGGAGCAGGAGGTAAGTTTCTAACACTGTAACCGGCCTGTACCCACCTAGTTCTGACAGGCTTAGGGAAGGAGCATTGGTTTTTGTTTTGTTTAAATTCTAAAGCCAGGAGAGAAGGCAAAGGCAGCCATCCTTGGGCCTTTACTTGTAGAGCACCAGAACTGTGTGGCCACTTTTCTTTCCCAAGGGCCAAGTATTAATGAATTGTTTTCTGCGGGCTTAAGCATTATAGTTTGGCCTGTGTTCACCTAACAGGAACAGTTGAACGGGAAGTTAAACTGAAACTGTCTTAACCCTTCTCAGGATCAGGAGATAAATCATTTGGAGTGTTCCGCGTGAGGAGTACACGTCCCGGGCTGGTAGTAAACACCAGCCAGGGGCACCAGAGACTTTGGCAAGGCCTCTCCTTAAGTTGCTGCCCTTCTTGGTTGGACCTGGATGGTGCCTAGACCTTGAACATTTTAGGAAGCTTTGTGCCTGGCCCATAAACCAGCCAGTATGAGGGCCACAGATCCCCAGACTTTCTGGCTGGGTGGGCATGGTATTGTCTTATGACCCAGCTCAGCTCCCTGGAGTGCTGGCCCAGCCCCCCTGACAAAGACCACCCCCAAGCCGACCCTCCTCCTCCCTGAGGTTGGCTGGCTCACCCTCAAAGGGAGGGCCTCTGGGATTTAGTCAGAGGCACCAGCCTTTGGTCCTGGGCTGTAATGAAGATCCTAAAACAGCTGGAAAGGGGTTTCGGAGCTTTGAGCCAGCTTTGTAGTGTCTAGATGTAGAAACTGACCCAGGAAAATTAACTGTACCTTAGGTGGGGCTAGAGCTGAGTTCCTAATTCTGAACCTTGTATGTTCTTTAAACAAGCAGGGTGCTAATAGAAGTGAAAGGCTGTACTAAACTGTGATACTTTTCCTCCAAAACACAGTCCATAACTCTAGAAAGGAGTGACACGATATGTCCTGCCCAGTCTCTGAACAAGTGGGTTATGTGGCTGTAATACTGTTAAAGATCCTAGGTTTCTTATTTGGGACCTCTTAGCATAGTGTAAGACTTGCAAGTGGCTAAGTAATATCGTAATAGCAGTGGCCATCAGACCCCTGAATTGAGACCTTTAGTCCAGACCCCTGCCGACAAATACATTTACTGACTTGTTCTTGTTTCCCTAGCCTGAATTGACATCCACTCCCAATTTCGTGGTCGAAGTTACAAAGGATGGCAGCAGCAAGGCCCTTGTGCTGGACTGTCACTATCCAGAAGACGAGGTGTGTAGAATGGAGAGCTGGTGGCCTTGGGGACAAGGGGGGCCTCCAGGGGGCTTCCCTGGTTCCATCTAGCTGATGTTAATATTTTCTGGCTTGGAGCAGCAAAGCTGTGAAGATTAGTGGGAGGGGAGAGAGCAAGGTTAAAATCTGAGTTTCAAGCTGTAAGTAATCCCTTTTCTTCGCCTGAGTCTGGCTTGTCCTGGAAAACCTTTCCGTTTCCCCAAATACTGTCTCTCTTCAGACTGGACAAGAGGATGACCAGAGTGACATTTTCTCCATCAAGGAAGTGAGTTTTCAGGCCACCGGCGAGTCTGACTGGAAGGACACAAATTACACACTCAACACAGATTCCCTGGATTGGGTGAGTGCTGGATAAGGTGGGGAGGGGCCTACCTAATCCAAGGAGAGACAAGGAAGCATCGTACTGTCTCAGGTGTCTTTTTTTTTTTTTTTAAACTAGTAAATGATTCTCCTTCTAGGGCTTATACGACCATCTAATGGATTTCCTTGCGGACCGAGGGGTGGACAACACTTTTGCCGATGAATTGGTGGAGCTCAGCACAGCCCTAGAGCACCAGGAGTATATTTCTTTCCTCGAAGACCTCAAAGGTTTTGTCAAAAACCAGTAGAGCAGGCAACAAGGTGCTGAACACCTTGATTTTAGGGCAGGCTTTGGCCAGTGAACAAAACCTAACTCTGAAGTCAGACCCACATGCTTTGAAATGGTTTTTGTTTTTTTTTAACCCCAATATCATGGAAAATAATTCACTTTTAACTTATTTCTGTTGTCTCTTATTTACCATTCATTTATCCTCTACAAACCCATTATTTCTGGATTTTTGTATAACATAATGATGGACAATAAAATCTCCAAGGTGATTTGTCTTTTCTATTTCTATACCCTCCTTTCAACCTGCATTACAAAACATGAAACAGAGGAAAGTTTGAAATGTTTTAATATTAAATAAGTTATAAATAAAAGGTTTGTATTTACAAGGCCACTTCTCAAGATGGGACTTTCTTCCAACCCAGTAGATTGTGCATCAAGACTGGGACTGACTCTAGAGGATCACAGCCCAAGTATCACAAGCCTGGATTTAAATAGAAAAAAGTTAGAGTTATTAAAGTCACGAAGATGGTCTCAGCATGTGGTTAACAGTCATCGATAGCAATGACACTTAAGCTGCTCCGTCCATGACCTGGGTGGCCTCTGTCCTTCCCCCCTTCAGGAGATGGTTGGCCTTTTAACTGAAATGACATCACTTTTCTATGCAGCCAAGTTCTCTCTTCTACCAGGGTGGGAATAAAACCAACTGCTGACCCACTCCCAACTACTGGCTCCCGTGGGAGGCTTACCAGACAGCTCATGAGAAGACTCGACTTCTCCTCTGTCCCCTCAGTGACTGAAAATTCTGGCGTGTGGGGACAATGTGCACTGTGCTCGTTCACACTGTCTTCTAAACAGGCGCGAAGCTTTTGCTCTGTCACCTCTGGAGACTAAAAAATAGACAAATTACACTACAACCTAATCTTACTAGCCTCACAGTCAACAGGCTGAAAACCTGCAGCTCCTCACACCAATCCACAGCTGGCTCCCCGTGATGGCTTGATTCCTTGGACCCTTAAAAATGCTATAACTGTGCTAAGAGGATCTCTAAATGTCCATCTAGCCGCCTCCAAATGAACCAGTGCTCTTCCGCTCCTGCTGGAAAACACCTGCTGCTCATCGCACCAGGAACACTCAGCTGGGAGGCTGGAACCTCCCTGTGTTTCTGCCTCTACCAGCCAAGTGTGCGCTTACCCAGAACCAGCAAGGTCAGCTACTGAACTTACTACTGTAACTGAGTGGTTTAATTACATACTATGTAAACCAATGAAATAAAACAAAGTTTTGTTTTTGTGATAGTAAATGGAATGTTTAGGAAACAAAAAAGATGCTTTAAAAAAAAAAGCTGTTGAATTAGGTAAAAGTAAAAGATGGGGAGGAAAAATCCTGAAGTGTATACAGCTTCTTGATGCACTTTATAGAAACAACTGGAAACACAAGACTTTCAGAGAATTTTATGAAAAACCACCTCAACTCTCCAGTCAACAGAGTCTCACTCAAGGACTGGCAAGTAAACATGTGTGTTTGAAACTTACAAAGTATAAAGTATGTCATTTGTATAATTCACTTCAATCAACTGGCAAACTTTTGGTCAACAACACGTCAAATAAGAGGCCTCCTATACTTGAAGATTACTGACACTTAAATTCTGAATGCAGCTTTATCTTCAGATGTGGACAGTTTTTATGGTAGATCAGATAGAAGAGTTTCCAGTTCTAAACCGGGCTCTCTTCATAGAGGCAAGTGCCTCACAAATGGCTTGGGAGGAGCTTGCCAATTCCATGGTGTCTCGCTTTGCCACTGTGACCAATTTCAAGCTACCAGTAGGTGAACTGGATGTGAGGCTGGGACAAGCTGTGCATACCACTGCAGTTATTTAAGAAAGTAGGTACACGTGGGAAGAGGTAAAGCAAGACCTGTGTGAGGAACACTCACATGAGACGGGATGTACAGGCCACACTGACACACGACCAGCCCGCTTGCTATCCTCAGGTTGTACCTGGAAGCAGAAGGGACACCAGAGCGTTATGGCTGGCAGACCTATATCCCCCACCTTCTCAGACCACAGATTTGGGGGAAGTTCCACTCACCTTGGAGTGGGGGGTGGGAACGAACAGTGCTGAAAAGGTTGTGAAAACTCTTACTTTGTACACACGGGACAGATGAGGGAGTTTGCTTCCCACTCAGCGAGCAGGACACTGAGACACTCTTCGTCAAACTGCAAGCTCTTCTCGTACTCGCTGATGATGCGCTGTTCTGCAAGGCAAAGCAGAGCTGGAGTGTCACTGCATCACCTGGGGCGCCCTGTCCCGCGTGCTGTGAGATTCACTTTCAAAGGCTCCATCCACACGAGAGAAAAATGAGGGTAAAACCACACTACAATCAATAGATATTCACTGCTCTGTCAGGCCTCGTCTTATTGGATCCTTCCCCTCCCATCTGCTCTCTTCCTTTTGAAGTGTTGAGGCCACAGGAGTGGAGCTGAAAGTGTCAGGCAGCTGAAGAAAGCTGACAAAGACACGTATTTCTGATGCCAGGCCCACCTGGATAAGTCTAAGGTGATCTGTTCACGTGTCTCCAGACTCAGTCTATGTTGTTCAGGATGTGTGTGTTCATCCACTCAGCAAATATGTAAAAAGGCCCAGTACTTGGGAGGCCTAGGGTAAATAAAAAGATGAAAAAGTCTGGTCCCTGCTTTTGATGAGCTCACCATCTAGACTTCAGAGTAGGGCTCAGCAGACCACAGGCCATATCCTGCCCACCTTCCATTTTTAAAGTAAAGTTGTAATGGAACAGCCATTCTCATTTGGTTGATGAATGGGCTGTGATGGTTCTCCCACTACAACAGCAGAACTGAGTAGTAGCAACAGCCTAAACATTCACAATCTGGCTCCTAAGGGAGAGTCTGCCAACTCCAATTCTAGAGGGTTCCTCATGACTGAGGAAGGCAGAACACACCAAATTCTTATCACTTCAGATTTTTCAATTAAATACACCCCAAAAGAAACATTTAAGTGAGTCCTTTCACCACTGAGATAGGTTTTGCAGGTGAGAGTAAAGAGATAATCAATTAAAAAAAAAAAAAAGGAATCTACAGTTTTGTTTCTTTCTTTTTTTTTTTTTTTTTTTAGTTCTACCACTTTATTGCTACCAACCCAATTCCCTCCACCCTCGTGCACACATGCTCAGTCATGTAATCCCATGGACTTCAGCCCGCCAGACTCCTCTGTCCATGGACTTTTCCAGGTAAGAATACTGGAGTGGGTCGCCATTTCCTCCTCCGGAATCTACAGTTTTAACTGGAGTCAACACAACAATCATAACAACTAACATTCGCATAGCACTTATGTGTCAAATGCTATGTTAAGTCCTTTACATATATATTAATCTTCACTGTTAGTCTTATTTTAAAGATGAAGAAACTGAGGCACAAGGAGATTAAGTGTTTTGCCCAGCACCACACAAGTTAAAGTGATAAAGCTGAGAAGTGGATTTTAGCCGTCTGGGCCAAGAGTTCATGCTCTTGCATCCTCAAGATAATAGCAATTGTTTATTGAAAGCTTTCTTATATGGCAGGCACTGCTTTAAGTCTTCAACACATGTTATTTAAGCCTACAAATAAACTACAGAGGCAGTCTGTTTATCTCTGTTTATCATGACAAAAACTGAGCCTCATCAAGACAGGCCTGTGTGATATAAATGACTTAGTTATATGAGGTACTAAATTAGGCACTCTGTGACTCTGATGCTACAGGAAGGGAAGGCTCACAAGACCCTGGAGAGTCAGTAAAGAACAGATGGGAGAGAAGGTACTGAAGTTAGGTAGCACAAGAGATCTGATCATGCACTGTCCTGTAAGGGGACAAGGTTACTATTAATCTACTAACAGAGAAGTACTGTCGGGTTGAACAGACACAGGAACTGGATTCACAAAATCGATTTTACTTTTCAACTCCACCACCAGCTATGCAGCCTGTAAGACACCACTGTCTCCTCATACTACCTCATATGGGCATCATAAGGACAGAACAGTAGAAGGAGAGGTCTGAGCACAAGGCCTGGCAACTGAAGACTCTTGTTACTGGGACAGCCAAGTACAGCCAAGACTTTAGAGTAAGAACATGAGACCCCTGAACACTCGACTGAAGGTGGAAACAAAGGAGTTAAAAACATTCTGTTTAGAAAATGAGGTCAGCATTAGAGCAGTTAGAGGTACAGGCAGGAAGAACTATTCCTAGACATCACCTTGATCAATCAGCTCCTGTTGGATTTCCTCCAGCACAGCCAGGTCCATCGGCTCCTCCAACTGCAAGAGAAAGTGGGTTCATCAGAGGTTTGAAGTTACAATCAACTGACAAGACCCACGTGATTCACACTTGGAGACTGGCTGGAAGAACCCAGACTCAACTGAAGAAATCAACCCAATCCTTCTGTAGAATGTGCTGACAATGCAGTAACATGGCCAAGCTGAGAAAGCATCCACAAATGATTTACCCAGCCAGTGACAAAATAATGGCGCCAAAGCTGGGGGAGGCAGTGTAGGGTAGCAGCTAAGTGTATGGTTCTGCCAAAAAGCTGTGTGACCACTAGAAAGTTTCTAATCACCATCAGCCTCATTTTGGGCCTCTGTAACATGGACATAAAACTCACCCGAGAAGGTTACTATAAACACTAATTGTGATTATGTAACTCAGACACATAGCAGGCACCAAATCATGCCTTTTTATTACAGAGAGCTTTGATGTTTTCAGAGCAGTTTCCCACATGTTTCTTATACTGTCCTCACAGTACTGACAACATTATCAATTTTACAAATGTGAAAACTAAAGCTCAAAGAGGTAGAATTAAGAGGCAATAGCAAAACCAGGTGGAAAAGGCAATGGCACTCCATTCCAGTACTCTTGCCTGGAAAATCCCATGGATGGAGGAGCCTGGTAGGCTGTGGTCCATGGGGTCGATAAGAGTCAGACACGACTGAGCAACTTCACTTTCACTTTTCACTTTCACACATTGGAGAAGGAAATGGCAACCCACTCCACTGTTCTTGCCTGGAGAATCCCAGGGATGGGGGAGCCTGGTGGGCTGCCGTCTACAGGATCACACGGAGTCGGACACGACTGAAGTGACTTAGCAGCAGCAGCAAAACCAGGATCAGAATTCCAGAACTACTGAGACTTCCCTGGTGGTCCAGTGGCTAAGACTCTGTGCTCCCAACACAGGGGGCCCAGGTTCCATCCCTGATCAGGGAACTAGATCCCACATGCTGCACCTAAAAGACACCTCATGCTGTAAGAAAGACTGAAGATCCCGTGTGCTACAGCTAAGACCCAGCACAGCCAAATAAATATTAAAAAAAAAAACAAAAAAGGAATTCCAGAACTACTGACTTCCAATCCAGTGCTTTTCTTGATACATGGTAAATGGTTTCCTATCCATACCCAGTTCCCAACCCTGGCTGAGATTAGAATCAGAAAGTTCCTGGAGACCTTTTTTAAAAAGAGAGATCACTAGCTCAGGCCTACTGAATCAAAAGTTCCAGGGGTGAAGCCAAGGAGTGAAATTTCTCTCTGTTGAGTTTTGTAAGTGATTATGATGCAAAGAACTGACTCATTGGAAAAGATCCTGATGCTGGGAAAGACTGAAGGCAGAAGAAGAAGGGGAAGACAGAGGATGAGATGGTTGGATGGCATCACCGACTCAATGGACATGAGTTTGAGCAAGCTCCAGGTGTTGGTGATGGCCAGGGAAGCCTGGTGTGCTGCAGTCCATGGGGTCGCAAAGAGTCAGACACAACTGAACGACTGGACTGAACTGATGATGCAATGATGCAGCAGGTCGAAAGTCTAGAAGAGTCTAACGTTAAAGGTAGAAGAACTTGGGTCAGAGGCCATTAGAGTCCTGATTTGGGGCTGGAGGGTGAGTGGGTTTAGAGAAGTTGGGGAGACAGGAAGAGAGAGGACACTGCCACTCTTGGTGCTGAAGGAACATATCCCAGCCTGACCTGAGCCCAGGCCTGTGGCCAGCTCTCCACCGACCGCAAAGCATTCCACTCTTCTTCCATCACCTCCTGCACTAGAAGGGTGTTCTGAGCGCCTCCTGACATACTGCCTCCAGCCTGGCGGTATTTGTTCAGGAGCCTGTCCCGGCTGTTTCTCATTCTCTCCAGGCATCCCTTGGAAAGAGGAGAAAGATGAGAGAGGGGAAAAAAAACAACCCTCAGATTAGTTGTTAAAACACTAAAGGAAATTTATAGACATGCAATTTAAACTGTAACTATTGTTATTTTGGCACTTTCCTCTCCAGTCCTTACCCACATGTCAATGGGTGCAATTACAATGCTTGGGTCGTGTATTTCCAGATCAACATACTTCGCAGTCTATCTTCAATGCCAGCTTTCCGAATGGTTGGTGATATTAGTGCTATCAAGACAGTTAGGCTGCTTCCAAATTTTTGCTACTCTAGATATGGCTCTGGTAGTCACCTTCCTATACAGTTACTCAGCTTCAAGCGATCTTTTCCCCTAGCGGCCACATGGCAATGCCTGGAGACATTTTTGGTTGTCACAGCTCTAGTTATAGAGGCCAGGGAAGCTGTTAAACACTGTACAATCCCAGAACTGCCCCCCCACTCCACAATGAAGAACTATCTTCTTCAAACTGTGGACAGCCAAGGTTGAGAAATCCTGCTGTCAACAGTCATTTCTAGCATCAGATTATTTTCCTGGGATAGATCCACTACTTTAAATTCCAGGAAAGACAGGCCACAGTATTTACAGGAACGAGACTGAGTTCAGGATAGGTCAGGGCTGACTGTAAGCTACAATTCTGCTAGATTTAGTAACAGAGGCACAGAAGAAATGGAATGTTTGGAATGGAATGAGAAATCATTTCCGGAATAAAAAATACTATCTAATTATTCTATTCCCCTTTGGAATAGACATAACGCCTCTCTAGATTGTGGTGAGTATACAAGGTGCTTCTCTGGTGCCCACCGACCCAACAACAGCGGGTGTAGAGGTGCAGTCACGGCCACATTTCACACTGAAAACACACGAGTCCAAAACGAAGGCTTCCTGGGACCGGGCCGGTCCAGGTTAGTCCCACACCCAGGGGTCCAGAAGCTCCAGGAAGTGTCCGGGCGGTGGCCGGGGTCGGACCTACAGGGAGGAGATCCACCTGCACCGACTCCTGCTTCACCCGGCCGGACGGAGGGAAGTTAAGGAGGAGAGCGGTTCCTGGGACGAACTAGGGAAGTGGCAACAACCTGGTCAAGGCTTCCCAAATCTCACACTCACCTGCCTGAAAGCCTCTTTCCAAGGCGGCGAGCCCATCAGTTTATACAGCGAGCGGTGCCGAGACCCCGGCCTCTCTGCCATCTCGTTTTCCCGGGAGTAGTCGCCAGAAAGCCCCGCCTCCAGCGGGGCACAGAATCCTGGGAGTTGTAGTTCTTGGGTTCCGACCGCTCCAGGTCCCGGGGAATTCTGGGAAACGTTTTCTTTTCGGTGGGTCCCACACGGAGACGGATTTGGGCCACCCCAGGATGGGGGATTGAAGTAGTGACATTTGTGAAGTCTATCCAACCTAGACTGAAGGAGGTAAGTCTTGAAGGAAGGTTTTATTTTTTGAGGGAAGTTTTTAGATGTCTAGCTTTATCCAGGCGGAGATGTCCGATAAGCAACGAGATACGCAGATCTCAGTTTTCACCCACACCCTTCCCGCCCCGTACTAGACTTCCCGTAACGCCGACGCTTCAATTCAGGTTCTGGCCTGTAGTCTTTCTCCTCCCGCCCCTTTGGTTCAGAATAGGCTTGACTGGTGATTGGCTTTCCTTTGGCGATGACGCTATCTGATGGGCTGCTCTCACCTTTGCCCCGCCCCTAATTCTGTCTCGTGCTTCCGATCTGCCTGATCGATGATTGACCGAAGCAGTGGAGGCTGGAAGCGGATTGGCTGCGCTCAGCGGCGAGGCCGCAGAGAGCTGTGGGTTCAAGATGGCGGGCGCCGAAGGAGGCCCGGGTGACGGTGAGCTGTGGCAGACCTGGCTGCCCAACCACTCCGTGTTCTTGCGGCTCCGAGAGGGACTGAAAAACCAGAGCTCAGCCGAAACTAAGAAGCCGGCTTCATCATTGCCTTCATCGCCGCCGCTGCCTCCTCAGTTGTTGACGAGAAACCTGGTCTTAGGCCTAGGCGGGGAACTCTTTCTGTGGGACCCAGAAGACAGCTCCTTCCTAGTCGTGCGCCTTCGGGGCCCCAACGGCGTTGGTGAGGAGCCCTCCCTCTCCCAGTACCAGGTACGGCCAGGCCGAATTGAGAAACGACCCTTAGCTAGCGTTTTCGTCCCCTTCGCATCCTGGCTATTTTTTGTCTGCTGGGTGGGAGGGGTGCTATGCGAGCATAAGCAGACGTCTTTTGGGGGGATGCCCAGCAGCGAGTGGAGAAGTCTCTTATTTTCATTCGCTCTACCACGGCCGCGGAGCTTTTGGAAGCCTCTCTTCCCGTATTTCATTCCTTCCACAAATGTTCATTGATTCTGACATCGCGCTGGACACTGTTACAGGAACTTATGTGCTCAAGGCGCTTAAGTTGTCCGGGTCTGAGAGGAAGGAAAGGAGTGTGGAGTCACAGTGAAGTATCAGTGGTACGAGTGCTCTGAAGAAAAACAGCGGGGGATACGGGACTTGAGAGCGTGGGTGCATTCGCTGTTTTTAGGAGGTGGATCCTGAGAAACCGGTGTCACGGCATCACTGCATAAAATGAGAGGGACTATCCTGACTTTCTCTTGGGGTGGATGTGAGCCTCAAGTCAGGTCGTCGATTCCAAAGCACCAGATTTCCTGCCTGACATGGAGGTGGAATCCTCTGGAAATTAGGCCATCCCCAAAGTTGAAAGGGATGTTGGCTTGTCTTGGAGAAACCATCAACATGTGAAAGTCGGTGTAATCAGAGTGTTAGACTTCTTGTGATTAAACGTTGCTTTATGGAAGCAACGTTACAAGCAAGTTTACTTGTAACAACAAGACAATTCTTGTCATTTAAAGATTACAAAATAAGAAAACTTGGCACCCATTCTAACCTATGGCAGCTGTTGTGTGCTGGTTGACCCTTGTCGATGAGAAATTATTTGAATAGAGTGCTAGCAACATTTCTGCAGTTTTGAAAACAGGTCACGAGCTTACTGTCTACTCACTTTAAAATTTCAGTTTTTTTTAATATGCTTTATTTATTTATTTTTATTTTTGATTGTGCTGAGTTTTCATTGCTGTCTGTGCTTTCTCTAGTTGCAGAGAATGGGGGCTGCTGCTTTTTTCCGTGGCTTCACTTGTGGAGCAGAGGCTCTAGGGCACCTGGGCTTCAGCAGTTCTGGTGCACAGGCTTAGTTTCTACAAGGCTTATGGAATCTTCCCCAGCCAGGGAAGGAATCCGTGTCCCCTGCCTTGGCAGGCGGATTCTTAACCACTGTACCCACTAGGGAAGTCCTAAAAGTTAAGAGTAATTATTAGATGTTCAGCACACAGTACAATAGCGCTCCATATCTCTGTGCAAAATTTAGCACAATCTTGATTAAATTATTTTTATTTGTTAATTCATTGCCTGAATTCTTTTCTGGATTACAAGCACCAGGGCAGGGCTGTCTGCCTTACTTAGTTTTGTATTCCCAGTACTTCTGTGTGCCTGGAACATATGAACTCTCAGTACAATATTGATGACTGTCTGAATGACCTTCAATCCTCAGAAATCTAAAAACTCGAAGGAGGAGGCAGCTTAGCATGAGTCACAACTTTAAAGGATATAAAAACATGAATAGTAACTTTAAAAACCAAATTAAAAAAAAATACCCCCCTCAAAAAAAAAACAGATCAAAGGCATGAATAGTGACTTTAAAAACCAAACGAAATCAAACCAAAAAACACCTGAATACTGTGATTATCACAGGTAACCTAAAGTGATGAGATTGTTCTGCCAAAGAAAGGTGGCCTTTGATTTGAGATAGATTTTTAGAATCATATAGAAGATTGAGAAGATGGTGGAAAGAAGGAACGAACCATTGACAGGAGAAAAAGCAATTTGATTAGAGTCAGCAAAGGGCGCTAAAAGCAAAAGCAATCCCCCCTCCCCCAAAAAAAACACAAAAAACAAAGCCCAGACTTACATCAGTAACAATTAACTGGAATCACATTATATATAACAGTCTTGTCTAATACGATTTTGGCAGATGATGATTCTCTGTACACCAGGATAAATAATACATTGGTAATCTCTTGGTTTATTACTGAAAGTGGATAGAAAAGAAAAAGGGAATTTGAGATACTCATGAGAGAAGAAATAGGAAGAAATGCAATTTTTTTTGGAAGGCATATATTGCCAAGACAGACAGCTTAACAGAACCTTCCTGAAAATGTCTGTGCTCCATAACTAAATCTGCTTAGGGAAAGCAGCATTTTACTTGCTGCAGAAGTTCTTGAAGCCGCTATCTTATTGTACTATTTATAACATAGTAATTATTTACTAATACTTCTGAGTTCTTAACTGGCTAGTCAACTAAAACATACTGAGAGTTAGCAACACGCCACATACTTTGCCAAGGGTAACAAGAAAGACACAGAGCTCAGGTAATTCACAGTTGTGTGGGATGAGCAATTAAAAGGATAATTGGAATGCAGGGTGATAAGGATTACAGTAGAATTATTTAGGGTGTGCTATAGGAGGACAGAAAAGATGTGCTGGTTCCTGGCCGGAAAATCAGAGAAATTTTTTGGGAGGAAAGTACATAGAAACTGAGTCTCCAAGAATGTGTCAGCCAGCTAAAAAGAGAAAATGAGGGCATTGCAGGAAGGATAGTTGTACAGAAATACATGGTGATTTCCCAGAAATCAGGTTAATCTGGAGTATAAAGTACAAGTGGGGAATGGTGGAAAATTGAGGCTAAAGTGGTAGTCTGGAGTTTGATCATAAAAAGGCAAATTTTATATAGTATTTTTACCAAAGTAGGGAAATCTGATGCATTTTATATAATATTCCAATGTAAGCAGTTAAAAAAATATTTCATCAGTTAATGGCTGAAGTGTTAGTACTTATCTAGAATGCTTCTTTATGCTACATTAATAGAAAACTAAAGCGGTACTATGCTTTCGAGTAACTACCATATATATTTACATTCAAGTGAACTATTTTGACCAATTTGCTTTAATTTTCAGAGATTGCTTTGCATAAATCCACCCCTGTTTGAAATCTATCAAGTCTTGTTAAGCCCAACACAACATCATGTAGCACTTATAGGAATAAAAGGTCTTATGATATTAGAATTACCTAAAAGATGGGGAAAGAATTCTGAATTTGAAGGTGGAAAATCAACAGTGAATTGTAGGTAAGTTGCATTTCCATTTAGTGTTTATCTGTATAATTTGTAATACATGCAGAAAATTCCTTAAAGTCAGTGGTTCTTAAGGTGTGTTTACTCTGCTACTATTGAAACATCAGTGTACTTTAGGTAGTCTGCACATTGGCCTCTTGTGATAATGACTTTTATAGTATATGTGATATATATAGTATATATATTTTGCCTAGATTACCACATTGCTGTCTCATTGGAAGTCAGGCTGTTTTATCAAGTAGGTTGAAATAAGATGCTTTAAAAGCAGTTATTGTCTGTGAGCCAAACAGTTTTCTCATAAGTATAACTTAGTTTTGTATTTTTTTCTTTGTCAACATATCTTGAGAAATGAGAGTGTGAAAAATATGAAAAGAATATAAGGTAGAAACATACCTTTAGCTCCACAACCCTTAGGTTGGGCCTCCTTGAAAATGTTTCTTTTCTAAGTCTGTTTCATATCCACAATAGAAGTGACAATAATTGCCTTTGTATTTTCTTTACAAAGGTACTAAAAGGATAAGTTACTCTGTCTAAAATCACTGGTACTCTATAAGATACAGATTAGAAAATATTTGATTCTTTGATACTGGTTGGCAGATGCTTTGATTGCTGTCTCAGCAAGATGTTTGAAAAAGGAATTTAAAAGAAAGAAGAGCAAAAAGTGTTGAGATAGGTTTTCCTTTAGAAAGTTTTGGAAAAATTGCTGTCTTTATTTTAGTACCACTCCCGTTGCTGAGAGATTTTTCACCAGTTCAACCTCTCTAACTCTGAAGCATGCTGCCTGGTATCCGAGCGAGATGCTAGATCCCCACATAGTGCTGTTAACGTCAGATAATGTCATAAGGTAAGTCTGTATCTTACAGTGTTGTGAGTGGGAAGACTCTCTTAATTGCCAGTTAACAGCTTGGAAAACTATGATGGCTGCTGTAACCTGTTCTCCATCATGGAAGCAGTGTTCAGCTGCCCTGACTTAGTTACTGCTCTTCCCTCTCAGCTAGTCTTTCTGCCTCCAGTCTCTCCATTCCCAATCTAACTATTAAAATAATCTCCCTAAAACTGCTTTTACCATGTCACTCTTTTGGAGGTGATATAGCATAGAGAAAAAAAGAATTTAATTGGGAAGTGAGAGATTTGAATTCTTGTCCCAGTGTCACTTCTGTCTTTGGGATGTTAAAAAACAACTTGGGCATCTGTTTCTAATTTGTCAAATGAGCAGGTTTGATTTGATCATTTCTAAAGCTGCTTTCTAAGTTTGCGTTGTTATGATTAAATGCCCTCGTCCTACAGAGATTGATATTACCAGTTAACTTTCTGGATCTGCCTTATGTAAAAAGTTTGTGAGATGACTAGACAAGGTGTATATGGCTAAGAACTGAGGTGCAGTGTTTGGGGAAGGCTGATATAAGGAATTTTGGTAAGGGCAGAGAATATTTCTTTGTGTACCAAGGAAACCTTCCTTTTGGGTTGCTTCAGAACAAATGAGGTAGGCTATTTTTGTCAGTAACAGTCAGGTCTTTGGCAAATGGTTGTAAAGACTGGTAGGAAAATTCTCAAAAACTGACTGGGTGGAAAGGAAGGAGCAACTTTAGGAAATAAAAGAGAATTTTAAGTGCTGGCTTTCTTCTCTTTTGATTGCTAGAATTTACTCTTTGCGTGAGCCCCAGACACCAACTAAGGTCATTGTACTTTCAGAAGCAGAAGAGGAAAGCCTAATACTCAACAAAGGGTAAGTTTTTATTTCTGTCATTAAATTTTTAAAAATTGGTTTATTGGGATTGTAAGTGCAATTTTAAGATTATAAGATTTTCCAAAGGTGACTTTAGCATGGTTTCTGTTAATATGAGAAATAAGAAAAAATACACAATATGAGTAGGTAATAAGAAGTTACAAATCTGAAATTTACTCTGCTAGCTTGATCTTTTTTCAAGAAAGTTCAAAACTGTGAGTAGCCAAAACTTAGCCCCTGTCATATCTTGAATAAGAGAATGAATTATAATATTTCAAAGTCACAGAAAAAGTGGAAGGTGAGAGTGTTGGGCTGGAGGCCTGCCGGCTGTTCACTCATTATGGACGAGCAGATTGCTGGACCCCCAGACCAGCACCTAGTACTCCAGAAGCTGGAGTGGACCACAGACTGCCTCCTGCTTCTCATGTGACCCTGGTTTATCTTACATTTTCTTGCCCACTGCAGAGCAAGTTCCTGCCTACTTTGACCAGTAACAGAATCACCCTTTGAACTTAAAACTCCCTTCCTCTGGCCTCCTGCTCAGTCTTTCTGGTGATTACCACACCCTATCATCCACAGGGTGTGTATGTGGAGTGAAGCCCGTAGTAGTAATATTTCTGGAAGTTCCAACTAGTTCTTTTTCATGTCTTCATAATGGTTATATCTAATAGTCTATTTTTGTTTTTCTGTTTGTTATTTCTTTGAATATTTTACACACAGCTATTCTATATGTGACAGTTTCAGTTTCTGAAGTCATGGCGAGGCAGGGATCTAAATCTGTTTGTTCTTTCTCCTGTCCTGTAATCACAGTCACTTCCTCCTGTGGTTGCTGATCTCTCATTGTGAACTTGTGTTTACTTGATCTTAATGTTTGGAAATGTCAAGAGCCCAAGCTGGGAGTATGTTCTTCCAGAGAGGAATTTCTTCTGCTTCTGTTAGGAGTCAGAGGTTGCCACTAGCCTGGGACCACATTAATTCTCATTAATTAATGAATGAATTAATTCATTAGTCCCAGAACTGAAAGTTTTCAGTCAGATGACTTTAATGTCTTATACAGCATTAGCTTCTTAAAGTCCCATCCATCCATCTTCACAATGGGGAAACATCTGCAAATAGGTCCTCTTTTGGTGTCGGCAGAGCGTTTCCATAGTTTCTCAACCTTTGCCAGACTCATTGTCTAGATGAGAGGCTATAGAACAAACGCAGTTGTTAAGAGCTTTGGCTCTGGTGTCAGCACCTGTGTTCCAGTCTTAGCTCTGCCACTTGTGGCATCTGGCAAGTTATTCAATTTCACTTGGTCTCATTTCCATGACTATATATTCCATGAATGTAAAAATTGGGGACTTCCCTGGTGGCCCAGTGGTTGGGAATCCAATGCACAGTGTAGGGGCCACAGGTTCAGTCCTTAGTCAGGGAACTAAGATCCCACATGCCATGGAGCATCCAGCCCGTGCAGCACAACTGCTGAGCCCATGTGCCACAGCTCGAGAGGCTGTGCATTGCAACAAAGGAGTCCACATGCTACAACTAAGACCTGGCACAGGCAAATAAATAAATAACACTTAAAAGAAGAATAGTCACCATGTACTTGGATTACTGTACAGAATGAATGAGATCATGCATAGAAAGTGCTTAACATGGCACAGAATAAGTACTCATTAATTGATAACTTCTATCATGTAGAAATATTACTATATTAAGTTCCAGTTAGGTTTGGATAGCTTCAAGTCTTTTTTAAATAATCGATGTGTCTGTTTGTTTCCAGTCATTGTCCTAATTGTTTAGTTTAACTCTCAGGTTGTTCTTTTATTCTGGATTTGGGGATTCCTCATTTCTTGCCTCCTAATACCATATACCTTTCCACGTGATAAAGGAACTAAGATGTGGTACTTATCACACCTTAGAATGATGTTGACTGTCTCAAAAACTGTATGAAATTGTGGTTTTATTTTAACCATATTCATTACTTTTGTACTAAGCTGAATCTTTTTGAAAAACCAATTATATGAAATTTTTTAAATAATAAAATAGCATGTTTTATCATTTATTTTTCCTGATTATAAAGGTAATGTATATTTTTGTAGAAAATCGGGAAAACTATAGAAAAGTATTAAGAAAATTAAATATTTAAAAATTTCCTATAGTGTGATCTTAATATTGCACCAGAGTGCTACTTTTCGATATAAATCAGCTCATTCTACTTCCCTGCTCTCTATACTTCATTCATTTCCCAGAGAGGCCATGGCCTGAAGGCCTAGGGTCTGCCCCCTTACTGCACACTTCCACCTCAGTCCTCCCACCGCCTTGGCTCTGAGCTCCAGGCACTCAGCCTTCTTGCAGTTCCTCACAGCCTCTGTCTCAACTACTTCTCCTTAACTACTACTCCTCCGCGTAACCACAGACTCACTGCCTTACTTCCTTCAAATCTTTGCTCAAATATCACTTATCAGAGTCTTTCCCAGGTCACCTGAAGTAGCACCTCCATCAGCACCCCTTCCCCTGCTTTATTTTTCTTAATAACATCTTTTTCTGATTTTGTGTTATCTGATTGTGTCTTCTCTGTTGACATCTTTTTCGTTAGAGGGCAGGGCCCTTGTTTAATTCACTGAGGTTTCCCAGAACCTACAGTGCCTGGCACGAAAGGAGACACTTAGTAAATATTTGTGAACTGAATGCATCCTACTGCTTAGAAATAACTGTGGATGTCTTTATGTGTTTTCTTCCTGTTTCTTTTCTATATTTATGCATGTCTGTATGTGTGTATTTTTACTATTTGTGTGACTGTATATTTAAACAGTTTATATAGTTCTATAGTCTGCTGCTTTCATTTAACTTTATGAACCTTTTCCAGTATTGTTTAGCATTCTTCATAATCATAACTTTTTGTCTTCTCACTCCATTGAATACAAATTCCACCCCACCTGCTGTTATTGGAAGTTTTGTTTTCATTTTGGTTTTTAACTCCCTTTTCAGAAGGGCCTACACTGCATCTCTGGGAGAGACAGCAGTTGCATTTGACTTTGGGCCATTGTCAGCAGTCCCAAAGCACATATTTGGACAAAAAGGCAAAGAAGAAGTAGCAGCTTATCCTCTGTACATCTTATATGAGAATGGGGAGACTTTCCTTACATACATTAGTCTGTTGCAAAGGTAAGCTGAGGGGGGAACCCACCTGAAATGAAAGTCGAGCTTGTGCTACAGTACAGATTGTCATGGTTGGATCTGGGGTCCATGTTTATGAGTTTCTGGAAATATTGCAACCTTTCAATGCTGGCTTGCCCATTCTGGAGAGAAAGTTTGTACAGATCACTTGACCTCTTCATATTATTTGGGTACGTTCTATAGAATATTCGGATAATCTCTTAAGGCTGGATTTGTGTTCACAAAGTCTAGTCAATCAAAAAGTATTTACAAATGGTCCCCAACTTAGTCAGACTTACGATTTTACGATGGCACAAACAGTTACATTCAGGAGAAACTGTACTTTAAGTTTTTCCTTTTGATTTTTTCCCGGGCTAGTGATAGTCAATTGATAGCTTCTTGTGATGCTGGGCAGTGAGCGCAGCCCCCAGTCAGCTGCACAATCGCAAAGGTAAACAGCTGACACACTTACAGCCATTCTGTGTATCACTCAGTACAGTACTCAAGAAATAGAGATATTTAGCACTTCATTATAAAATAGGCTTCGTGTTAGACGAGTTTGCCTAGTTGTAGACTAATGTGAGTGTTCCAAGCACATTTAAGGTGGGCTCAGCTAAGCTATGATGTTTGGTAGATAAGGTGTATTAAATCCTTTTTTGACTTAAAATATTTTCAACTTAACAATGGATTTATTGAAATGTAACTCCACCTTAAGTCAAGGAAGATCTGTATCATGGATCTTATGTGAACAAGGTACCATGGGGATGGTGAGACATGGTAATCTGGTCTTTTAATGTCCCAGTTGTGGGGAAGAGACGTACATAACCTTGGAAAGGTAATGATTTATAGACTATATTCATAAAAGCCCAGAGGAAGGAGAGATCATTCTGACTGAAGAAGTTAAGGAGGTTTTCATAGAGAAGGACTGTGTCATATGGAACTTAAGGCTTTAATGCAGGATTAAATGAAGCATCAATGACCATTTTAGTCAGAAGTACAGCTTGAAGTCAAGTATGAAAATAGGCAAGTGCAAGTGTCGTTCAGGGTCCCAGTGATTAAACACTCGGGACTGCTGCTACCGCTGCTGCTAAGTTGCTTCAGTCGTGTCTGATTCTGTGTGACCCCATAGACAGCAGTGCACCAGGCTCTGCCGTCCCTGGGATTCTCCAGGCAAGAACACTGGAGTGGGTTGCCATTTCCTTCTCCAATGCATGAAAATGAAAAGTGAAAGTGAAGTCACTCAGTTATGTCTAACTCTTAGCGACCCCATGTACTGCAGCCTACCAGGCTCCTCCGTCCATGGGATTCTCCAGGCAAGAGTACTGGAGTGGGGTGCTATTGCCTTCTCCACACTTGGGACTAGAGCTAAAGATTCAGGTAGGGAGCATTTAGGGATAAACCTGGAGGTATCTGTCCAGGGAGAACTTGGTGGAGTCAAGTACCTAGTTAAGGGATGTGGAGTCTTTTCTGTAGGAATAGGGTAATAGGAAGACAGTGATGGTTTCTAAACAGGAGGATAAAACAATTGGCTGGAAAGGGACTGGAACAGAGGGACTTCTAAAGAAATTGTCCCAAAATTTAGCTTATGGTCTTCAAGAGTTTAAACTCTGGTGGTAATGTGAGGGAGAAATGAACATAGGAAATACTACAAGTGTTAGTCGTAATGTGAGGGAGAAATGAACATAGGAAATACTACAAGTGTTAGTCACTCAGTCGTGCCCATCTCTGCGACCCCATGAACTGCAGCCCACCAGGTTCCTCTCTCCATGATATTTTCCAGGCAAGGATACTGGAGTGGGTTGCCACTTCCTTCTCTAGGGGCTCTTCCCAACCCAGGGATCGAACCTGGGTCTCCTGCACTGCAGGCAGATTCTTTACTGACTGAGCTACAGGGGAAGCTGAAGGGAGTGAGGCATTGACACAAATAGTGAGGTCAGGAAAGACAACTAATTTGAAATAAATAATTCCAATAATTTGGAAGTATTCCATGGACAGTTGGAAATATAGGACTAGAGAGAAAACTGTTCTAATGAGAGTGTCAGTAGAGTATAAGAATTCTGGGAAAGTTCCTAATTAGGCATAGGGCTCAAGTCTGAACATCATGATTTATTTATAAATCAGCTCAATAGATATTTATTCAGGGCTCAATATGTGGCAGAATATAGGAGTACAAGATCGAAGGCAGGGTTCCTGCTGTGTGGTTCCTTGTTCACCAGAAAGTCATGCTACAAACCAAAACTGTCCTGCAACTTCAGTAGAGTGGTGAAGGCATAAACTACAGTAAACTGGGGGCTGGCCCCTTTCAGCCTCTGCACTATTGACAGGGGCTGCCCTGTGGGGCAATGTTTAGCAGCATCTCTGGCCTCTCGACACCAGTAACCTGTCCCCCATCCTCCCAGTTGTGGCAACCAAAGATGTCTCCAGACGTTACCAGTGTCCCCTCGGGGACAAAATTATCTCCAGTAGAAAAGCACCAAAGAGGTGGAAATTGAGTGGGAAAGTGAAAAAGTGGAGACATTGAGAATAGAGAATAGACTATATTTTTAATCAGTGTCTCATAGCTGGAGACAGAGTCAAAAAGGGTTTTAAGTGATAGGTATGGTCTTCTGTCAACATTTCCCAAGTATGTTTTCACTCTTTTTTTTTTAGCCCTGGGAGTGTGGGCAAGCTTTTGGGCCCGTTGCCCATGCATCCTGCTGCGGAAGATAACTATGGCTATGATGCTTGTGCTGTGCTCTGCTTACCGTGTGTCCCTAACATCCTGGTGATTGCTACTGAGTCAGGAATGCTCTATCACTGTGTTGTGCTGGAGGGGGAAGAAGAAGATGACCAGACAGTAAGTTGGGCGATCGTGGGCATATTTGCATCTCCAACACTGGGGATAGTTCTTTGAATGGTATGAAGGCTTTGTATAGGAGGAATTTTATTGTGTGTGTGTGTGTAATTTTATACTCTGTGTGTGTGTGTGTGTGCGTGCGCGCGCGCTCAGTTGTGTCTGACTCTTTGCCACTCTGTGGACTGTAGCCCACCAGGCTCCTCTGTCCATGAGATTCTCCAGGTAAGATTACTAGAGTGGGTTGCATTTCCTCCTCTGGGAGATCTTCCTGACCCAGGGATTGAACGCATGTCTCCTGTGTCTCCTGCATTGCAGGCAGATGCTTTACCTGCTGAGCTATGTATCTGGCACTATTTTGGAAACTTAACACTCAAAATTAATTGAAGCCCACTCTAAATACTTAAATTGAAAAAAGTTAGGATGTTCCCAGCTTATTTGGTCCAGCAGCCTACATGTTTCTTAACTCTAAGCTGCTGCCTTTGGTGACAGGTAAAAAGAACCTTTGAATAACTGAATTGGCTCTTCTCTAAATTTGTGTGTTTACATCTTCCCAAGAGCAGAGAAGCCTTGTATTCTCTTTTAAGAGTAACAGAGCACATTGTTGGAATAGAGGGTGGGAATAAGAAAAGTCAGGAAACACTACTTGATACAGCTTTTTGCTTCTGTTTTTAGTTGTGTACATTTTCAGAGGAACATGAAACACTAAAGTTATAATGCATGTTTTTTGTTTGTTTGTTTACAGTCAGAAAAGTCCTGGGATTCCAGGGCTGACCTCATTCCATCTCTGTATGTGTTTGAGTGTGTTGAGTTGGAGCTTGCCCTGAAACTGGCATCTGGAGAGGATGAGCCCTTTGATTCTGACTTTTCTTGTCCAATCAAGCTTCACAGAGGTAAAGTGTTCACTAAATTTAGTTCTTAAATGAGATTATCACAGACCATTCCTGTGTTAATTGTATTTTGTGTGGTTCCAGCCTTTAAAAATTTGACTAGGTTCTTTTGGCCTTTTAGCCACAACATTACACTGTAGATTTAAGAAAAGCAAATTTCCCAAGTTTTCATTCAGATCGTGGTCTTCAGGCTGGATCAACTCAGATTTATAATAGTCATTTTTTTTTCCTGTTCCAATTAAAAATAGGTTCATTATTCAAATTGTTAAATTTATGCAGACTTTAATAAACTGTAAAAATAATTTTAAAAATTAAGTGATAATATGCTTGTATTAAGATATCTCTTTAAAATACCTTTCTTCATTTGAGAACATATTATCTTGTTATACCCAGACCCATTTGAATGTTACCTTTTTATCTTTTTTTCTTTTGCTTTAACTTACCTGGGTTGTACCTGGGTTGGCTCCAGAGCTTTCTGGCAGCTTATCTCTGTTCATCCAGGGAGCTCTTGGCTAAACTGCTGTGTGTCATTCAGACTCAGAGTGGTTGAGTGAAAGGAGTTGGTAACTAGGAGTCTGGAGTGTCCTAGGTCTTAGTTACAGCTCTAACATTAATCAGCTCTGTAGTATTGGACATTTATTCAGCCTCTCTGATCATTAATTTTCTCACCTAAAAATAATAGGGATAACATCAGATGATCTCTAAAGTCCTTTCTGACATAAAAATCCTATAATCCTATTTGCTTCTCAACTTTTTCTTAGTTTCCTCTAGGATCTAGGTGTCTTCCCTGTGAAGAATGAGGAACAAAAGCTTCCTCACTCGGGAATAATGGGGTGAACCTTTCATAGTTTTCCTCTCCTCATTCCAGAGAAAGGGAGTTCAGTCCTGAAGCAGCCTGATCTAATCTGCTTACAGTCCTATTAGCCCGTTTGCCCAGGTTTGGTAACACTGGCTTCAACTCTGTACTAAAGTATAGTCTAACATTTAAGAGCATAGTAACCTTTATGCTACAGCAAAGAGAACTCATTGGGCATGTCTAATCTCTCTAACTGGAGAGATATAGTCTAAATGTTAAGTCTCAGAACTTTGCTTTATAGATGAGGAAATTGAGACCTAGTGAGGTAAAGTAATGTAAACTAATTGGTTTCCTTATAGATACATATGTCTTTGGGAAATCTAAATTGTAGGCTTTTTTCTTGATTCATATATGAAAATGTTCTCTTATTCAAAGAAACTAATAAATTTTCTCACTCATTCATGTTTGTACTTAAAGCATATTACAATCACTGAAACATTCCCAGATTTTTAATGACGTAAATGAATGGCTTATGTTACCACATATCTTGTCAGGGGTGTCTAGCAAATTTACTACTGCAGTTACTAGTATTTCCTTTTCTCATAACAGATTTTGTCACATCCCAATATTAGGGTTTTTCTGTTAACTTCAGCACCACAGACTCATTTCAAAAAGCCATGTTAAACAATGGGAAACCTAATGAGATGATTTGAGCTTTGGAAGTCTCAAATTAAGTCTTAAGGTGTGAGCAGAAGAAAAGAAACTTTTCAGTACTTTATTGTTCAGAGAGATGATTACCATAGAGATTGCCAGAAGCCTTTCTTTTTTTTTTTTAACTGTTCATAACATGATGCTATTTTCAGAGGTGTTATGCAGAACCCCAACATATAAAACAGATAAAAATAATATAACATTTACTTACTATAAAGTTGGCAGTGAGAAAGTGAGGATGTTAGATAAAAGAAAAATTTGGTTTAGGACCTATGGTTGACAGTTGCCATCTTAAACCAGCTTTAGTATATACATTTTTTAAAAAAATCTTGTTTTCATTGTTTAATGTTTTAAAAATCCTGAATCACAAGGATAAATATAAATAATAAATATTCAAGAGTTCATCTATTAATTTAACAATAGTGTTACTGATAACTAGGGCTTCAAAGAAATAGAGAAATTTTCATTAAAATTATGTAATAACTGCTCATATTTCTTGGTGTAAATATAAATACAAAAATTATATCTAAAATTTCAACAAACAATTCTCTGTAAGTCAACGTTATCAGGACAAGTAAAACTGCACGTTTCACACCTGACTTACCATCTGTGGCAGGACTGTTCACTAAGCTGCTGTGCTGAAGTCTTCTCAGCACCTGTGCTGGAGGAGTGCAGTAGCTTCAACAGTTTCATGTAAGTAGATGTGTGGGAGCACAGGTTTTCTACAGAGCTAGAGCCTTTCTTACCATTTTATTTTGAAAACTAAATAAGTGCACAGAGATGGACAGAAAGGCATAAGTCAGTTACTTGATAACAAGTGTTTATGTTCAGTGAACTCTGTGTTAATACTTGGAGAAATAACATATTTGAAATGAGTTTCTTAATTATACTTTTAAAATGTATTTGAAAACTGAAGTCATGTTTTTAAATTCCCAAACTCCTGACATAGTGCCACAGTATGAAGGTCCTGTCGACCTTGCATCACTTCCATCACCAGATGCATTTGTGGCCTACTCAGGTGAATTCTCTTAGTTTTCTGATGGCTTCCTTTATATTGTTGATTCCATTTTCAGATCCCAAGTGTCCTTCAAGATACCACTGTACTCATGAAGCTGGTGTACATAGTGTTGGGCTAACTTGGATTCATAAACTTCACAAGTTTCTTGGGTCAGGTGAGTTTTTGTGCTTTTCAGTATGTTTCATAGAGTCTATCAAAAATTAGTTTGGAACAGAAAAACAATAGAGGAAATAAATGACACCAAAAGATAGTTCTTTGAAAAGATCAGCAAAATTTACAAACCTATAGGTAAACTGACCAAGAAATAAAGACTCAAGTTACTACAATTAGAAATCAAACAGGGGCTATTCCTGCTGACCATACAGAAATATGTATATCCTTATAAGGATATACCAAGAACAAAAGATGATAAGGAAATACCAAGAACAACTGTATGCCAATTAGATAACCTAAATGAGATGGACAGATTTCTGGAAAGATACAAATCAACAAAACTGACTAAAAGAGAAATAGAAAATTTGAATAGACCTATTATATAACAATACATAGCATGAGATTGAATCAGTAATCAAAACTGATTTTGATTACTGTGCTTTGCTCAGTCATGTTTGATTCTTTGCAGCCCTCTGGGCTGTAGCCTACCAGGTTCCTCTATCCACGAAATTTTCCCAGCAGGAATACTGGAGTGGGTTACCATTTCCTTCTCCAGGGGATATTCCTGACCCAGGGATCCCCACATCTCTTATGTCTCCTGCATTAGCAGGAAGATTGTTTACTACTGCACCACCTAGGAAGCCTTTTGAAGAATTAATACCAATTCTTCATAAACTCTTACAAAAAACAGAGGAGAAAACACTTCCCTGATCACCTTATGAGGATAATATTATTGTGATAAAAGCCAGACAACGACATCCAAGAAAAGACTAGAGACTAATGTCTTTTATAAGTATAGATGTAAAAAAACAATCTTGAAAAACAGAAACAAAAGTTGGAGGACCCACTTTGCAATTTCAAAACTTATTAGAAAGGTACAGTAATCAAAAACAGTATGATAATTGGTGTAAGGATACAGATATAGGTCAATGAATAGAATTGAGAGTCCAGAAACATACTCTTACATTTATAGTAAATTGGTTTCAGCAGGGGTCCTAGAACAATTACTTGGGGGAAAGAATAGTCTTTTCAACAGATGGTGCTAGGACAAGTGTACATCTACATGCAAGAATGAAATGAGACTATTACCTCACACCAGACACAAAAATGAACTCAAAATTGATCAAAGACTAAAATATGAAAGCAAAAATTATATACCACATAGAAGAACACACTAAAAACAACCTACAGAACGGGGGTAAATATTTGCTATCTATATATCTGATAATGGATTTGTGTTCGATAATGTGTTCTTTGTAGATGAAGAAGATAAGGACAGTTTACAGGAACTGGCTACAGAACAGAAATGCTTTGTAGAACACATTCTTTGTACAAAGCCACTGCCATGCAGGTAAAGACCTTCTCGCCCTTGTAAACACAGATAGTAGTTGTTTCAGTAATTCAGGTCCATGGGTATGTGTGTATATTACACTCACAGGTAGACAGGATTCTTCACCCCAAAAGAATCTGTTCTTCAAAAGCTCTCCTCCGCCCACGCCCAGTCCACATTGTATGTCCTCTGTCTCAGAGGTATTTCCCCTATCATAACCCCAGGCTTCACTTGACTAACTCTGATTCTTCTATCTGATCTTAATATCAGTTCATAGAGGGTTCCCTTGATTTCCCAGAACCCCTTCACATTCTTTCATTCTTTATCTTTGAAGCACATAATTTATATTCATGTTTGTGTTTATTTACTGTCACCACTACTAGAATATATATGTTTCATGAACGCAGAGACCATGTCTGTTTCATACTTTTTTATATACATATATTTTTTTATTTTTGGCTGTGCTGGGTCTTCCCTGCATCACAGTCTTTTCTAGTTGCACCACGCGGGGACTGTTCTTCATTGCATTGTGAGGGCTGGGCTTCTCATTGTGGTGGCTTCTCTTGTTGCGGAGCACAGGTTCAGTAGTTGTGGCACATGGGCTTAGCTGCTCCAAGGCATGTTGGATCTTCCCAGACCAGGGATTGAACTCATGTCTTCTGCAATGGCAGGTGGATTTTACTGGAGTAAAGGCTGCCAGAGAGACTGAAAGAGAACCCAGGGAAGGATGCTTGGGAGGAGGATGTTTCAGAGGAGGCAGAGGGCAGCAGCTTCAAATAAGCACAGCAGAGCATTGCAGAGAGGTGAAGTGTCCACATGGGGGCTCATCAGGAACCACAGAGAAATGCTTTGGGGGCAGGAGAGGATAGCACAGGTGAAAAATGAATGGGGACAACAGGTAATAAAAATTCCATGTATAAACATTTCATAAGTAAAATTAAACAGTTTGAATATGAATGGATGTGTACATAGATAGGAAAACTACCAAACAAAACAAGAACCTGAGTATCATAGAAGTCAAGTGGAAGGTTGTGGTCAGGGAGAGGCACATGGGAGGTCTGAGGCCCCTGCAGTGTTCTGAGTCTCGGCCTGGAGAGTGGTTGCAGAGTGCACGTATGTACTCCGTTGTGTGTATATTTCACACACTAAAAATACAAAAGTAAAAATTACAACTTCCCAGACTGCCCCCCCCCTCCCCCCACTCACCATCACTCCCCTCCCTGTGCAAAATAAGACAACTGAAGGATGTGGCAGGAGAAATAGCGCTGCGGGCTGCTGAGGAGAGGCTGCTGGCTCCAAAGGGAGAGGGAGTAGTTGAGGAGAGTGCTTCAGGTGGGACAGGTGTGAGCTGCTGATAAGCTGAGGGTGAGTAGACAGTGGGGAGGTTGTGATCAGAGCCGATAGAGCCGTTCTCAGAAGAGGGGAGAGGGGTGGCATCTACAATGCAGGGGCAGAAACACCTGTGGGGGTGGGAGGAGCATGAGGGCAGGAAAGACAGTTCCTGTCTGAGGTCCCGTCTTCGGTTTCTTCAGTGAAGTAATAACCATGACTTGAGAGGAAGCTGCCTGCTGTGCACGGCACAGTGAATCCTGTGACATAGATGCTGGCCTGCGTTGAATTTTTAATGTCAGAAAGACACTACTTCAGAGATCTGAGCTCTTAACTGGATTGGGTGCTCTGCTAGGTATGCACAGGTCCCTGGGGCTTCTGGGCAGGTTGGGAAGAAACGCGTAGAGAACTGGCTTCATGGTATCATGGTAACTTCTGAGATGACAGCAAGTACCAGGGGGCTGTGGGCTCCTGAGTGACCTGCAAGTCAGATGGCCTCAGGCTGCTGAGTGACAGCTTGATTCAGCCCCAATGGAGCTATAAGTGGTACGGGTTTTCCAGTCACCACCTCTGAGGTTACTGCACTGATAGCATATCTCAGGCAACTGCTAGCCCAGGCCTGAGAAGGCCACAAGCCTCAGCCATGTTGTTGCTTTGGATCTGCTGCCTTGGCTGCTCTGCAGTGTGACTGTGCCCTTGTGTTCTTTTCAGGCAGCCAGCTCCGATTCGAGGATTCTGGATTGTCCCTGACATCCTGGGGCCAACAATGATCTGCATCACCAGTACCTACGAATGCCTCGTCAGGCCTTTACTGTAAGTCCCACTCTTGTGTTCCCACACAGCTCTCATTAATTCTGCAGAATCTAAGCTGGGGCGCTGCCCTCAGTAACCAGACTGAAAATACATGGTTTATGCTCTGGCTTCTGACTAGAGGGTTGGAAGTGGGGTATTTCTGTTGCTCCTGTCATCTCTGGAAGAGTTTATTTTAGGCATAATTTCTGGCATCTCCTTTGGCTAGCAGAGTCAGGAGCTTTACTTCCAAGTGTGGAAAGAATACTAAAATACTGAACTCCATCATTAATATGAGCTAGCTAGATTTAGTGATTTTAAACTCTGTGTCAGGCTCAGAAGTACTAGCCATTTACTGCACTGCCTCCTGTAATCAGAGCAGCAGGCTGCCGTCCATGGGGTCACAAAGGGTCGGACATGACTGACTAAACCACCACCATGCTGCAAGGACAGCAGTGTTACCCTCATTCCATAGACAAGGAAACAGGAATAGAGAGGCTAAGTAGATGCTGAAGTCATAGGGAACACCGAGAATGAGGCTGCAGGTATGGGGCTTTCTGACTTCAAAGTCCACACCCACTCTTAATTTCTACATCTCTGCCAGCCTCTCAGGCTCATCATACATAGAATGTGTAAACTGTGGAAGAAGTGAACATGCAGCTGAACTCATAATTCTTGTTCCCCTTAAGGAACCCATAGTAAGCTATTAGTTATCTAGATACCTTCAAATTGTTTTTCTGCCAACTCCCTGAAATGTAAGTTGTCTATATAAAGTAACCTTATTAACAAACTCCCAGGTTTGAATTATTGCAAAGTCAGTCACTTGCCAAGCTGTTAAAAAAAGTCTTCAGTCTTTCAAGCTTTCTGAAGTTATTGAGAGTTTCTGTTACATATTATAGTTTCTTAACCCTCAGAATTCTGGATAAATGCAACAGGTTTCCCTATACTTCAAGTATCTCCATGGTCAATTTTATTTATTTTGCAGAAGCACAGTCCATCCAGCATCTCCTCCCCTGCTTTGTACCCGAGAGGATGTTGAAGTGGCAGAGTCTCCCCTTCGTATTCTGGCTGAAACCCCGGATTCCTTTGAAAAGCATATTAGAAGCATTTTGCAACGTAGTGTTGCAAATCCAGCATTTTTGAAGTATGGAATTTAGGGCGTATCAGTTCTGTTTTGACGGCTGTGTTGGGTCTTCATCGCTACATGTGCGCTTTCTCTAGTTTCAGTCAGTGGGGACTTCTCACTGTGGTGGCTTCTCGTTGCAGAGCACGGTCTCTACTGCATGGGCTTCAGTAGTTGGTGGTGCATGGGCTTAGTTGCGCTGTGGCATGAGGGAATCTTAGTTCCTGGACTAGAGACTGAACCCATGTCCCCTGTACTGGCAGGCAGATTCTTCCCCACTGGACCACCAGGGAAGTCCCAGGGTCTATCTGTTTTGAAAAGTGCCTCCCTTTTCTGTTTTGTAACCATTCCTCATCCTCTTTGTCCTCAGCTGTTTCTTTTCATATACTTTTTACTATGTTGGAGTTGGAAGAAACACAGGGCACCTTTAATCAGCTAGTGAGAACAGAGGAAGGGAACAGATACCAGGAGGCATTTGAGAAGAATAAACAGCAAGTGTAAAAAGCAGTAATGTCATGAATCTGTTTTCAGTTGTTTTACTCAACTAAGGAAACTAATGATAGAATTTTTTTTAAGATCATCTGAAAAAGATATGGCTCCTCCTCCTGAAGAATGTCTTCAGCTCATCAGCAGAGCCACCCAGGTGTTCAGAGAACAGTACATTCTAAAACAGGACCTGGCGAAGGAGGAGATTCAGCGGAGGTAGGACGGCCTCTGTTCACAGACCAATCAGTCCCTGGCTGGTACCCGGCTTCTGATTAAATTTCTCTTTGTTCTTGAAGGGTCAAATTGTTATGTGACCAAAAAAAGAAACAATTAGAAGATCTCAATTACTGTAGAGAGGAGAGGTGAGTGCCACGACCAGAGGAAGCAAACAGTTCAGCTAGACTGGAGCTGGAGCTCTCCCTAAGATAGTGAGCAACATGAGTGGCGTCACCATCATGGTGGACTCTTGCTTTTTATGCCATTAGGAAAAGTCTACGGGAAATGGCTGAGCGCTTAGCTGACAAATACGAGGAAGCCAAGGAAAAACAAGAAGACATCATGAACAGGTCAGTGGGCTATATAAACTGCGTGACGTTCAGTTCCCCACTCAGGCACTACTAGTGTTACAAGTTCTTAGGTGCTGGGCACTCCCTGTGAGGTGTGTCCTACAGAACACAGTGCGGTGCTGCTTTCCCCAAGCCCACCCTGGAGGGCCCTCCTTCACAAGCACCAGATTCCTCTATTAGAAGCTTTAGTTGGGATTGTGTTCCTCCTAAGGAGCTGAGATCTTAAGCCACAACGTTTGCTTATTACTTACTTCTTGCCCAGGATGAAAAAAGTACTTCACAGTTTTCACTCTCAGCTCCCAGTTCTCTCTGACAGTGAGAGAGACATGAAGAAGGAATTACAGCTGATACCTGATCAACTTAGACATTTGGGCAATGCCATCAAACAGGTAGGAATGGATACAAGGTTGGCTACATTTGGTTGGTACTTTTTAAAGTGTTCCTTCTACAGAAAATAATTGTCAAGTGTGAAAAGAATAGGCTAAAATAAATATTATGAAAATGTGTAGCAAACCACAGCTGAAGTGTCTTATGTGTTCTTTTTGATACTTAAGGTTACTATGAAAAAAGACTATCAACAACGAAAGATGGAAAAGGTACTGAGTCCTCAAAAGCCCACCATTACTCTCAGCGCCTACCAGCGAAAATGCATTCAGTCCATCCTGAAGGAGGAGTAAGTAGTACTACTAATCAGCTGTTCCTGCAAGGTAGTTTTTACTTTACAAAATGCCAAAATCAACCTTTCTTTGCCCAGATAAGAGCATTTGACATTTTGCAAGTGAAGTAATTACCAGGACAGGAGGTCTATGGTAGTGATAAATAAGGACTTAAGAGATGAGTATGGAGGGAGTGTCAAAATGGATGTCTGTCTTTGTAATTCTGTTGGGTGGTCCAGGTGTTCCCCAGTGAATATGTTCAAAAATATTTCCAGCAGTTGCACTACAATATTTGCTGCTGCTAGCCTGAAGTGAATTACCATTACCATCCATCTGAAACCTTAAGCCATTAATTTTAGCAAAACACTTCTAAGATATTTGAACATTACTAAATTCTTAAGATTCAATATTAATTATTAATGGCTTATTAATTCATTGTATTCCCCCAAAGTGAGTAACTGTATGATTTTACAGGGGTGAGCACATAAGAGAAATGGTGAAGCAAATTAACGACATCCGAAATCATGTTAACTTCTGAACCACCAAGAACAGACTCGCATCTGAAGTTAACACATGTGAAGGCTTAATCTCATTGTAAAATGAACAAGTAGCACTAATTTATAAAGAAGCAGGTGCCTTGTTAGCATATCAGTCTCATAATTTATAAAGAGGCATTCTGGATGAACTTTGGTGTGATTGTACCTCACTTTTTATACTGTTTTATAATTAATTGAATAAATGCTTGTATTTAATTAAAAAAAAAAAAAGCCTGAGATTTTGAGCTACACACTGCCAGACCTCCATAAACCCTACTGAGTTTTCTCCATATTTGAGCAAGAATAAAAGCTTTATCTTAAAGTATAGCAACACCAGAAATGTGACTCTGAAGAGACAGAACCCTCAGATTCAAAGAAAAAGGCCACACAGTATACTAGGCAGCAGCTTTTTTTAATTTGAACACTTTCTTCTTAAGGACACACCTCCAGTACAGTTAACAAATGGTTATACCTGAAATCTGCTCAGAGCGGAACTCAGGCTCCACGGTTGCAAGGCTACCGCTGGCTCACTTCCATGACAGGCAGTATTACCTTTCAGAGCTGAGTTGGGCTGTGCTGTGTCCCGGTACATGTCACTGATTGGGTGTGAGGTGCACGTGTAGGATCTCAAATGGAGAGAGAGCGAGCTTGGTATACAGTATATGATTTTGTCCTTTAGCTTTAGGTAATATTTTTATACCTGCCAAATATGAGTTCTGAAAGGTAATACTATACCTGCCTAGAAATGGATAAGTGACTGCCGATGAAAAGCCACATGGTAAGGTAGGTTACAGGTAAGGGGTAAAATCAGGTTAGACATGCGTGGGAACATGTGTACATGGACTGAATACAAACACAGGAACACTTATGAAACCCAACCTTTTCATTTGTCTTGGAGGGCTAAACACTGCCTTCCAAATCAGTTTCCCATTTATACAGAAAACCCAGTTTAAAGAGGTGTTTCATACAAGAGATTGTTAACAAAACCTAATCTGTTTGTGTTTTTCTAGCAGATTTTTCCTCAAAAAAGTGGGTTCCAACAATTTGCATCTGCCACTGTAAAGACTGCTAACATTTTCCTAATCATGATTTTATTGACCCAGAACCATCTTTTGGAGAAAAACATGAGAAAGGTGCCCAATTTCAGCCTAGCAGTTCCCTGGGAGCTATAGTTCATTCAGGAAGATTATGAATTATTCACTTTGATTTACTACAGTGCCAGTTTTAATAATCTAAAACAAATGAGCTTGGAGTTTATCCAAGGAACTGATCTTACATAATTTAAAGTGATTGCATTTTTGGAAATAATAAAAATTCCCTGTAATTCATGAGGATACATGTTTCCTTTAAAGGAAACCAAGTACCCCTTTATACAAAAGAACTTTAAACCAATTAAGATATTTCATTCATGCAAGCCTATAGCACTATTTCCATAATTAGTATTTACTTTCAAATTCATAATCATGACTGTAAGACTACAGCAGTAGCCCAAGGAATGAGGTATGTAGGCCATATCTTGTCTTATGGAAGACAGAAATAAAGATCTTTAGGACTAGTTTGACTTCATTTATAACAAAGACAATTCAAGTTGTAGGTTTACTTGAGCCAGAAAATCTACCTAATCCACTTAATTCCCACATAGTTCCTTCAAGAATTCATCATTACACACCACCAATCACAAAAAGTACTTGAAAACAAGAGTTTTACTTTTGAACCACCTGTATGATGAATTATTGATAAAACAGCATAGCCTTCCACCGGCTAACAGTACTTGCAGGTAAACAGTGAACACACATCCATTCTTGTGCTTTCTGCAACACTTCATAAGGCTACGGCAAAGACAACCTGTCCACTGATGCCTTCTCCACACAGGAACGGAATTTAACCTCATACAAATGACAAAGCAGATTTCCAAACTGATGAACTAGGTGGGTTTCCCCCAACTTCACCATAAGCATCATCACACTCCAGGTCTAAAATACAAAAGAAAAATACAAAACAGGTATCTGCCAAACCTAGTTATCACCATTTTTGCATCTGACACTTTTGAAACAAATAGTACTCAAATCCACTATTCAAGTTGAAAATAAAATAAGCAGCAGACTTATACATTTATACTAGGTGTTGTCAGACATAGCTTGTTTTATTAATATTTCTTCCACTGATCCAGTAACTAAAACAGTTTTTAAGAGTAGACGGTGCGGGTTCAGCTTGACCCTGGTACCTGTGGGTCCACGAAATTTACCAGGTAGCAGAAAAAGTGCTTCCAAACAGTTTCTTGTGCTTTTCCTTTAACCTCAACTTCCAATACATATAGCCCCAGCCAAGTTTTCAAATTCTCATAATTAATTCAGTTCCAACTGAATTGGTTTTGTTTGCCACCGTCTTATGGTTCTCAGGCAAGTTTCAGTAGCATTTAAGGTCCTCCAACGCAAGATAAAATGGTTTAAAAAAAATACACTGAGCTAGGAAATACAGTCACTAGCCAATGGCCTGCTCTCAAACTTCATATTTTAATATAAAATATTCATACCACATACTACACCTGTCTGCTAGCTGAATACTGTTACTGATTAACTCTAAACAACAGGAAAAAAAGTTCTCTCTTCCAATATCTATGAACAGGAAATGTCATTTCAAACACTATTAGAAGGGTGCTTTAGGGCAGGGAAATGTCAGATGAAGCAGGCAAGGAAACAGCACTTTCTCCGTCACCAAGTCTGATCCCACACTCCCTGGAATCCAGTCTGGAGTCTGGTTAGTGTTCCCGTTTGAAAGGTCTTTTTGCTGCAAATTACCCTGGCTGTTTGCTGTTCCTGTGCTGCACAGTCTCCTCCCACTAGAATTAAACATTTCTCCAGTCTTCCTTTTTGTGTGTGTGACTTCTTCTTCAGTTAAGAGTTAAATAATAATTAATGTTGCTCTAAAGATGAGTTAAAAACCCAAAGTGCAGGCTAGAGTCCTGCCATGAGGGTGTCATGTCTCGGGGAGCTGGTTAATGTCTGTCAGTTTGGTGTCATTCAGAATTGCCCGGATTCTCTCCAAGGAGTCCGCCTGTCGGATCCGCTCTAATTGCACCTAGAGAAATAACGCAGTGATGTAAGTGCAGGTGGCTCTTGCTTGACTTTGTGGTTTACTGTGATTGGTGAGTTAATCTCTATTTCAGCTAAACCAGAGACAAGTTACTTCGAAGAAAGCAGCAAGAACAATTAAATTCAAAAAATTCCCGGGAGGGAGGTTCAAGAGGGAGGGGACGTATGTATACCCATGGCTGATTCATGTTGATGTTGGAGGAAACCAACACAATACTGGAAAGCAACTATCCTTCAATTAGTAAGTTTTTAAAAGATTAAAAACAAACTAAAAACTACTTCCCCAAAGCTGCTGTGTAACAGACCCAGTGTAAGGTGAGTGAGACCTGATCCCTGAGAAGCCACCGTTCAGTTGAGGGAACAACAAGCTTTACAGATTTCAGCACAATACACTAAACGCTATGCCTGGGGACTCAGAGGCCCCACGGGGAGGAAACAGCGAGCAATCAGCAGGGCCTTGGAAGAAGGAACAAGGGCACAGTGAGACAAGGATGCTTCCAGAGGGAACACCATGTTGGGTGCAAGGAACCATACATAGTTTTTAAAAATTATAACAGTATAAAATGTAAGGTGTAGAGAGATAGGCCTGGTTGGGAAAAGTCTTACATACCATGTAAGGGCTTTACACACCACCCTTAAGGGCAGCGAGGAGGAAGAAAAGGGGACAAGTGTGAGGAACACTGGAGGGACAGGTTTCCAGCTGAGATGACCAGGCAGGAATATGGGGCAGGGGCAGCCATAGTCTCTAGTCTTCTAGGTTTTGTCAGAGGTTGAGTCAGGGATTAGAAAATTCTCCTAGAAGCCAATAACCCTGAAAGTGCCTCCTTGGTGTTCCATCTAGGTTTCCCAAATGCCTCACCTGAAGGGTCTGAGAAAGCTTTACGAAATCCCTCTGCACTTGTTCACTGACATCTAGTTCAGTCTGCAACCTCTGGGCTTTGTTCTTCTCTTCAAACATTAGTTGTTCGACAGTAACCTAAAAAATACAAGTTTTGAATGAGGATTAATGCTGAAAGCCACAGGTCAGTCACTGAGGAAACCTGGGCAGCACTTGTTTCCTACTGTGAGGGAGGAAAGATGGTGCCTGTCACATTTCCGTATCCTGTTCGTCTCCCTTTATTTCTGTCTTCACAAGGCAAGCTGCTTAAGCTACCTGCTCTAGATCCTAAAATGAATCAAGTATTAGAGCCAAATTAAATGAAAGTGCAGGCCCCACCTCTCACCCCCAGCAGCCCACTGATAATGATTAATCATCAAAAAGCAGCTGCTGTTAAGATCAACAGCTATCATAGCAACAGGGAGAGAAACTTTAGGGCTTTTCTCTGACAATCACGACAGTTAAGCATCTGCCAGGAAAATCCTCTCTGAGTCAGCCTTAGGCAGCCCGGCTATCTCCAGTCTTCCTGACAGAAACTCCACCAGGACCCGTGCATGTGAGCCTTTCTAAAAACAAAGAACTATCAAAAAACACAAACACAACATTTTTACACTTAAAGATCAGACCACAGCCCCCCTGAAAGCAAACTTCCCCCACAATTAGCCCCATGCACTTTTATTCTAACAAGACTAATCAGAATTGTGGGCAGCAAATACAATTCAATGCACTATTGGATAAAATCAATCGAATGGAATGGCACTTCCAAAGCAGTGTCTGGCTTCGATGGTGCCAAGTCTGGTTCATGGCCTTCAGCCAGCAGGGCCTGTGACAGACCCTGGCACACACTGGCAGTGTGCGGAGACCTAACCCAGCTCTGAAGAGAGAAATCCATTTTCTCCCTGAAGCAGAGAGTTGCCAGCTTTCAGAAGGGGGCTCTATCAAAGGAGCAGGACTTTTTTTTAAACAGGGAAGATGTGATCCTACATCCTTTACATTGTTGTGGGTTTTTTTTTTAATATTATTTATTTATTAGGCTGGGCCAGGTGTTAGTTGTGGCATGCAAACAAAGCTGTGGCAGGTCAGATTTAGTCCCCTGACCAGAGATTGAACATGGACCCCTTGCATTGGGAGTGCAGTCTTAGTAGCCACTGAACCACCGGAAAGTCCCTGTTTTTTGTTTTGTTTAAATGAAACTACCAACAAAAATGTTTCACCTTAGCAGCAGTTTCTTTCTTCAGCTGTTCTTCCAATGTCATTTTCATCTCCTGAAGACTCTCAAGCTGTTGAGACTTCTCTGTTAATGTGGACTCCAACTGTAAAATTAAGAAGGAAAAAGCTGAAACACAGAAGCTCCCTGCAGGTGACCACACCTGCCAGAGGAGCCTGCGGCCTGAAGAGCTGCACCCAAATGCTCATCCTCCAGGGCCCTGGACACTGGCTATGCTTGGAATCCTCTCCTTGCCCTCTGGTATCTGTGGATTTTCAGTTTATTCTTCAAGACCTACTGTTTCTTTTATTAAACATTTATTAGGTACCTCCTACTTGCTGCAGGAGAGACAGACATGTAAGTTAACTGGCATATGAACATGGATGAAGAAACACTTAATTCTGCCAGAAAAGTTGGCAAGGGCTTCCTTGAAGAGATGACATCTGACCCTTAAAGGGGTTGTAAAGGGGAGAGGGTGGAGAGAGAGACTCCAAAAGGAGGGAGTGGACATAAATAATGAGTTATGGAACTGAGCTGAGTTCTTGCTACCTCACAGCACAGGGTGCTGGCCCTGGAGGCTGAGGCCCGAGAGGCAGGGGAGCCCCGCCGGGCTACGGGAACTACTGAAGGGTCTTAAACCAGACTGGCTCACAGTCAAGTTTATAATCTTTAAAGATCACCTTGGTTTCAATACAAAAATGAATTGGAAAGGGATACATTTTGGAGTCAGGGAAAGAAGTTACACTGTTACAATGAGTCAGGTGAGCGCTGAAGTCAACCCAAACAGTGGGAGTGGGAGAGACAGACACACTGGGACACTGGCGACTCCTGCCAGCACAACCTTGACAGCACAGGGGGGCCGAAGCCAGATGGCAGTGGGCGGAGGAATGACTGGGAGATCAGATAGTGGAGATGACTCTTTCAAGAACTCTGGGCATAAAAGGAAAAAGAAAGATCAGTAGCTGGAGAAAGAAGTGCAATTCAAAGAGAAACTTCTCCCCTCTTTACTAGGAGACCTCTGAGCGTGGTTATGCAAAATGGAAAAAACCAATCAACACGTAGAAGTTCAAGGCCCACAGTGAAAGAGGAAGACAGCAAAGATGCCAGGAAAAGACATGAGTGGTTAAGTCAAAGCACATGTGCAGTGACAGAAGACTGGTCAGAATCAGGTCATCATCCTTTCTTAAGATGCAAGAAAGAGAAGGCTGGGAGGGAAAAAGCAAACATGTTACTGCAGAGGCAAGAGCTGAAGATGGTCCTGCTTATGATAGGGGTACAAGGCCATCAAGAGGTGAGGTGAGTGGTGACTGAACAACCACTGCAGGGAATGGAAGGAAACAACTAAGAACAGATGAAAAGCTACTGAGCAGCATGTGGCAGCAGGAGCAGGCATGTTACTCCTTCCAGTGGTCCAAGAGGCAGAGAAGGTGGACACCAGGATTAGTCTGGAGTTGGGCATATCAATAAGGTCAGCAGAAGGACAAGGGACGAGAGGGCTTGCAGGCACTGGGGGGAGACTAGATAAAGAGACAAGCCCTGTCAGATGCCGCTTAGAAGCAAAGAAAGCAAAGTCATGAGGAAGCTGCTAAAACCAAAAGAGGAGGAAGGTTTGAATGACGTTCTCAGACAGATAAACCTATAGGATAAAGGGCTAGAAAGATGGCAGACTGAGGTCAAGAGATATGAGCCTGGAGTGTGACGTCAGAAGTGCAGCAAGGTGCAAGCAGGAGTGTGGCAAGGAAGGTGTGGCTAGATGCAGTAAAGTTCACTGATTCAAGAAATTATGACGCCAGTGAGCTGAATGGGTCATTTACCAGAAGGTGTTCATGATGTCTTAAGAGACGGAGACTAAGCAAGTGGAAAACATCACTTCCTGTTTGTAACAGACTTCATACGTATTTCCATGGTAGCTTTAAGTACGTGTCATGTTAAGACCATGCCTTGGGTGGTCCAGTAGCTAAGACTCCATGCTCCCAATACAGGGGGCCAAGGATCAATCCCTGTTCAGGGAATTAGATCTCACATGCCACAATTAAGGCCCAGCGCAGTCACTTAAACCAGCCAAATAAATATCCTTTAAAGAAAAGACCATGCCTTGCCTGTCTTCCCACCACAGTGGAAGCTCCAGACTAAGTCACATCTCAGTCTTCCCTGTATCTCCTCCTGCCAACACAGAGCAGGCTCTCACCAAATGGTCTCTACCGTCATCAGCCACTATATTCCGTCATATTCCACTATACTTTTCCCGGGAGTTCCTTGAAGGCAGGGACTATGTTCTAACTATACTTTATTCCTTGAGTCTAGCACAGTAGGATTCAATAAATACCTACTAGCTGCTGACAGAATCAATTTCAAACTCATGAAACTCACCTGTCCTTTTTCTACTTTTATTCTTTCTAATTCAGCTTTTAGGCTAGAGATGGAAGCTAGGAGGAAAAAAGGAGACATGTCAGCATTTATTGATTATTTTGCATTTAAATCTTAAAATGCCCTTTTGTACCATAGCTCAATCTCAGAACGAAAGGAGTCAAATGTACTGAACACAGTGGGTAGGGTGGTGGTGGGGGACCAACATCCCTTCTCACAATTATCCCCAACCAATCAGCATAACATTCAAGCTCATGTCAAAGTCAGAGCGCACGCAAATGAACACCATGGCATAAACTATCTCTGCCTCAAATACCGACACTTCACTATGTGGTGGGGTGGGGCCCGGGTAACGCTGGCAGAAGTCTGTTAACAATTCTAAGTTCTGGAGGAACTGCCACCCGTCTTCTCACAGGCTCCAGCGTCTGGGTTCAAGTCCTGAGTTCCCTGTCTATTTAGTAACTGCCAGAGAGGCCCCCAGAGCTCCTAAAAAGATGTTTGGGTTTTTTTTTAAACTCCTTATCAGGGGCTATATCAGAACATGTGGGAAAAGGGACTGAGTCCTTACTTAATTCCTTCCTATACTTTTTGTTTTCTACATTCCAAGACCATTACTACTTCTCATAACCAGAGAGAAGTTTTATTTAGTGCCTCCAATTCTAAACTACATCACTTTTATCTTCACCTATTTCTTCTTTGCAGTTTTCTATTTCTAGCTGCAGAGTTTCTTCAAGGTTTTCTTTTAAACACTGTTCTGCTTGAATCTGCTCTTTCAGGAAAAGTATTTCAGCCTTCAGCTTTTCTTCCATGTGATCTGCTGCTGTCCGCACATTAATGATATTCTCACGGTATTTTAATACCAACTCCCGGAGTGCCTGGATCCAAGAAACAAATAGTTATTGGGTTTTTAAGGGTGAAAGAAAATAAACAAAAAAAACTAAAGATTTTCTGCAACCAGAACTTCAGATATTATTTTAGATAGTTCAAAACTCAGGACTTTGAACCCAACCCGTTCTTGGCTTCAAGAGGCAGGTGTCATGCCATGTTAATATTCAGTATGTTACAGAAATAAGATAACATTGCCAACCAAAAACTGTATATTGTGAATTATGTGTTTTTCCCTCAAAACTGTTTCATAAATGTAAAAATTTAAATGTTGGATGACTTACAATGTGGGGTTCACTATGAATAGTTTAGACACTTCCACTATTACCTGCTTAAATTTGAGAGGAGTTAGTGAATGAGGACCAAAAAGACTGAAACTCAAAAGCAAGTGTGAACTCCAAGATGACAAAATATACTTATTTATTTATTTATTTATTCATTCAAATAAACACTTGTTGAACATCTACCACAAAGGCAAAGTACTGTCAGGTCTGAGGCAAATACGCAATGAGAGGCTTTCCAAGATGATCAGCTGTTTTTCTGTAATAAATTCAGTTTAAGTCTTATTTTACTTTTTCCCTAAATTGTAGTTGTCTTCTTCTAAAAACCCTCCCAATTATATCCTAAAGCAACCTTACAGTAAAAACTGGGATTCTTAGATAACTACCAAATGTATATAAATTAAAGAACAGCAGGGAAAAAAAAGTAATTGAAAATCTGTATCAAGAAAAATTTCATTAAGATTTATTAAAGAATCAAGCTTTACAAGCTAGACTGGTTATAACCTTCAAGGATTCTGGGAACTTCTTAAAAATCTAGTTACTAAAAGTCTCTATAGAACATGGAAGAGAGGAATCTTTCCTGCCAAGAGAAAAGTTTGACAAGGAAAGTGGTATACTGATAGCAAAAGTAGACAGGATCCCAAAACTTTCTCCCTGATGATATCAGTCACCAGTTCAGAAAGGATAGAGGGCTCTTCAGAGTGTCTGTAACCTGAGCTGAGACCACAGGTTGGGGGAGGGCAGGGAAAGGAGAGGGAGACAGCAAGGAGCTAAAAGGAAGGGCAGGCAATGGAGCCTGTGTAAAGAAGTAAATAAGAACACAAAAAAATCATGTTAACATCTATACAGGAAAACAGAATGAGGTCCAAACAGTAGGGGATTAATCTGTAGGGCAGGATTAGGAAACATTGTTACTTACAAAGCTATAAATCTCTGTAATATCTGACTTTTAAAAATTTAACAATTATAAATTTCTTTTTTAAAAAAAAAGACCAAAAGATTTTACAAGAAATATTCTTCTGAGAGTTGCTTTATGAAATCTCATCTTTGCCTATTCAATTTATGTTTACTTGGGTTTAGCCCAAGATGATATTTTTCATATAGTGAAAGATTTTTAAACATGAATATAAAGGCTGGAAAAAGTTGAGATAGTTATGTCTCAAGAAACTTCAGGCTTTGCAGCCCTGATTCACCCAACCACAAAAGAATGGAAGTGACCAAGTGTTATAAAAGTTATCAGAAGACAGAAGGAGTGTGCTGTATCCTAAGTGCTATATAGAAAACCTAACATCACAAGGAGCCAGCATGGAGACCCCCTTCCAATATTTCATTTCTGGTGCCTTCTCAATTATCCTGCAAGAATAACAGAGACCTTCAATTTGGCAAAGGATTCTTAGATACAGCATTAAAAGCCAAAGCCAAAAGAAGGAGAGGTAAATTAGACTTTATCAAAATTAAAAATTTTTATGTTTCAAAGGACACCATCAAGAAAATGAAAAAGACAATCCATAAAATGGGAGAAAACACCTGTAAATCATTTATTTACCTGAGAAAGTACTTAAATCTAGAATTTATAAAGAACTCTTATAACTCAAAAAAATAAAAAGCAAACAAACCAATTTAAGAGTAAGCAAAGGATCTTAAAACAGGCATTTCTCCAAGGAAGATATAAAAATGTCCAATAAACATATGAAAAGATGCTCAATAGCCATTAGGGAAATGCAAATTAACCTTAGGGAAATGGAAATCAAAACTACAATAAGACACCATTTCACACCCTAGGATGGTGATAATCACAAAGTGAGATAACAATGATTGTCAGTGAGAATGTGGAGAAATGACCCAGCAAATCCACTCCTAGGTTTAAACCCAAGAGAAATGAAAACATTTGTCTACATCTAAACCTATACATGAATGTTTATGGCAATATATTCATAGTCCAAAGTGGAAACAACCCAAATATCCATTAGTAGACAAATGGATAAACAAAACAGCCATATAGTAGAGTATTATTCGGTCATAAAAACGAATGAAATACTGATAACATGCTATATGACATGAATGAACCTTGAAAACAAAAAGATATATGAAAGAAACCAGACACAAAAGACCACAAGTTGTAGGATTCCATTCTTATGAAAGAAAGGACAATCTATAGACAGAAAGTAGATTAGCTGTGGCTTAAGGCTTGGGGAGGAAGGGTTGAATAAAAGGTAAGGGGATTCTCTTTGAGGTTATGAAAATGTACTAAAAATGACTGTGGTGATGGCTACACATCTGAGAATATATTTTAAAACATTGAATTGTACACTTTAAATGGGTAAGTTATTTAGTAAGTGAATTATATCTCAGTAAAGTCTGTTTTTTGGTTTTTTTTTTTTTTTGGCCACATTTCCAGTTGCATCCAAGTGGCTGCCAATGGCACTATATTGTTCTTTTTTTATGGCTGAATATTTTCCATTGTATATTATGTACCACATCATCTTTATCCATTCAGCTGTAGATGGACATTTGGGTAGTTTCCACATCTTGGCTATTGTAAATAGCATTGTTATGAACATAGGAGTGCATGTATCTTTTAAATCACAGTTTTGTCCAAATATATGCCCAGGAGTGGAATTGCTAGATCATATGAAAACTCAATTTTTAGTTTTCTGAGGAACCTACATACTGTTCTCTATGTGCCTGTACCAACTTACATTTCCACCAACAGAGCAAAAGGGTTTCCTTTTCTCCACACCCTCTCTAGCATTTGTTATTTGTAAACTTTTTTAAAAAGAAGAATTTATAGATATTTCAGAAAATGTACTTGTTTACGTTTTTTATCATATAGAAAACAAGTTACCTCCATAGTGTCTGGGAGAATGAAGTCTTCTGCTTGTTGTAATGACACATGCAAGCTATGCTTTCCCTGAAGACTGTCATTATCTTTCTGTAGCCTCACCAGTTCTTCTGAAACCTGTTCCCGTGACTGCATCAGCACTGCCTAAAATAGAAACAGACACTAATCACAGCCAGAAAGGTAAATCCTGTCTGCTGATAACCGCACCAGTGAAAAACAAAGGTCAAAGGAAATAAGGGCTGAGGATGGAGGGTACATGACAAAGCTCTGTAAGACTCACAGAAAGCAGATCAGAGACTGACTGACCTACAGCCGTTACGTGTATTCAAGGGGACAGGAAATGGAGCGAGTACCTGAGCTCATTCTCCGCTGTTGCCACCAAAAGCTTGAAGGTAATGAATTTCTTCCCCCACATCCCTAGGACCAGCATCTCTAGCTCAATGGAAGAGGTTTACATAATTGAGACTTGTATCAAACACAGTGCGTATTCCAAGATAACTCCTATTTCCTCACAGCACGCATCCCACACAAAGTAGGGAGAAACAGAAAGCAGTGACTTCGTCTTTCATCACATACATATGTGTTCAAGCTCAGGACCACTGTGAGCGGCCCAAGGACCCCAAATATTAGGAAATACAGGGCCTTTGAGGAGTTCATTCTTAAAATGGAGCATGTTCTTACTTTTTCTGCTGACTGATGTATAAAACAATTTTAGGTATTTCCTGTGAATTTATATCAATATAAAAGTTAGTCAGCTAATTTGAGTATAACATACAATTGCAGATACAACTGCAGATACAATTCTGTAAAAATATTTCTGATAATTTTTAATACTAACCATTGAACTTAAACATATACTTAACAAGATTACTCCACCTTCAACATTTGTTTAGCAACTACTATTCTAACCAAGCATTTTACTGCCTACGGGAAACAGGGATAACCAACAGACTGCCCTAGAGAAGCTCATGGAGTAGCGGAGAGAAAGACAAGCAAACCCAGAATCACCAACCACACGACAGGTGCTGCAGCAGACAAGGGAACCACAGTGATAAAGGGACAAAGGGCACCTAGTTAGCAGAGAGGGTTCAAGAAGATTTCCCACAGAAGGTGCCCACTGCATCCCGGAGGACAAATGGGCTGCTAGTGGGAAGGCAAGGTCATGCAGGAGCTTTGGTTAATTCTACCGACTCTTATTTATTTCAGACCAGAATGGTGCCTTATGCTTAATTTCAATCCACTTACAACAAAATATTAGCACTCTACTACCTCTTGGATATGAAAGAAGGGAAAAGAGAATATGTTTATATTTGTTTATTATTGTAACGAGGAAAACAGAAAGATAAACCAAGAATACTTGTAAAATATCATGTATGGGAGTGGGTGGGAACTGAATGAAAGGATGAGGGAATGGCAGTGAAATTTCTAAGCGATTACATATGCTTATAGTTCTGATTTATGAACCATGTTGCTTGTTCAAAAAACAAAAAAGTAAATCAAAAAAGAAGAAAATAAAAAATGTAATACACAGCTCCATTTGCTTCTGTTTGTGTTCAAACTGGTAACACAACCACAGAGAGAAAAACCAGTTCAAGTAATCTCTGAACACAGAGCCCAGGCTGTAAATCCTCACCTGGGATGCATTCTCAGGGTAAAAAGAACTACAGTTGTTCTTTGGTATCCACACAGTATTGGTTCCAAGACACGCTCCCATACCAAATTTGAGATACTCAACTCACTTACAGCCAGCCCTCTGCATCCACATATGCGGACCCAATGGATCCATGGAGGGCCAACAAAGAAATGCTGAGCTTCACTTAATAGGTTTGCTGTTGGTAGCAATATTAATGTAGTCATTCTAAAACTATTGTGTCCCCATCTTAACCAGGTGATTGAACTTAACGTCACCAACAACGGAACCACCCATCATAACATGCCTCTTGTTATGAACTTTCCACTGAATCATTTCATCCATGTAGTTAGTATTCTTTCCAAAATGTCTGACCATGTGGAAATAATCAGACAAATGCACTCTACAAGGCAAATGGTCTGGACTCTTATTAACAATGTTAATGTCGTAAATGCCAAAGGAAAAAAAAGAAGTGGGTGACTATTCTAGATTAAAAGAGAATAAAGTGACATGACAACAAAGTAGCAGTATGTGATCTTTGACTGGTTCCTTGATCAAAAAGTAAAACCAGCACTAAAACAATCAAGGGCTCTGGGGGACAGTGGTTACATTTTAAGCACATAATAACCGTATTGTGACTACATAGAACAATTTCTTTGGTCTTTGGAAATATACATACTGAAATATTTAGGAGTGTCATGATGTCTACAACTTACTTTCAAATGGCTCAGGAAAAAAAAAACAAATACACATGTACATTACATACCATCCATATATATGAAAGAAAGAGACTGAGTAACAACTGGAAGCACATAAAATGTGGCAAAATATTAACTGGTAAACCTAAGTGAAGATCTTATGAGTGTTCAGTCCATAAACATAAACATCTCTAAGTTTGAAAATTTTCAAAACAAACAGTGGGAGATATCAAAATTCCAACCATTACCATAGCTACTCTTCTCTGAAGAGAAGAAACTGAATAATGAAACTTTGCCAGCATTTAACTGTTTTTGAGGTCAGATTATTATTTCATAGTCTCTAATTAATGAAACGACATGAAACTCTCTCCAGTCAGTGTTGAGAATGAGATGTTCCACAACAGACCAGGGCTGGTATTCAGGGGTCAGTTCAAGGCCATTCTTATATTGACCCAATGCCCCTCAAAAACAATTACCATACAACCTAAGGTTTGTGTGTTTTCCTGTCATCCCTGGAAGAGATGAACAAGAGGCAACTCTGCAGGATCACTCCAGCAGGACCAACACTGCTGTAATTTACAAGGGCCATCAGATGCAGGGCTCTAACTCTGAGAAAAAGGAAGAACAAGGCAAATGGAGCCTGCCTGGGGAGGAGGAGGCCCAAAGCTGGAGAAAATTCTGCAGAGGTTCCAGGCAGCTCTTCTTTGGGAAGCTATCTGTTTCTATTCCTCTCAAAATTGACAGCCTTCTGGAAGTTCTCCATTATTGTAGCAATTATGATGCACTTTTATCATATCATAACTCCTATGAAATTACTGAGGTTTTTTTTTTTTTTTTTAAATAAGTCAGCTGTCCAGGAAAAGTGCAACAGCTGCTCAAAAGCTGTACCTCCTAGGTCTTTGAGAGGTTAACTTTTAGCTTGTATTTATAACTGAAAATTAAATGCTGGTCCATAGTTTATTTTGTTTAGATTTCTCAGATCAAAGAAAAGTAAGTTAAAGGTGATCATTTTTTTAAATCAAGAGGTAAGTTTAAAAAAAGAATAATCTCTTTACATAATCTTGTTCATTACTAATGTTCTGTAGGTTCTGAAGAACATAACAGGAACCACTTTGGCCAGGAAGATAAAGTCACACCAAAGATTATTTCAAGACAGAATGCATTTAATATGTTGTTGTTAAGTCACTAAGTCATGTCCTACTCTTTGAGACCCCATGGACTGCAGCATGCTTGGCTCCTCTGTCCTTTATGATCTCTTAGAGTTTACTCAAAATATTTACCATAGTTAATGTTTATTTAACTGTTAACTTACCATCTGTTCCTGAACATCCCTCTTTGCCTGGGAAAACCCCTGCTGTAACTCTTCAAGTAAGATTTCCGATGCTTGGGCTCTTAGGACAAGTGCAGAGATCTTGAAAGAAAAAAAAAAATCATACACAGAAAATATGGCTATTAGGAATCTGGCTATTCTGAAACTAACTCTACCATCTCCTGCTTAATGTCCAGAATTGATTTTTTTCATAGTTCATAAAACACCACTCATCCATCATTCAACAAATATGTGTGAACCTACTGTGTACAAAAGTCTCAGCCTTTCAGATGACACAAGGCAGTACCAAAGTCCCCAGGGCTCAGCCACTGCCGAACATGAGCAATGCATTATATGGTCTCCAGACATAGTAATAATCCATGTGATCCAATTATAAATATTCTTCTTAAAAGAGCTAATTAAAAATCACAAAAATTTTGAAACTGTCCACACACACAAAAACCCACACAGTTTAAAGGATAAACAAATCTCCTCTGAACTAGCTGCAGTCTTCCAAGATGATGTACTTAAGAGAACAGATACATGAGAAACTCCCCTGAATTAGTTTAATGTTCCCAATGAGGGGTTTATGTACAAATTGATGACTTGTATATAAGAGTGGTAAAATAAAAATAAATTTGGTTAGACATTTAAAAAATGATTATTTTCAGAATTCTGTCTCCAGTAGTGGCAAAATAGGTAGTGCAAACCAACATTTCTGCTGAGAATTAAGAAAACCAGGCAAAAATAAGGCAAAAAATAATCACAGAGCCAAGGACCAGAATGAAGACACTTGGAGAACCGGATGCAGCCTCTGCAACAACTCTTCTCCAGAAGCACATGCCAATTCCAAAAGAAACAGATGTGACACTGAGAAATGGAACAGAGCATCTCAGAGCCTCAGGAAGAGGGGCCAAAGTTAAAGAGTCCAAGACCCACTACCCAGAGGAATCCCTGGTAACACCCTGCACTTTGGATCGGGTCCCCAAAGGGACACACCCAAGAGTATAAGGAAAGAATTTAAAATAATCCTACCTTCATAACTGCATATAATCTCAATTCCTGTAAACAAATTAAGGTGATCCATGATTGGATTATTGGTGACCCACAACTAGTTGTCTGCCTCTAAGAAAAATTATTTCATTTCAACAATTTTCATATATAATGTCTAGCACTCAAGTAAGAATGCACAAGAAAAGACTATGATAAAAAAAACAAAAGGAAGTGATAGAAAACAAAACAGAAGTAGATCTACAATGAATCCACATGTTATTAAAAACAGACTTTAAAATAGCTGTATTTGATCTGTTCAGAAATTTAGCCCCACCAGAGATTTAATGGAAACAATAAAAACAACCAAATGGAAATAATAAACCAAAAAAATCAATTATCCAAATTATTAAAAATTCAATGAATAAGTTTAACAGATTAGACCTACTGGAAGAGAAAATCAGTGATCCTACAATAATAAAGACAAAAAGATGGGAAATAAAGAAGATTAAAGAAGCCATGTAGATGCAATGCTAATGTCTAACATATAAAAATATTTGAAGATAGTAACAGTCAATGGAAATAACTGGTAGAGTTAAAATTAACCTATGCAAAAACTCCATAATTTCACACCTACATATACTCAAGAGAAATAAGTCCACATGTCCACTAAAAGACATGTACAAGAAGAATGTTAGAAAGTGTGTTCACTCACAATAGTCAAAAACAAGAAACAATCCAAATATCTCTCAACTGCAGAATGGATAAATGAATTATGCTATAATCATGTTATAGAATATACATAGCATTAAAAAACCTAACCACTGATACACAGAACAGTATGGATAAGTCTCACAGACATAATGACCACACAGACTGGATGCTAAAGGCTACATACCATATGATTCCATTCACATGAAGTCCAAGAACAAGCAATACTAAAAACATAGTGTTAAAAGCTAGAATACTGGCTACCTCTAAGTACAGCAGGTGGGGTATTTACTTATTAGTAAAGAACATAAAGGTATTAAAAATGATCTGTATCTTGATGTAGATAATGATTTATTACCTGGTAAAATTTTACACAAAATAAAGCTCACCAAGTTGTACACTTGAGATTTACGCACTTTACTGTATCAATAAAAACAGATTTTTAAAGAGACATATGGCTGAGAATATTCCAATTATGATTTAAGACACTGGTTCAGAGATCCAAGATATTCCGTGAACTCCAAACAGCAGAAATATGAAGAAAAATACACTGAGGTATATAGTAGAGTACAATTGCTAATAACAAAAGACAAAAGAACATTTTTAAAGAGCTAGGGAAAAAATGACATTTTACCTTCAAAGGAGCAACAATAAGACTGATAGCTGACTTCTCATCAGAAACATGGAAGCCAGAAGCAATGGAATAATAACTTCAAAGTGCTGAAAGAAAACAACATAAGTACTCAGAATTCTACACCTGGCCAGAGTATCCTTCCTGAATGAAGGTGAAAGAGAAAGATATGTCTAATAAACAAAAATGTGAGAGAACGGAGACTTCTGGCACTGTCCAAGAGGGACTACGCCCACCAACACCATTCTCTCCCCCGATTACACCTAAAAACTTCTGCATAAAATACAAAAAGCAACTACCTGAAGACTCTAAAAACTAAGCAAAGGCAGACAGTTTAGGGAAGGAAATCAAAATGAGAAGAAACAATTCATACAGCGGTTTACTGCTTATTTGGGGTTTTTTCCTCTTTTCTTGCCAGCATGAATCTGAGAGCGGCTCCAACTGTAAAGCAATAAGAGATGCAGCAAGCAGCACAGGATGAGCCACTGTCTTTCTGATCACAGGGCCAGGACAGGGCCACACAGGGCCAGGACAGGGCCAGCACAGGGCCGGGACAGGGCCGGGACAGGGCCGGCAAAGGGCCAGGACAGGGCCAGCACAGGGCCAGGACAGGGCCACACAGGGCCAGGACAGGGCCAGGACAGGGCCAGCACAGGGCCAGGACAGGGCCAGGACAGGGCCAGCACAGGGCCGGGACAGGGCCGGCAAAGGGCCAGGACAGGGCCAGCACAGGGCCAGGACAGGGCCACACAGGGCCAGGACAGGGCCAGGACAGGGCCAGCACAGGGCCGGGACAGGGCCGGGACAGGGCCGGCAAAGGACCAGGACAGGGCCAGGACAGGGCCAGGACTGGGCGAGGACAGGGCCGGGACAGGGCCAGGACTGGGCGAGGACAGGGCCAGCACAGGGCCAGGACAGGGCCGGGACTGGGCGGGGACAGGGCTGGCACAGGGCCGGGACAGGGCCAGGACTGGGCGGGGACAGGGCCGGGACAGGGCCCCTGTGGGCTGACGCGCAGAGTGCTACTGAGAGGGAAAGCGAGACAAGGACGCCCCAATTCTGTGCGCGAACCGGCGCAAGTCTCACACTCACCCCTGAGCTATACACACACAGGGACACAGCCAGAGGAGCACGGCAAAGGCTTTCAAAAATGAACTGACATTAGAACTACCTACTACACCAGGCAAGACAGACCTTATGAACTGAACCTAATCTGGGTAACACAACTCAGTCTCACAAAAAAATATTCATAATCTCCAAGATCAATGTAAAAGTACTTGACAAAGAAAGAAACAGGAAAATGTGGCCAATTCTCAAGAGGAAAGAAAATCAACATATGCCAACCCCATGATGACCTAGGATGGAATTATCAAAGATTTTGAAGTAGCTATTGTAACTCTGCTGCCTAGAGTAAACATAAATACTCTTGAAATGAATAAAAACAGTTCTCGGTAGAGAAATAAAAACTAAAAAAAAAAAGAAAAAATGACTATCACAGAATCTGGGACAAAAACAGGTGAATAGACTAATCAATTAAAACAGAGTCCTGAAACTGACCCACACATGTATGTTCACTTGATGGTTTACAAAGATGATCTTGCAGAGCAATGATAAAAGGGTAATCTTTTCACTAAACGGTACAGGAATGGACTATCCAAATGAAAAAAAATGTGTAAAAATTTACCCTTATCTATAGCTTATACATAAAAGTCAGTTCTAGATGGATTTTGGATATTAATGTGGGTAGCTATAAACGCTGAAGCTTCTACAAAATATATGAAAATATCTTCATAACCCCAGGATCACGATAAAAATCACTAAATCATAAAGAGAAGGATCAATAAATTTAACAATTAAAATTAATAACTTCTTCAAAAGACATCATTAAAATAACAAAAACATAAGGTACTAGGTAGAAGACATTTGGGACACATCACCAAACGTTCTAACAAGATTATGTAAAGGACCCCTAAGAGATCCTCCAGGGAGGCCTGGCTTGCTGCGATTCATGGGGTTGCAAAGAGTCAGACACGACTGAGCGACTGAACTGAAGAGAAAAACAAGCGAAAAAAGAGAAAGAGAGAAAGACAACCCAATTAAAAAATATAAAACTTAAGAAGTAATTTCACACATACACACAACAATACCCCAATGGTTAATAGACACGTAAAATGCTAAATAACCTCAATGCAAACTAAGCCACAATGAAATACCATTACACACCCACCAAAACAGCTATAATTAAAACAAAGTCTGCCAAGACTGTGGACCCACAGGAATTCTTCTCATACTTTGCTGGGGAGAGTATAAACTCATACAACCACTTTCTGGCACCATTATCTCCAAAAGTTGACATACATTTTGAACATTTTGACCCAGGCATTCCACTCCTAGCCATATACCCAGCAGCAACATGTGCATAAAGTCCTATGCAAAAATTTCAAAGTAGAATTATTCATAATATCCCAGAACTGGATACAACCCAAAGGCTCATCAACATTAAGATGCATAAATTATAATACAGCCATATAATGAATTGTACAACTACTACAACAATGAAAATAACAACTGCCACACATTTGTAACCAGGAACGTCACAATGTTGAATGGAGACAGACAGACACAAAAGAATACAAACTATATAATTCACTTTGTAAAATAAAAAAGCAGACAAAACTGATCTAATGGTTTTAAAAGTTAGGGCTATACTTACTTCTGGAAAGAAAATAGTACGTGGAGGGGGGAAGTGAGGGTTTCTGACGTACTGGCTAATTTTCTAGCTAATCAGTCAATCTTGGGGGTTTTTCTATGCCTGCTACACTTTTTCAAAAAGTCAAGAAGATAACTAGTATCTTTCTTGTCAGCAGGTTTCTTGTGCAGCAGAAAAACCTAATAAAAATCAAAGGGGAAAAAGGAACCAGACCCTCCAGATTATTCACTAATCAGTTATTTCAAAAGTTATTTTCCTTAAATCTACAAAACAGACACCAGAGAAAGATCAGTTTGAGATTATTTTTAACTGAAGGAAAATAACAGAACTGTCAGATCTTCAGGGCAAGGAAAAAACATTACTTTGTTTTCAGAACTGTCTTATTTAAACAACTCAGTCATCTCCCACGGGTCACATTCTAAAATCCTCATTTACCTGGTGACTTGAATCTTCAGTGCTCTGCTTTATGAAGTCTTCCAATTCCTGTTTATCTTTCATTGTCTTCTCTAACTGATCATTTGCTTGCCTTAGCATCACCTGTAGTTTTTTCACCTATGCAATTTTAAATGTCAATTAGAAGGAAATAACAGAATTTTCATAGAATTTTTTTAAATCCCTAGCTCCAGAAAATTTTAAATATAATCTTTTTTTCCCGAGAATCGTATTTGCCAATTTGAGAAAAAACTGAGATGCATTACCTTGCTCAACAACTATATTGTGCTTTACAGTTAACAAAACGTTTTTCATATCCATTTGAAAATAGACGCTTTTCCTCTCCTATGTCTTCTAAGCTAGGGCCCTGGCCTCCCTAGCTCTAATCTATCTTCATCCTCCAGTCTACAATCCACACTAACACAATAAATATTTCTAAAATGAAAGTCGAATCACATTATGTCCCTACTTAGAATCCTTAAATGCCTCCCAAAGTCTTCAGGGTAAAATTTAAACCCCTTCAGTCATCACAACACTACTCCCCTCAGTGATCTTATCATGGCCTTCCCTTCGGAGCTTCCTTTCCCACCATGTTCCCCCACTCTTTCTCTTCTCTCTCCCCTGACTCTCACATGCCCTATGCCTAGTCACATGAACTATTCATACTCCCTGGAACACACAATTTTCTTTCATGACTGTTCCTTCGTACATCTTTCCTCTCCTTGAACACCCTTTCCCCACTAGCTCTAAAACAAACTTCGCTGCACCCTAACCCTAACCTTCCCTAGTTAAGAGCCCAGAGTTAAGTTAGATGTCTCTGCTCCTCATCTAGTTCTATCTGTACAAGAACAAACCACACTGAATGGATGGCTTGGGTTGAAACACTAAAACCTCCCCATGGGCAGTACTGTGTTCTGTCCGTGTCTGAACACTCAGAACCCAGCAAAGTGCCTGCACAGTCGAAGCAAGAGCAAAATGTCTGACATGACTATGGAACCCAAGATGACCCATTCCTGTACCAAACTACCAGAGGTCATCTATTGCTGTATTAGTTTCACAAACAGCTTTAGAAATTTACCTTTGAGACACCGTAAAAAAAAAAAAAAAAAAAAAAAAAAAACCCACATATGGAGGAAATTAATGCCAAAGGCATTTGAAAATATTAAGCCATCTTTCTAATCAGCTTAAGCTTAAAGACTAGAGTAGCACTTCCATAATAACCAAAGAGCAATCTGGAAATATAAGGAAAAAAGTTATTTTTTCCTTATATATACTTTCACAAGTCTACTCTCATGAAATTCTATATTATTTCCTAAATGTTATCAAGGAACCCACTATTAGGCACTGTATTTGGAAAGTTCAGTTCAGTTGCTCAGTTGTGTCTGACTCTTTGCAGACACAAAGAGTGTCTGGACTGCTGCACCCAGGCTTCCCTGTCCATCATCAACTCCCAGAGCCTACTTAAACTCATGTCCATCAAGTCAGTGATGCCATCCAGACATCTCATCCTCTGTTGTCCCCTTCTCCTCCCGCCTTCAATCTTTCCCAGCATCAGGGTCTTTTCCAATGAGTCGGTTCTTCGCATCAGGTGGCCAAAGTACTGAAGTTTCAGCTTCAGCATCAGTCCTTTCAATGAATATTCAGGACTGACTTCCTTTAGGATGGACTGCTCAGATCTACTTGCAGTCCAAGGGGCCCTTAAGAGCCTTCTCCAACATCACAGTTCAAAAGCATCAATTCTTCGGAACTTAGCTTTCTTTATAGTCCAACTCTCACATCCATACATGACCACTGGAAAAATCATTGTTTTGACTAGATGGACCTTTGTTGGTAAAGTAATGTCTCTGCTTTTTAATATGCTGTCTAGGTTGGTCATAGCTTTCCTTCCAAGGAGCAAGTATCTTTTAATTTCATGGCTGCAGTAACCAACTGCAGTGATTTTGGAGCACAAAAAAATAAAGTCTGTCACTGTTTACATTGTTTCCCCCTCTATTTGCCATGAAGTGATGGGACCGGATGCTGTGATCTTAGTTTTCTGAATGCTGAGTTTTAAGCCAACTTTTTCACTCCCCTCTATCACTTTCATCAAGAGGCCCTTTTGTTCTTCACTTTCTGCCATGAGGGTGGTGTCATCTGCATATCTGAGGTTACTGATATTTCTCCTGGCAATCTTGACTCCAACTTGTGCTTCATACAGCCCAACATTTCACATGATGTACTCTGCATGTAAGTTAAATAAGCATGGTGACAATATACAGCCTTGACTTACTCCTTTCCCAATTTGGAACCAATTTGTAGTTCTATGTCCAGTTATAACTGTTGCTTCTTGACCTGCACACAGATTTCTCAGGAGGCAGGTCAGGTGGTCTGGTATTCCCATCTCTTTAAGAATTCTCCACAGTTTATTGTGATCTACACAGTCAAAGGCTTTAGCTTAGTCAATAAAGCAGATGTTTTTCTGGAACTCTCTTGCTTTTTCGATAATCCAACGAATGTTGGCAATTTGATCTCTGGTTCCTCTGCCTTTTCTAAATCCAACTTGAACATCTGTAATTTCACGGTTCATGTACTGTTGAAGCCTGGCTTGGAGAATTTTGAGCATTACTTTGCTGGCGTGAGATGAATGCAATTGTGCGGTAGTTTGAACATTCTTTGGCACTGCCCTTCTTTGGACTGGAATGAAAAGTGACCTTTTCCAGTCCTGTGGCCACTGCTGAGTTTTCCAGATTTGCTGGCATATTGAGTGCAGCACTTTCATAGCATCATCTTTTAGGATTTGAAGTCGCTCAACCAGAATTCCATCACCTCCACTAGCTTTGTTCATAGTGATGTTTCTTAAGGCCCACTTGACTCCACATTCCAAAATGTATGGCTCTAGGTCAGTGATCCCCCATTGTGCTTATCTGGGTTGTGAAGATCTTTTTTGTACAGTTATTCTGTATATTCTTGCCACCTCTCCTTAATATCTTCGGCTTCTGTTAGCTCCATACCATTTCTGTCCTTTATTGAGCCCAACTTTGCATGAAATGTTCCCTTGGTATCTCTAATTTTCTTGAAGAGATCTCTAGTCTTTCCCATTCTGTTGTCTTCCTCTACTTCTTTGCACTGATCACTGAGGAAGGCTTTCTTATCTTTCCTTGCTATTCTTTGGAACTCTGCATTCAAATGGGTATATCTTTCCTTTTCTCCCTTGCCTCTTGCTTCTCTTTTCTCAGCTATTTGTAAGGCCTCCTCAGACAACCATTTTTCCTTTTTGCATTTGTTTTTCTTGGAGATGGTCTTGATCACTGCCTCCTGTACAATGTCACGAACCTCCATCCATAGTTCTTCAGGCAGTCTGTCTATCAGATCTAATCCCTTGAATCTATTTGTCACTTCCACTGTATAATCGTAAGGGATTTGATTTAGGTCATACCTGAATGGTCTAGTGGTTTTCCCTACTTTCTTCAATTTAAGTCTGAATTCAGCAATACGGAGTTCATGATCTGAGCCACAGCCAGCTCCCGGTCTTGTTTTTGTATTGTATTTGGAAAGGTCTTGTCAATCTCAGCATATCTGACCTACCAAATCTTAATTTCTATGACCCTATAAACTACCCTTAATTCAACAAATTTATGACAAGACGTAGGCAATAAGCAACAAAGAGTGCAAATACTGGTTAACGTAATATTCAATTAAACTTTTATCCAATAAGCAATAGTCAACCCCTTATTTCCCTAACCCTCCATATCATAAAGCACTTTCCATGTGTATGCATTCATGACAATAACCTGTCTAGGCCTTGAGCAGAAGGAACAGCTGAGCTGACCAGTGTGGTACTGGGCAAGCTAGCCATGCAAAGACACATAAAAGCAAAAATTCTGTCATGTCCTTCCAGTGGAAATGTAACTGACATCACATGCAACAGATTATTTCAGACTTCACAAGATGGATAAACTTCATAAAGCAAATTGGGAGGGCTGAAAGGCAATTAATTCAGCACCTCCAATGAAATCAACAGCTGACCAGTTTTGCACACCCCAAAAGAAACTCACCTGGTCTCTTGTTTCAGCCTCCTGAATCTGAATTCCTTGTAATTGTTTTTCATAATTGGAACACATATCACAGCGTCTACCAAGTTTATTTCCAGCATTGTGTATCTGAAGGACACCAAAATAATCTCTTATCAGTGAGAACAAAATAAGCCCACAAAACATACATGAGGAACACTTGTATGTAGTCTTACCTATGCTACTCGAAGTAGAAAACAGAGTGAACAATTTATTCAGGGGCTTATGGCAAGAAGTTATAATACAGAGTTGAATTCTAAAAAATCCTAAGTCCCATACAAGTATGATACGAAAACAAGGGACACAACTTTATCACCAAGAGGCTCAGGACCCCAAACTACCACATTTGAGGAAAACACAAGGAAAGTAAAAGGTACTATACTGTGGCACACAATTTAAATCAATACTAGCCAACAACAGCAGACAGGAGCTCGGAGTGCCAATTAACCATTTCACCAGCTCCAAGCACAAAGCAGGTATGAAACAATTAAGTAGCACCTTTTCACATGTTTTGCATAAGCCCAAGGAGAATAGTTTCTTTCAGCCTAAATAAGCTGTTTCACTTGCTAACCAAGTTTCTTTAAAGAAAAGTGGCCCTGAGTAAAAGAAAGCACCAGAAGTCATAAAACGTGAATCCCAATCCAGGTTTTGCCTCTGAGTCAAAGGGGAAATTTGAGCAACTCACTTGACCTTTCTGAGCCAGTTTCCTTATCTCTAAAGTTGGAGAAAATCATACCCTGATTGTCTCATTATTATCAAGAAGGTCAAAGAGAAGAGGTATGTGAAAGGGCTTTGTAATCTGTAAAGCACTATGCAACTACATATTTACGCTTTTATCTCCTAATCTTACTTCTTAGTTTGCAAATACTATTAGCAGGAAAATTAACCTCATTAAAGGTTGCCTACTCTTCTCTCCCATATTTTCCAACCCACCTTAAACTCACTCTCAGCAGCAACTACTGAAAAGCATCTGTACTTGAGACCTCAAAGAAAGATCAAAGTATGAATCTTAGAATACACTGAGATTATGCAAAACTGCAAAGCAAAACAAATTCAGCTACACAAACTTAGCTATGCTATTCAGGCAGATCACTCCAACTGAAGATGTGTGACGTCAGGTGATGTTTACACTCAACACAATCAGCTAGTAAGTTCCCTTCTCTGTCATAACCACCTGGAACAGCCAAAGCAGAAAAGGTAAGGGTCAGACAATATGGATTAACACCCATTTTTGGGCAACAAGTGTGAGCACTGGCTCCAGGGACTATCTCTTGAATGTACAATAAATCCAGAGCTATCCAGGATCCCTCAGAGCAAGCAAGAGGCAAAGCCAGGAGGAGAGCTCACCTCTTTCTGCAAGAGATTCCATTCTGTCTCACTGACTAGGCGGTAGCCACTGGGGGACACATAAGCACTTTCCATGCCCTGTGTGACACTCGACAGGAGGGATGCCGTCTCCTCTTGTTCCGGTGTCATCGCCTTGATTGCTCTCTCCTGATCTTTGGTTAACATAAACCCACTTGGCATTTGCAGTGACCCAAGGGAGGCAGTATCAAAGTTCTCAGTTACCGAATCTGCTCCCACCAACGGTCCGAAATCTGATTCGTCCAGGTTCCCAGCAGATTTTGCTTTGTAGTTATAGCCTAAAGCTTTGGATTGCAGCGAGCCTGAAGTTCCCAGGCTATCTGTAGACTGTGCTCTCCTGAGTCCATCTTTAAACACATCATTGTCTGGTTTACTGAAAGGATCCCCAGATGGCAACAGTAAGTCTGCATCCAGAGAATGGACTGAACCATGGGTGCTATCTAAATGTTCCTGAAATGGGAAAATATATTGCCAAGTTAGACAATTCCTGTTATTTTCAAAGAGGAAAAACTACCACATTTTATAAAGTATTTTGCCACATGTTACACATGACAGTCTTTAGTATGCCGCCTCTGTATATTCACTGAGCATACATTTACTGATGGTCTTCTATATGCTGGGCACTGAACCAAGCACTCAGGATACAACTGTGAGCAGTCTCTGACTCCAAGATGCTTACAGTTTCATCAAGAAAATAAACAAGTGAACCAATGAAACAGGCAATTAGAATATCATACTTGATAAAATGGTGACAGGCTTCAGCTACATACTGAATGCTCTGGAAGCTCAGCGAGAAGAATTCAGCCCAGACACAGGAAATCAGGAAAGTCTCCTGAAATTCAGGGTTGGGTATATTGAACATGGGGTCCTGCTGTATATCCAAGTGGAGATTTCCACCCAGCAGAGGGACAAAGAAATCTTTAGATAGAAATTTGGGCGTAACCACCATATAGTAATAATTATGACAGCAAATCAGAACACCTTGGATGAGTCTGCAGGATGAGAAGAAAACCAAGGGCAAGGCCCTGAGAAACATCACTTTTGTCTATTTGGGAGATGGACAAAGGAAGGAGTAGCCAGAATAGAAAGAAAATGAGGAGAATGTTGTACGCTGGAAACCAAGTTTCAAGCAAGATGTAATCAGCACATTAAATAAGACGTCCATCAAGTGAAAGAAGCCAGACACAAATGGTCACACAGTGTGATTCCATCCAAGTGAAATACCCAGAATAGGTAAATCCAGAGACCAAAAACAAATTAGTGGCTGCCAGAGGCTAAAGAGAAAATAAAGTAGGGAGTGACTCCTTAATGCTATATGGGGCTCTCTTCTGGAGGCAATGAAAATGTTCTGAAATGAGAAGGTGATGGCTGCACTACACTGTGAATATACTAAAGGTCACAGAGTTGCACATTTTAAATGGTTTCTTTTTATGTGAATTCCATTTCAATTTTTTTATTGTGGTGCAGTTCATTTCAGTCGCTCAGTCGTGTCCGACTCTGCGACCCCATGAACCGCAGCACACCAGACCTCCCCGTCCATCACCAACTCCCAGAGTTCACCCAAACCCATGTCCATCGAGTCGGTGATGCCATCCAACCATCTCATCCTCTGTCGTCCCCTTCTCCTCCTGCCCTCAATCTTTCCCAGCATCAGGGTCTTTTCCAATGAGTCAGCTCTTTGCATCAGGTGGCCAAAGTATTGGAGTTTTCAGCTTCCACATCAGTCCTTCCAATGAAAACCCAGGACTGATCTCCTTTAGGATGGACTGGTTGGATCTCCTTGCAGTCCAAGGAACTCTCAAGAGTCTTCTCCAACACCACAGTTCAAAAGCATCAAGTTTTCTGTGCTCAGCTTTCTTTATAGTCCTACTCTCATTTCCATGCATGACCACTGGAAAAACCATAGCCTTGACTAGATGGACCTTTATTGACAAAGTAATGTCTCTGCTTTTCAATATGCTGTCTAAGTTGGTCATAACTTTCCTTCCAAGGAGTAAGCATCTTTTAATTTCATGGCTGCAATCACCATCTGCAGTGATTCTGGAGCACAAAAAAAATTAAGTCAGCCACTGTTTCCCCATCTATTTGCCATGAAGTGATGGGACCAGATGCCATGATCTTTGTTTTCTGAATGTTTAGTTTTAAGCCAACTTTTTCACTCTCCTCTTTTCACTTTCATCAAAAGGCTCTTTAGTTCTTCTTCACTTTCTGCCATGAGGGTGGTGTCATCTGCATATCTGAGGTTATTGATATTTTTCCTGGCAATCTTGATTCCAACTTGTGCTTCCTCCAGCCCAGCGTTTCTCATGATGTACTCTGCATAGAAGTTAAATAAGCAGGCTGACAATATACAGCCTTGACTTACTCCTTTCCTGATTTGGAACCACTCTGTTGTTCGATGTTCAGTTCTAACTCGATGTTCAGTTCTAACATCTAACTGATGTTCAGTTCAGTTGCTTCTTGACCTGCATACAGGCTTTTCAAGAGGCAGGTCAGGTGGTCTGGTAGTCCCATCTCTTGAAGAGTTTTCCACAGTTTATTGTGATCCACACAGTCAAAGGCTTTGGCATAGTCAATAAAGCAGAAACAGATGTTTTTCTGGAACTCTCTTGCTTTTTTGATGATCCAACGAATGTTGGCAATTTGATCTCTGGTTCCTCTGCCTTTTCTAAAACCAGCTTGAACATCTGGAAGTTTACGGTTCATGTATTGCTGAAGCCTGGCTTGAATTTTAAGCATTACTTTACTAGCGTGTGAGATGAGTGCAATTGTGTGGTAGTTTGAGCATTCTTTGGCATTGCCTTTCTTTGGGTTTGGAATGAAAACTGACCTTTTCCAGTCCTGTGGCCACTGCTGAGTTTCCAGATTTGCTGGCATATTGAGTGCAGCACTTTCACAGCATCATCTTTCAGGATTTGAAATAGCTCAACTGGAATTCCAGCTTTGTTCGTAGTGATGCTTCCTAAGGCCCACTTGACTGCACATTCCAGGACATCTGGCTCTAGGTGAGTGATCATACCATTGTGATTATCTCGGTCGTGAAGATCTATTTTGTACAATTCTTGGTATATTCTTGCTACCTCTTCTTAATATCTTCTGCTTCTGTTATGTCCCTACCATTTCTGTCCATTATTGAGCCCATCTTTGCATGAAATGTTCCCTTGGTATCTCTAATTTTCTTGAAGACATCTCTAGTCTTTCCCATTCTATTGTTTTCCTCTATGTCTTTGCATTGATCGCTGAGGAAGGCTTTCTTATCTCCTTGCTATTCTTTGGAACTCTGCATTTAATGTGGTGCAGCACACTCCCAAAGTCAAAAAGCACAGTAGTACCATTCTAGCACTATTAGTAGGAAAATTAGAAAACAAGGAAAATGTTGCAAGTTTTTCTAAAAATTAAATTTATTCAATTTAAATAACTGGCTTTTCAGATAATATCCTTTCTAATTTTTGCTATTAATGTCTTTCCTTTTATGAACTATAAAAAACTAAAATACAGATTTCTTTTAATGTTTTAAAAATGCCTTACCTGGCATAATACAAAGTTGACAACTTTTATGTTAATTCCTCAGTTCCTTCTTTCTAAAGTTTTTTTTTTTTTTTTTTTTTTAAGGTTTTTTAATCTGTGAAACTCAGATGGCCAAGGAACACAAATCTAACATACACTGAACAAGCTATGGCAAAGGTCCCAAATAAGCAGCCTCATAGAAACTGGGATGAGAAAGCATTCTGCCAGCTTATAGAAGACCTGACATCTAACATTATCATACACAATGCTACTTTGACTATGAAGAGTGAAAGGGATCGGGCAAAAAGCCAGGAGGGCCTTTTAAGAAACACCAGACCAGGGTGCTCAGAGCAGTACTTACTTATAAGGAGTATGGACTTGTAGGGGAGTGTAAACTGTTACAGTGTTTCTGAAAGATGATTCAACAATATGTTTGTTTATGCTCTTAAACTCAGCAGTTCTTTTCCCAAGAACTTACATTAAGGAAGTAATCAGATAAACCCATGATTTTTATACAATAAAGAATTATATATAAAAGCATTATGGCATTACTCATAGTGAAATATTTTTTTACTAGCAAAAAATGAAACAACTTGTGTTTATTTTCTATATTTTATGATGTTTTTGACCTTTTGAAGGCCTTGCTGGCTGAGAAGTGACTGCCTTTTCCAATTAAGCTAACTCCCAGAAATAATAAACAACTTGCTTATCACTATGTCTTTCACACCCAAATCAACCAATCCCAAGTCAACACCCCTAACCAACTCCTTTATCTAACTCTTATCCACCAAGCCAGTATTTCCCCTGCCCTAAATCAACCCAGGGCTAGGTACCAGAACACTGAAGACAGATTCTCTGCCCCAAAGCCCACTGGAGCTATTCCAACTAGCCAGTCCTATGTCATCTACCCTGCTTTTCCCTCGAAAATCCCAATAATGGCTGTGGTCCATGCTTTCCCCCTGCTACTGCTCTTGCTTCATGACCAGCTCTGATGGGGCTTCCGTCATGTGGCTCTGCATGGTGTGCCATGACGCTCATGTCTAAGCAGCTGTAACGTTAAAATTTTTGTTCAATGGCATTTATCTCTCCATGTCATCCCTCAGTTACCTTTATAAATTAAAACCTGGACACAAACTGATCTGTAGGAGATTGAGGAATTACAGTATACTTACATGCTGAAACACTCTTAGTAATTAAACAACATTTTCAAGGAAAACAATTACTGATGTACCAAAACCTTTATAAACAGATTTAAGTGGGAAATGTACATAAAACATTATGTAGTTACAATCTGTATTATGTTTAAAAAGGACAAACAGAAACACACATGTTACCTTTGGAAATGGAAAAAGAGAGAAAGGAGAGGTACATACCAAAATGTTGGTGGTGGTATCTCTGAGTAGTAGAATTATCAGTTATTTTTATAAGGTGTGACTCTCTACTTGCCAAATTGTCCATAATGAGTATATATTACTTTTGGAGTGATAAAATCACATTCTAAGCATTAGATCAAAGAAGATATGGATCCTACGCATTCTAAGTGTCTTTAGCAATATATTATTATTTAAGTCTCCAAAGCAGTCCATATTAACTTTAAATCAACAGCTAAGGTAATCTGTCACTGACTCTCAATACAAAACAAGTATACATTCAACATTCAAACTGCAAAACATCAGATCTGAAAGTCTATAAGAGATTTCAATGTCAGAAAATAATGTTATAAACAACATTTAGTATAAATCTGTTAAGACGGAATTAAAAAATTTTAAGTGCTTCACTGTAAATCACAACAAATTTCCCTTTCCTGTTTTCCTGCTAAAATATTTTTTTTTAAGTCTGAAACTTTCCCAAACATTCCTGGACACAGAACTGCATGATGCAGAAACCACATAATATTTGGCAGTACCCAAAAACTGAGACATTCTCTTGGAAGTCTAACTATTTAAAAAAGCACAAAGCAAAATCAGGCCAAGGTTCCCAGTGTATGAGCCAACACAGAGAATGTACAAAAACAATTACATAATACTTTTCAGTGTCCACTAGGATTTTTTTAAAGCATTTTTTCAATGTCAAATAATCCATAAACATGGAAATATGAGCCACCAGGAAGTAGACTATACATGGTTCAGCATAAATCTGCAAACTAAACACCAACAAGACACCTTTGAAAGTGAGACAAGATCCATATCCAATTTAACTGAAACTGGTTCACCAGGCAGGGAAAGGAGGTGGGGGAGTATGAAACTCTGGGCAGTACAGACAATGCACATGAGCATGGACAGCTAGTAGAAAGCTCTGCTGTGATGAAGCGGAGAGCATGGTAAATAAGGCTCTTATATGGCAAGCTAGAGACCTTAGTTTTTTACCCTAAAGTCAATTAACAGAAGCATTTCCTTTCCTGAAAGGAGGTATTAGCTGGAGTCCTGAAGGATGAATAGAAGGATTCTAGAACTCAGAAAGGCAGAGGGAGGTAAACATTCCAGGTGAAGGAACCAACATGTAAGGCGGAGAGTACAGCACAACAAGATAACCAATGTGGTTAAAACAGAGTGCATATTATGAAGTCTTGACTATCTGAGTAAGGACCTTGTACTTACTTATGTAACTAATGTGACTAAGTGGTAGTTCTGAGTAGGGGAGTAGCCTGACTATAGCTGCACTTAAGCAAAATAGTAATAGTAATTAATAGTTGATAGTAATGCTGAGGGTACAGTGGAGTGGGACAGGATAAAAACAGGAAACGTAATGAGGAGGCACTTGCCACATGTGGGTGAGGGGTGATGAGGCCATAGGAACACCGCCTTACACTTTCCACCTCCAGGTCTCTCTACTGGACTCATTCCTAACACCGAAAATGTCCTACCCTACCCCATCACAGTCTTCCAAACCCAGCTACCGTTCTCAGGGCTTAATACCCAATACTTATTAACACTCAAATACATGCCATAAAGAATTAAGTGTTTCAATACTTTAGATAATTCCTTTCCCTTTAAACAAAAGCTCAAAGTATCAGAAATATTTATTCACATCAGAAAAGATTTTGCAGATATTATTTAAATTTTCTTCTAAAGTTTTAATTTTGGAACCACTAGAAAAAAGAACATCTAACTGTTTCACAGACCATGAGAGAACCTGCACGTTTCAAACAGAACTACCTATAATACTAACACACACACACATGCATAATACTGTAAAAATAATTGAATATAAAAGTCATTTTATCTAATTTTCACCTAGTAGTATATGCACTACCCATATGAACAATGTAACTGACTGATGTATGGGAAGCTAAAAATGGAAATACTGTGTATATAATGATTTTAATTACAGAATCACTGTACCTCCTCATTTGATAACTGAGCTGAAGAGTCTTCATGAGTTAAAGCACACACTACTGGTATTTTTACTTCCTCCTCAACATCTGTTTTTTTGTGATCCTTTCTCTTACTAAGTCTTTGCTGTTCATCTTCCTCCTGAAAGTTAGGAAGAAAAAATATATATTACTCAGGTAATGTATACTGAATGGTTCTTTAACCACTCAAAACAAATATAAAAGTACACCATGTGAAAAGCCAAACAAAAGAAAGCAAATCACCTCCTCTTCTTCAAGTGATCCAAGAAAGAAAATGAACACAGAATGTTCCTTCAGGTTATTATGGAAAACAAACGGGAAAAAGTTATGGCATTACACATCCATTTGAAACATGTACAAATAAATATGAAATACAGATGAATTATTAAAGCTGATACAATAATTCACTAAATAAAGATGAGAAACACCCTCAGTGCCCCCCCCCCCAACAAACACTCTAGTGGTGAGGGACAAACACACAATTAGGCTACTATTCAAGTATGTACAAGGTTCTACAGAAGAACAAAACAAAGATTTCATCTAAGGCAGCCAGAAAAGGGGCCCAAAGAAGGTAACACTTTAGCTGGATCTTAAAGAATTGGTAAGATGAGTCTGCCAATTTTGAGACAAGCAAGGGTTTCAGGGAAAAAACTACAAAAAGGGGGCAGAGGCATGGAAGAGCAGGCATATGAGTAGCAAGGTACAGGGAGAAAGCGATGATGATTAAGCGCTTAGACTCTAGAACCAGAGACTGGTCAACCCTCAGATATGCCACTAGTCCCTGCCTCATGTAGAAAGTTTTCTTGTGTGTATCTGTTTTGAAAACCACATGAGATAAAAGTTTACATACAAAGCCGTGGCACAATGCTGACACGCAGGCCTTAAAGGACTAGTTCTGGAGTTTAGACTCTTCTAACGGGAGGCACCACCAACTCGAAGGACATGAGTTTGAGTAAACTCCGGGAGTTGGTGATGGACAGGGAGGCCTGGCGTGCTGCGATTCATGGGGTCTCAAAGAGTTGGACACAACTGAACGACTGAACTGAACTGAATGGGAAGCAGAGAGAGCATGATTAGATCTGTACTTTAGAATCTAAATCCTCAAGTTGACTGTGTTTACATACAAGGTGAATGAATCAGACAAGAGATAGAAAAGAAATTTAAAAAGAAACTTCTGAAAAACAAAATCTAACCTAAACTATACAAGGTAACTTGAAATATTTCTTACAATACCTAGAAAACTTCTGAATAGCTATCCTAAGAAAGTATTTTCCTAAGGAAGTATTTGTATATACAACATAGTATATTAGCTGTAAAACAATTTGAAAGAAAAGAAAGAAATGACGCCCACTACAAAGAATTAAATCAATTACAATACATCCTTGGTACCAGTTAACAAGGATGAGATAGACCTCTGAAAAATATATCCAAGATGATACTTATGAGAAAAATAAGCTACAGAATAAATACTTACACCATGATTCCAGCTGTATGGGGAAAAAACAAACAAACCTAAACATACACTTATAAACACAAAGAAATGGTCTTGAATACTACCTTCCAAATGGATTATTCCTGATTTTTAAAGTGGCTATTTTTGGGAAGGGAAGTGTGTGAGATATCAAGGGAGAGTTTAATTTTATCACTTTATTTTTTCACTTTGTATTTAAAGCAAAGTATTTTAACATGAGAATGTATTTATGTATTGCTCATGTAATTTAAATAATTTTTTAAGATGAGAAAACAGGATGCTGGGTATGTAGCACTCTAGACACCTGTCTTTTCACACCACTCAGCCTCTCCATCTCCACCCATTACCTTCTAATAAGACTTTTAGAGCAATATCACAAAAGACATGGCCTGCTGCTGCTGCTGCTGCAAAGTTGCTTCAGTCATGTCCAACTCCATGCGACCCCATAGATGGCAGCCCAGCAGGCTCCTCTGTCCCTGGGATTCTCCAGGCAAGAATACTGGAGTGGGTTGCCATTTCCTTCTCCAGTGCATGAATGAAAGTGAAAAATGAAAGTGAAGTCGGTCAGTCGTGTCCGACTCTCAGAGACCCCAGGGACTGTAGCCTACCAGGCACCTCCGTCCATGGGATTTTCCAGGCAAGAGTACTGGAGTGGAAGACATGGCCTGTATTAACACAATGAGATCTGTACTTTAGAACCTAAATCCTCAAGTTGAGGATTTAGACTTCTCAGACTTCTGTCTGAGACGCAGACAGAACTGTAGAGAAAGATTTTCTCAGAAATATGCACTACTGCACCGGCAGACTGAAGAGGGTCATTTCTAAATCATTCCTTCCCACCCACCCAGACGAGGCCATTTCTAAAGTTGAAAAACAAAATCCCTCAAATACAACTATAATGTTTTCTGAAACAGCATACATCAACCTTGTTTCAGGCTTAAGTCAATATGTATTATACATAAAGTAATATACGATCTCATGTTGGGGTGGGCTGGTTTACTGACAAAGCAAACAAATTCTACAAAACCACTATTCACCTGATCTTTCTTCTTCAGTTCTTCAACTTGTCGGAGCTGTTCAGAAGTTAGCACAATTTCCATTCGCTGCATGTCCCTCATCAGCAAACGTTGAGACTCCAGGAATTGGTCATTGGCCTTTTGCCACGTGTGTTTCAACTGGTTGTGTTGTTGTCGCTCTTGCTCCAAGAGATGGCAAACTGTTTAGGAATCCCCCAGTCAAAAACACTGAATTTTAATGGTAGGCAATTTCTTTAACATAGGCCTACCAAGCCAGGTCTGGCCAAATGTCTTCCAGTCTAGGATTCTGTCTCTGACAAGAACCCAGGGCAAATTGCCATAGATCAAGGCGGCTGTCCCCACACCACCCCTCTAAGCAGTCTCTCAGAGTGTGTTCCTAGGAAGAGGAACATGTGAAAAAAAGATTTCTGAGCTCATTAAGTTTCAGAAACTTAGGTTAAAAGCTTTCTTTTTTTTTTTTAGTGAAAATGTCTTTATTGCAGGACTTTGAACTCAAGGTCTTAAGTATATCTATGTTCCCTTATAAGGTAAAACATAATACAATAAGTCCCAAATTTATTTTACCAAAAAGTCCTTTCCACAATGCCACTCACATAACATGTTCTAGGGAATACATTTTGGGAAACATTGCTCTTACAGCCAAATGCACGGTCACCACTCCTAATTTAATACATTCTGAATAAACTTGTTATCCAGGAATCCTTCTTGAGCCCATTTAGTTTGACCTCTCAGGATAAGTCAAAGAATCTTTGTAAATGTTTCTGTTATCAACATTCATCAGCTCAGCCATCTTCAGAAAAAGGAGGAGATGGTATCATCTATCAGCTCATCCACCTAGTCATCCAAGTCAGAAACCTGAAAGATGACTCATGCTTCTGACTTCTCCTCACCCAACACATTCAACTGTGACAGAGGCCTCTAATAAGGCTACCTCCTGTTCGATATGCCAGCCATCGTCTGCCTTCTGCCTTAGATTTAGGACACAGACAACTACAACAGGGGTCCCTCCGTTACTCTTCCTGCCACTTGTCTGGACCTCTCTATCCTACCCTCCACACTGCTGTAAAACTTAACTCTATAGAAGGTAAAATTTAAAACCCTTGGGAAAAGCCAGACACAAAAGACACAAAACTGCTGCTTAATTTTTAAGTATCTTCTTTTCACATAAATACTGTTTTTCGGTATGACTGTTTCAGTAGAAATTACTCTATCCCTTTACTCATTTTAGTGAAACTTCTCAGACACTTTCCCAGGCATATTAGGGAGGTTTAGTAGTCTTGCACTATTGCTGGAAGGGGTTGGGACATATAGGTTAAACAGAAATTCCTATTTCTTTTGGACACTCTTTCAGAGTTTGGGTGTCTTTTTGACTGCAGTAGCACTTTTGAAAAGCACTTTCTGAAAGCCAAAGACTCAAATTTTGGATTACTTTAATAACATTTTATAAAATAATTCTGTAAGTTTATATAATTTCACTATCCCCACTATTTTGGGATAAAAAACGCAATTTCCATGAATTTTTTGTGAAAGAACTATATTTTCCATGAACACAGTCCTAAATTTTCACATTAAAACATGTTACTAGTATAAGCTACAACAAGTATAAAATTTCAAGAATTCCATTTACATTTAAACAATAATTTAGATCTTTATTTTCACTAACCTCTAACTGAAATTTAGCATTTTCTTCAATTATAAAATATAGGCAACAAACCACAGTAAGTACAACAATACCCATCAATTGTTCACTAACAAGTTATAGATACTTCTGTATGTTAGTAGAGTTGTTGCAGATATCTCATTATTTATGCTCATCACACTTCAAAGTTACAGTAGTTATTAGACCTGGTACTGGACCTTGTTATTTAATGTATTGATGAAACAGTATATTTATTACTATACCATAAGTTTGCAATTATTTATATTTTCCTGTTTTATAATATAATTAATTTCTTGTATAATTCTATGTATTTTATGTATTAAAAACATGATTTTGAGAGGGTTTCACAAGACTGCCAAAGGAGCCTGTGACACAAAAAGTTTTAGAATCTCAGGTATATAAGATTCATTAGAAGAATTAAAAACAAATGTATATCTTAATGGGAAAGGATAAGTCTATTTCTCCTACCCTGAAAAACAGAGTCAATTTCTGCATCACTCTGCTACTAGGTTAGCAAAATAAAAATTATCTCTTATAAACAGGGGTGTTAAGAACACCAGAATATACCACCTGCCCTATCTCCCATTTTCACTTTTGCCAATTCATTTCCATCAAAATAGGTCTGGGGCAAAGCAGTTTAAGCAGAAATTCCCTATTCCCTGTCTGCCCAGAGCTTATGACCTGTGAGTTCTTACTGGGGTCCTAGAGAAACAAGAAGCCACCAACAATCCAAATACCTTTTCAAACCAACTGTAAACTAACGTGTCAGACTGGCATTTTGGAATTTGTTACTGTTATTAATCAATACCAATTTTACTTACATAGTTCTCTTAGAGACTGAGATTAAACATATAAAGTGTGTGTGTGTGTGTGTGTGTGTGTGTGTGTGTGTGTGTGTGTGTGTGTGTGTGTGTGTGTGTGTGTGTGTGTGTGTGTGTGTGTGTGTGTGTGTGTGTGTGTGTGTGTGTGTGTGTGTGTGTGTGTGTGTGTGTGTGTGTATTTACCTTCATGCAATTCTTTCCGAAGTTTCTCAGCATCTTCCTGTAAAACGGATTTCTGAGTATTCAAAACAGCTACGTACATCTCTAGATCAGTCCTACAAGATTTCTCAGCTTCCAGATAATGATTCAGCTCTTTCACCTGAAAAAGATGCAATTCTATTAAACTAAAACTTCCAACAGTTTCTACCTTAGGCATAATATTCTGGGGTTGTCTTGAAAGAAAATTACATTTATATTTACATAAATTTAAATTTACCACCCAGTTTACAAAACAAACACATACTTACTATAGAAAACTAGGAAAATAATATTTTCCCAGCTCAGTCATGTCTGATTGTTTGCAACCCCATGGACTATACAGTCCATGGAGTTCTCCAGGCCAGAACACTGGAGTGGGTAGCTATTCCCTTCTCCAGGGGATCTTCCCAAACCAGGGATCGAACCCAGGTCTCCCGCATTGCAGGAGGATTCTTTACCAGTTGAGCCACCAGGGAAGCCCAAGAATATTGGAGTGGGTAACCTATCCTTTCTCCAGCAGATCTTCCTGACCCAGGAATTGAACCGGGGTCTCCTGCACTGCAGGATTCTTCACCAACTGGGCTACCAGGGATGCCCGGGAAAATAACATAATTGACAATAATTAATAGTAAGCATTATCCATAATCATCACCAAAGTATATATGCAATTGAGATTACACATAACATCTTTGTACCTAGCTTTTAAAAAGGTGGTTCCAAACTCTACTCCCTGAGCAACACACACATGTGCTCATTTTATCACATATTCAGTGAACCCAGGTTACTGAGGTTTTATTTTTTATTTTTGTTGTTTTTAATCAGTGTATTTCCTAAAGATAAACATGGTGTCATACTCTTTTAAGTTTGCTTTTCTTCGATTTCTGGCAAGATAATTCCAAATGCCTTAAATTTGCAATAAGGAAACATTTTCATAGGCATAAATTCATGAAAAAAAAAGGGGGAAGTCGTGACAGAAAAAATAAACTCATACCATAATGAACAGAAACTTGAAGGCAAGTGCAGAGTACTTTTAAAAATCACATCATTTTTTAAGTGTCTTATTTCTATTAAATAATTAACTACAATATTCAAGTACTAACAATATAGTCTAATGTCTGAAACAATATCAATAACCAAAATAAACTGTAATCTTGCCCCATGTAAGAATCACTTGCTCTACCTTCCCTTACAAATTGTCAATCCTAAATTTTGGCTATGTAACTTTCACCTTTTTCAAATGGTTATGTCTCATTCCACTTTCAAGGTCATATTTATGCCTTTTATCTTCCCATTTCTCCAACTTGAAATAGCTGGCTGATCTGTTTTCAGTAATCTTCACTCCTAGACCATTAGGTCACGGACCAAAATGATTATTTAAGCTGCCGCTAAAGGCTGTGAGCCAATCAGAAATGCACTAATCAAGCATGACAAAGGGCTGATTTCTCATCAGGCACTTTCCCTATCACCTGGAGAGGTGGTAATTCAGTTGAGGGGTGGTAATTCAGTTGAGGGTAAAGGAAATTCAGTATGTCCAATATGTTACTGCTTTCCCATTTTTAAAAAATCAGTTTCACCACTTTCTTTCCAGTTGCTATGCCTCATTTCTTTACTGTGTCTTACTGTATTATCTAGGACCACAGAAGCAGTCTGAACAAAATCAATGAGCACGAGTTTCCTCATATTGCTCCTGTCATTAACAGTAAGGTTGCTAAACATTCACCATGATTTTGAGGTTTGCTGAAGGTTTGATAAAGAGCCCTTTATTTATTATTCAGTTCAGTTCAGTTGCTCAGTCGTGTCCGACTCTTTGCGACCCCGTGAATTGCAGCACACCAGGCCTCCCTGTCCATCACCAACTCCCGGAGTTTACTCAAACTCATGTCCATCGAGTCGATGATGCCATCCAGCCATCTCATCCTCTGTCGTCCCCTTTTCCTCCTGCCCCCAATCCCTCCCAGCATCAGGGTCTTTTCAAATGAGTCAACTCTTCGCATGAGGTGGCCAAAATATTTATTGTTACAGGGTGTTTAAATTTATCAAATGCCTTTCTAAATCTAAGATGACTATATTACGTTTCTCCTATAATCTCTTTATGTGGTACACAAAAATAATAGGTTTTCTGGTGATATATCACCCTAAATTACTGGAAAGATCTCCTCCACTTTTTTCCCTGGCCACACGCTGCACCAAGTGGCATGTGGAATCATAGTTCCCTGACCCGGGATCAAACCTGTGCCCCCAGCATTAGGAACACAATTTTAACCACTAGACTACCAGGGAAGCCCCAGGACAATCCCTTTTTGATCGTGGTACCTTTTTAGCATTTTTTTAGTTACTCTGCTGAAAAACTGTTTCTGTATTCTTAAATGAGATAGATCTACAATTTTTTTGTTAATACTTTTTAGTGAGTTTGTTTCTAATAAAGTTATATAAGTCTCATAAAATGAGTTGAGAGTTTTCCCTCTTTTTCTATTCTCAAACACAGTTTGTAAAATATAAGGATTCTTTTTCCAAGAGGTTTGAAAAAACTTGCCTGCAAAACTAATTGAGTCTAATATCTCTGGGAGGAAAGGAAACAGGAATAAAGGAGATTCCGACTATAAACTCACTTTCTTTAATAGGTATTAACTACATCGGCTTTCCTATTATACCTTGAGACAATATTGGTTAATTATTTCTTATTAGAAAATTTTTCATCAATCTTATTTCATTTCAAATTTATTGCTGTGACATTGTTCATAGTATTTATTATTTTTAAGTCTCAACTGATTTGTAGTTATTTCCCTGCTTCATTTCTAATGGTTTAAGTCTTTTTGGTTTTTTTTCCTGATTAGTCTTATCAGGTTGACATTTTTCCATTTTCTTGTTTTTCCATTTTTTTTTCCATTATATTTACATTCTCAATTTTCCTTTTGCTTTTCTACTTCACTAATTTCTGTTCTTATCTGCATCACTTCCTTCCATTCGTACTGTTTGTACTATTGTTCTTTTAGATTCTTGAGTAAAAAAATAAAATCACCCTAAATATTTTACAATTCCCTTTCCCATATGAGTTAATTTTTTTCATTTCCAGACATTTTACCTTAACTATATTTTATTGTAAATAATTAATAACCCATTGTCAGAGATTTGGATTTGCATAACAAATCTTCAAAATAAAATTACTTTTTCTTTGTGACAATGAAAAGTATAATGTACCTAAAAATAACAACACTTTATTCCATGCACTATCCTCTTAACTACTATGCTCTACTACTGTATAAAATAGTCTTTCTCCTAAGGACAGGATTCTGTGTCTATCACATCTAAATTACTAACCAAGTTGCTCAAAACTCCTATATCCCTACTAATATTTTTTTTCTGATTGCATTATCATATGCTAAAGGACAATTTAAATCATCTACTATGATTGTGAATAATTCTCCTTTTAATTGTCACTTTTTAGTTTACATATTTCAAAGTTGTCTAAATGCGTTCAGGTGTATGACTGTCATATCTTATTGATGGATTATAAATTAAAAAAGGTCCCTCTTTATCTCTATTAATTCTTTTTTCCTTTCATCCTGCTTCATAAATGCTGTATCAACTTTCTTTTGATTAGCATTTACGAGGCATAGCTTTAAATATCTCTTTTTCTCAATATTACCTTATAGTTTTATTTTAGGTTTGTCTCTTACAAGCAATATAAATTTATATTACATTATAAATTTAAAATCCAGTCTCTTTTGGTAGGTAATTATCAGCTTACACTTACTAGAATTACTGATACACATCCATTTCTACACTCCTACATTTTTTTCTACACTCCTATATAGTCCTTTTGATTACTACCTCTAAATTTTTTTTCTTTCCTACTTTTTAAATTAATTATTAAAATGTTTGACAATTCCTTTCCCATGAGTTAATTTTTTTCATTTTCAGACATTATACCTTCACTACATTTTATTGTAGATAATACCCTGTGGCCAGAGATTTAGATCTGCATAACAGCAAATCTTGGTTTTTTTCTATTGGGTCTTTACAGCCAACAAATCCAGCTGTATTACAGCTACGTAATTTCTAAAAGATCGATTCTAGGGCTGATGTCAGGAAACAAAGTCACCTTTGAACAACTTATTTTCCTTCAAAACGAGTGATACTCATTTTGATAAGAAGATAAACACTGACTACATAACGAAACAGCACAAGCAACACTATTGTCATTATTTTAAATATCCATAAAGGCAAAATCATCTCCAAGCATTTTCCTGCATTTTAAAGAAAGCAAGATTCTGACAATACATAGTCTAAATTACAGTTTTTACTCCCTCAGTATTCTAATTTTGCTCAAAGCATAAGGGTAGAACTTTGGCTCCAAGCAAATGGATTACAACTTTTCACAACCTTTGAGGCCTCCAGCTCTTTAATCTTGTCTTCAGCCTCTGTCAGTTTATCTTTCAAAGCTGCAATTTCCTTCTCCATAGGCATCACAACAGACCGAAGTTTTTCAGCATCCTCTTGGGCCTGTTAAAAAGAATTAAATGCCACAACTTACCGATTTATCACTTTTCTAAGAAATAATAAGCTAGCAGACACTGTATGAGCACTCACAAAACTGAACCATATCTTACTCTTAAATGCTGCATTACTTTGAATGTGAAGTCATAATCACAGCTTTATCAAATATTTCATTTAGAATTCAGGAATAAGTAGGAAGATGTATTCACTATGACAAACTTGAATTTTTTGTTTGTTTTGGAAAGTGAAAGCAGGTTTATTTAGACAGATTATACATTCCATAGACAGAATGTGGTCGTCTCAGAAAGTGAGAGCAACCATAAATGTGACTTTTTAACTAGTTGAGTAACTGAGATGAAAATAAAGATATATATATATATGTGTGTATATATATAAACGCATATAATAAATACTTTAATTTTTGTAATTCTGGTTACGAAATTTTAAAAACCATAATCTCTTACAAATACAGAAAGGACTAATTTTCTAACATAAAAATAGAACATTTATTTCCTAAAATATTAGAAAATTATATTTCTATAAAAGGGCTTCAACCTAAATTTTTAAACAGAATATTATCATTTTACTTTTGACATCTAAATGAAACAAACTCAAAGAATAACCCCTAAAGCCATGGTGTTTACCATCCTTCATTCTCAAAAACACAGATTAAAAGCAAACATCCATAAACTAATAAATTGGTAAGAAACTTAATTTTCACTTTACACACATACGTTATTTATACAGAAACAAAGACCGACTCAAAAAGTTCACTTTTTCCCTTCTAGTGAAAATTAAAATTAATCTTCTTCACTGAATTTAAACCAATCCAAGCTTATCCTAAAGTGCTTGTGATAGGGAAAATATTACCTATGCAGAAACGTTTGAGTGAAGATTAAAAAAACAATTGATATCTCTCAGAAAAGAGTGACATACTTTGTTTGCCAGTGCTTGCAAAGTCATTTCATCATTTATTTTATTTTGAATTAAGTCCAGTTAGGAAAAGATATGTGAGCTTAAAATATCTTCAGTCAAGGCTAATTTGGGATGTTTATAGAGATCTGCTGGTAAAAATCACCAGGGGAAAAAAAGGAGAAAAGCAATGAAGAATGTAATACAGATTGAGTCATTTATTAATGCAAAGATGACTTCACAATTCTAAGTGACACATATCAAAAAAAGAAACTTTTAAAGATGACTTTTTTAAATGACAGAAAGGTCAATAGAAACAAATCTAAGACACTATCACAGCCAAGAGAAACCTAAGAATCATGACTGAATGTAATATGGTATCCTGGATGTGATTTTGAAACAGAAAAAAAGAACTTGGGTAAAAACTAACGAAATCTGAATACAAAGAAAGGACTTTTAGTTAAAAATAACCAATACAGATTTATTAACTGTGACAAATCTAAGATACTAATATTAAGATGTTAACAGGGGAAACTGGGAGTGAAGGATATGGGAACTCTTAAGTTTCAGTTTTTTAATAAATCAAAAACTGTTCTAAAAAATAATGTTTATTTTAAAAAATAAAAAAAATTTTTAAAGGATAAAAAGTGGACTGTGGAAATTATGATTATGAATATACTGCTGGTGTTATTGTTTAGTTGCTAAGTCATATCCGACTCTTTCACGACCCCATGGACTGTAGCCCACTAGGCTCCTCTGTCCATGGAATTTTCCAGGCAAGAGTACTGGAGTGGGTTGCCATTTCCTTCTCCAGGGGATCTTTTTGACCCAGGGATCAAATCCATATCTCTTGCATTGGCAGGCGGATTGTTTACCACTGAGCCACCAGGGATGTCTCTTATGAATATATTAGAAAAATGAAAAAGAAAACTATCCTCATGTGAATGGTACTGTGGCTCAGAATAAAATATCTAGTCATAGCATTAACTATAAATTCATCTCAAAAGCCTTGAGAGAACTGAAGACTGTCTACTGTGGCTAACTATGGTAGATGACTAAGTGACTAGTGATCATGAAGACATTGTTAGACCCTCATGAAGAAGCTGAATTACAATCTTCTCCTGAAATAAGACAATGAAAATAGCTATTCCTCAAGGTACAGGCTTTTGTTCTAGGTGTTGAGTTCTCATATGATTTTTACATTATAAAAAAAAATTAAATAAACTTCTAAATACATAATAGTAGTCCTTGTATGAACAAAGATTATGGTTAATTCAACTGAAAATTAAAAATCAAATTCTAATTACTATCTTATATGTGATTTCAAATATACATATGTATATAAATTAAGAAAGCAAAAGTTCCTATAATGGTCTACATGGGAAAAGAATCTTAAATTTAAAAAGTGGATATCTGAATATGCATAACTGATTCACTCTACTGTACACCTGAAACTAACATTGTAAATAACTATACACCAATAAAAAATTTTTTTAATTGAAAAATAAAAGTTTACATAATCAAACTGGCCAAAAAGTTTTTTAAATTTTCTCAATGATAAAATGTTCCATCTTCTATTTTAGTTGCTCTATCTTCAGAATCTAAAATGTTCAAGCATAATATGCAGTATATACATGACACTGGAACCAAAGTATATTGACAAAGAAGGAAAACTTAACACCTATTCTCAAGCTTCAGTTGAGACCAAGCAACAACATTCATTCAAGCAATATTACTAAGCACCTATGAGCGAGACACTACCCTAAGCGTTTAGGATACACAATAAACAAAGACTCCTACCCTCATGAAGCTCACATTCTAGTGAGAAGGAAAAGGCAGCAGACAGTAAACATATCAAAAAGGAGAACTCTGTGTACATTATAAGGAAATAAGTGCAATAGAAAAAGAAAAATCAGAATAAGATCCGAGCAAGTTGTGGTAGGTGGGGGAGGGAGATGGGCAGGTTGCAATGTCAAATGGGGTGGTCAGGACAGGCCTCATGAGGTGGAAGCAACTGGACAAAGATTTGAAGAAGGTGAGAGAGTTAGCCATATGTGGGGGAAGGTCACCAAATTATTTAGTACTCTATTTAGGTCTGTGTCCAAATAATTTCTCTAACAGAAAACAAAACAGAAAAATTTCTATTACCGTAATAATATTAGTTAAAGCATTACCACAAACATATTTGGATTCAAATATTTCTACAAATGAATACATTCCTCCATACCTTTTTCATTTCATTTTCTAAATTTTCCTCCTCTTGACCTTCAGACAGCCTTCTCCTTAAATCAGCTATTTCCCTCTCTGCAGATTCTCGATACTGTGCCCACTGTGTTCGCTCCTGCTCCAGCCTAAGGTGGAACTGGTGCTCATAGTCACGAACTGTTTCTACAAAACATCACCAAATATTTCATGTCTAAGCATTCTGGAAAAAATGAGCTGGCACACTAAAATTTTAAAAGTAGTTATATAAAGAATGTAAGCAAGCCTAGTTTCTGGAAATATTTTTAATTCACTAAAAACACTAAACTAACATTTCCAGTTCTCACTACACATAGAAGTTTTCCTAAGGACTTTAAATCATCTCTAATCTTCAGAATAAACCTGTGCCACATATTATTTTATAGATGAGAAAAAGCTTAGGGAAGGTTAAATACTCTGGCCAATGTCTCGTAACTAGAAAGAAACAGAGCTAGAATTTAAACCTAAGACCAATTCTAAAATCTACGTTCTTAGATAAAACTGTATGACTACCAAGACAAACATAACATGTTGTTCCAATACAACTACATATATGAAAGTGTGAGAAAAGGGACATAATGTTTTACTATAGACCAAGATTCTAAAGTGAGACACAAATTCCATAAAATCTTTATAAAATAACTATCTTCAAGACAATCTTAAAACGTGCTAAACACCGCTGGTTGTCCATTAATTTCCACTCTTTTTTCTTTCTAATAAAACCCCAAATTTGTTCCAGAAATCAATGGCCCAATTTTAAATCTAGAATTTCTACATGTCTTGGTAGTTATGTGTAACCAGAAACCTCTATAAACTGGGGGGTGAGGGAGGGAGGGCAAGGGGGAAATATGCTGAAGATTTCTAGAAAATCTTTGCTTTACTGAGGTGGAGGAGCAATCATTTTTTTCAGCCTCAAGGTAAAATGAAGTTGAAAACTACATGCTAAGGATGAAGAAATAGAAGAACTGAAGGAGTCTAGGACACTGATGATATCAGGAACCGCTGTACCCAGCCCTAGATTACCTACCTACGAACTTCTCCTGTGAGAAAATAAACTCTTATTTGGGCAAGCTGCTATGGTGGGTTGTAACATAAGGATCAGAGTAATTCCTAGATGATAGCCAAACACTCAGAAACAATGCTAGTCTTACTTGCCTTCTTATAAATAGTACTAGGGCAACAATGACACATAACTGCAAAGACAGGGAAAAAAGTAACCACTGTTTCAC